>NC_134852.1:153614419-153930919 GCF_049852395.1 Peromyscus maniculatus bairdii
GTGTAAACAGTGTTTTTATATGTAACTGTATGTTCATGGGTCAATATGTGTTCTCGTGTGTGTGGGCCCATGAATGCACCTGCTCCTTTCCTCATGTGGTAGCTCCAGACTTGGGGTGGTTGCTGCCCTCCCTCCTGCCCCATCCACATTAACTTCTGGCTTAGGCTCCCTCTCCTGGTGGCCTCTGCTGCCTCCCTCAGGCCAGGCTCTTTCTGGGCCTGTATGCCATCTGGTGGCTACTCTTGGAATTACGCACATAGACCCTACTGCCCCAAAGCCAAGGCGGGTGTGGGTGGGACCTTGTGATATCCACTCCCCCTACCCCTTCCCTCTGTGTGAGCAGGTCTCCACTCCCAAGGCAGCCCCTCCCAAGTCTGTTCTGCTTCCCAGAAGTGGCTCTTTGTCCCCCGCGGTGAGGGCAGTGACCTCATTACCTCCTTTGTTCCTTTCCCGTTCCCTGGACCCTTCCTGCCTCACAACAGCTAGAGAGAGACTTTATAGGACAAAACCCTGAGCGTCCCAGATGTTCCCTGGGTGGTTTGGGATAATTTCCAACTTCTCTCTCACGGTCCTCAGAGTGCTACACATTTAAGTATCCCCCCCCCCAATCTCCAATCCTCTCCTCCCTCCTCATCACTCACTCCCAACGACCCCAGGGCCTTTGCACAGGCTCTGTGCCTAACAGAGTTGCTTCTCTGCTATTAGGGCTGACCTCTGGTCAGCTCTGCATACTCCCTTCTGGAATACTGCTCTTTTCTGGGCAACCTGTGTGTGGTGGGGTTCTGTGAGTAGGCTCACGTCTCTCTTACATCTTTCCACTGTGCCAAGGGAAGCTTAACACTCCAGCTGCTCAAAACTGTATATCTAAAATAGGATACACAACCTCCTTTTTAAGTCTTGTTCCCAGGCATGCCCCATAAGGACATCCCTGAGCCTCAGTTTCCCCATCTGTAAAGGGTAGGGAGGAGAATCAGCCTCAACCTTGGCCTTTCCACTGGCTTTTCCATATTCTTTGTGTGTGTGTGTGTGTGTGTGTGTGTGTGTGTGTGTGTGTGTGTGTACAGTGCCTGCAGAAACCAGAAGAGGGTGTGGCATATACCCTGGAGCTGGGGTTACAGATGATTGTGAGCTGCCCAACATGAATAACCAACCAAACTCGGAACCTCTGCCAGAGCAGCAGGGTCTCCTAACTGCTGAGCCATCACGCTGTCCCCCACTTTACCACGGAGCTGTGTCCTCCCTTGCTGGCCTTTGGAGGCCATACCTTCCAGGGTTTGAACTGGCTGTGTCTAGAGGCTTACTTCAGAGTCATGACCACAGATGGTGCTCGGGACAGTAGGGACGAAGAGGGCGTGTGTCCAGACATATGGACAAGGAGAGAAGTGTGTGACTCAAAGAGCCATGTATATGGGGTGGTGATATCTTCCTGGAGGAAAGGACGGTTGCTGAAGGGCTCAGTAAGGAGGAGTTGTGTGCTGTGGCCCCCAGAGGGTGGATGTGTCCTAGCCCAGGCAGATATCAGGGTTATGGATTCCAGGCCTCTGGTGAGAATGACGGTTGGAGCCCCAGGCTGAGGGACACAGTGTACAGTGCAGGTGCTACGTGCTGTGGATGGGAGTGGGGTAAGAAGCAAAGGTGTTTGTTTCAACCTTGGGGCAAAGGACAACGCAGACGCTGCTGGACTGTGGAGACACCAGGTGGCGCTCTTGTCATGCGCATTTCGACAGCCCTTGGGCCGGGCCCAGAGTGCTGAGCGCGGGAGCCCAAACCACAGCCTGGGGTACCCCACGGGGGCCAGGGCGAGGGAGCGTTGTGAGGGATTCTGGGAGCACATTGGGTAAATGGCGGAGAAGAAGTCACGCGAGGCTGCGTTCCCCCAACCCCAGCGCCGATACTACTGCCTCAGCGCCTGGCTTTCGCGGTGCCAGAGCCCTGTTATCTCAGCCAGGGCCAAGGAAGCCAGGCGGCCTCTGAGGGATTAAGCATTCTGCTGAGCCAGGCATATTCCCTGGGCCTGAAAAGCTGTTCTTGGAGAAATCTGGGCCCTGCCAGGCCAGGGTCTGGCTGGAACTTTGATCATGCGTGTTGTAGGTGTGCTTGGCCTTGAAACCTGTTTGTGGCCCCAAGGAAGGCATCCCCCACCCCAATCCTGCTTCTGAATCCAGAGCAGGCTTTCCCGTGCATCTGTGGACGTGGCGCACATGTGTGTGCTCGCCGTGTACGTGCACTTCTGCTGAATGTGCATGCACGCCGCCAAACCCACCCACCCCTGCTTGCAATAGGAGACCCTGGCCAGGCCCAGGTGCAGGGCTGTTTTTTGTCTCTCAAACCCCAGCTTGTTTTCAAATCCCACACAAAGACAGCTGCATTGAAAAAGTACTAACACAAACTCCAGCTCCATGAGGCCCCGTGGCCCGCATACCAGGGAAATGTCCCGCCATGCCTGCGGTTAAAACCGCTGTGAGCTGCGGCCGGAGGCCTGGGGGATGAGGTCATCTCTCCAGCTTCCTCCCTCTCTGTGAGGCTCCCTGGCCCCGCAGGGGCGACCCACCTCCCTGCAGCTGGACCCTTCCCGGCCCGCCCTGGCTTTCTGCAACTCTCTTGGCAGGCCTCAGTTTCCCAGGAGCAAAATGAGATCCTGTGGCCTCTCTGAGTCCTTGAGACAGCCCTCGGTGGGTCCCACTTTCATGTGGAACAAGGTCAGCTCCCTGGGTCCCAGACCCTCGTTCACACTCGGCAGGGCCTCACATGTACTCGCATTCATTTTCACACCCTTTCCTGCCAGTGGAGACTTATTGGCGCTAAATTCAGCGCCTAGCTTCATGTCTTTGTGCTGTATCTGGGCTTTGCCTTGCTTTATTTAGTTGGTTTTCGCCGCCTATCTGTTGTAGAGTGTGTTTCTATCTCTTGATCTGCTGCTGCCTGGAGTTGTAGCTGGTGTCCTTTTTTTGTTTTTGTTTTTTTTTGTTGTTGTTGTTGTTTTGTTTTGTTGACTAAGACGTGGCTCAGGGTGTACCCGGTGCAATGTTGGTGCTTGTACTCCGTTTGGCCACGTGTCACACTGCCTGGTCTGGTGTCCTATCTGGAATCTCTTGTGTGTGGGGGGGTGGGGGGGTATTAATACCACACCAGCCACTGGCTGCACTCATGGAAGCCAGCGTGTCTACTCTGACCCTGTCCCTGAAGACTGGTTTGCAGCCGAGGGAAGGAGACTCCTGCAGGTTGAGTCACTGCTGCCCAAGGTCAGGAGACCAGCAGGCAGCTTGAGCTTTCCACTGACAAACCCAAGGCTGCCTCTCTGTGAGGCCCCAGCTCTCTACTTGGAGAGGTCTGGTTCTTGCAGCTCTTTAGAGGTGCCATCCAGCTAACCATGAATCCTGTAGTGTTACAGGCTCTCTCCTGGGCTCCTGCGTCCTCTGGGGAGACATTCTGTCCCTCTCAGGACCAGAGCTTACTATTCCTGTGTCCTCAGCACACAGGTTCCTACTGTCCTAGTTTATAGTTTTCTGCTTTAGAAGATAACCCGACCCCATGCATGCAAGATGCCCACCTCTTTGGTTGACTTGTTTTCTCCTGCATTCATTGAGGCAGAGAATATCTATGAAGCTTCAACTGTATTTCAGGCTTTGGGCTGATGGGACACAGGCTACAGATTCCCACCCCGAACTTACACCACAGGGCCCTGTGGACACGGAGGCCAGTCCCCATGGCCATTTGCAGTGAGCCCCTAGGGCTGGTGTTGGGGCTAAGTGAACGAACAGACATGGACTTAGCTCTGTGTGCAGCCCTTGGGGTATCCAGAGCTCAGGAGGCTTGGGGGTATCTCCAGGGAGACAGCTACTCTGTGGCTTGGTCTAAGTGGGGGGATGTGGCCTCTAGTCTCAGGGGTGACCTAGGTGAATGGATGGGGCTGGGCTGTTTACAGGGCCCGCAAGGCCTCAGGGTTGTGCAAGGCAGTCACACTGGCTGGGCTCAGAGCTCATGTGCCCTGCTAGATTTCTAGAAATGCCTGCCATGCTGAGCTGCCGCAAAGCTTCTTGTCTCCTAGCTGCCCTTTCTGTGGAGCTGGATCCTCCTTCCCAGAGTCTTTCCCAGAGTGCTATTGTGGTGCCCACGAGCAGGGGCAGGAACGGTGGGCAGCTCTCCTAGTATATTTTTTCTTTCAGCTGCTAGAGAATGTAGGGCTTGCCTGCGGCGCTGAGACCCTGCCTATCTGCCTGCGAGGGGCCAAGAAGGACATGGCAGCACATAGTCTGCAGGCTTGTGGATTCTACTTTTTTGTTTCCAAACCAGGATAGAGACTGTGTGGCCCTTGAAGTCTACAGCAAGTACTTCATGGCCTTCTGAGAAAGTGGCCAGGCCCCACCCTGTTTCAGTAGGAGAATTTGCAGAATAATACTTCGTTTTGTCATTTTTCGTTGTTTTGAGACAGTGTCTTGTGTAGTCCAGACTGGCTTCAAAGTCGGAGATCCACCCACCTCTGCCTCCTGAGCACTAAGATTAAAGGCATGTGCCACCAGGCATAGCAACTTTGAGTGGTCTTGAACTCGTAATCCTTCGGGTTTCAAATGAAGCATGTGCATTTAAATGGTACTTAGATTGCCATGTCCTAACCACATGGGCGTGCTGCACTGTCCCACACTGGCCTAGTCTTTGTGGCCTAGGATGGTTTGTGGTCTATTTGGTTTCACAGTGTCTTTCTTCTGTGTTCCCATGTTGACACACAGTTGTTCCTAGTTCATACCATTTTGGATGACTACCTGAGGCCTCTACTTAGTTTTCTTGATCCCATCTATGTCACTGTGTTTTCTCTCTATGAGTACATCATGTTGGGTTTTTCCAAGTCACCGAGACTGTATCCCTTGTCTTTAGAAAGCCAGCGTATGGCCCTCAGAGAAGACCTTCTCCTTTGTAACTGGCATGGTTGGCTTTAGTGGTCAACTCAACACAACCTAGGGTCACCTGGAAAGAGGGGGACTTGCCTGCATTGGGTTGAGCTGTGGGCGTATCTATGGGTCATTGTCTTAAGAACTGATGTGGGAAGACCCAGCCCACTGTGGATGGCACCAAGAGGCAAGGAGAGATAGAACTGAGCACAAGCAAGTGAGCAAGTGAGCATGCGTGCATTTGTTTCTCTCCGATCTTGACCGTAGATGTGATGTGACTAGCTGCTTGAAGTTCCTGCCTTGACTTCCCCATGATGACAGACTGTAAGTTGGAAATGTAAGCTAAAATTCGCCCTTTCTCTCCCTCTCCTAACTTGCTTTTTTTCCCCTAGGCTATTTTGTCAAAGCAATAGGAATGAAACTAGGTTGTGTGGAGGACACACGTCCTAGGAATGGGACACACGTCCTAAGAGTGGGACACAGGTCCTAGGAGGTCAAATTAGGAGCTTGGGTGGAAATGGCAGGGCAGGTTATCTCTGCCACAGTGTATACAATTTAAGGGCCATGAATTCTAGGTCACCAGGTTTATGGGGTTTTAACTGGCCACCACCCTGCCCTGTTTCCTCTGTGCGAGGCCTGTACTCTGTAAGAGCAGGAAGGCCAGCATCCTCAGCTGCCACCAGATTTCCTGAACCTCCCAGGCCTTAGTGCGGAGGGTCCTGCAGGACGCAGCTCTGGTTTTTCATTTACTGGGAAGCCAGCACCATGCTGTGTGCCGTGACAAGAGTCGTCGCATATCACATTTGTTCAGAACAAGGTAGAACCATGAGAATCCTGGGACAGGAGGGAGAGGCAAGTAAGAGACTGTGGGAACCTTCTGGAAGGACACACAACCTATTCCTTACTGTGTAGCAGGTGAGAATCAGTTGGAGGCTCCTAGGCAAGATCAGGAATGCAGTCAGGACTGGCTTCTGGAGGCTCTGTAGGTGGAAAGCCATGACCTACCTGGATTTGAAGGGCCTGTTCCCCATTGCTCTTCCTTCAGGGCTCATCTCCACACCCTTTTCAGGTGACTCTGAGCCAAAAGGAAAAGAGAAGAGGCCTTGGTGTGTGCCTGGCAGCAGGTTCTCATGGCCTCAAGAAGACCGTTGGATAGCCAGAGGTTCCCCATCCCCATCCCTGCCCTGAGTGCCGACCACTTGTCTCTAGGGCTCAAGTTCCACAGCAGATGATGCATGTATGGGCCTGTCCCCACACTTCGGAGTTGCTGAGTCTTAGTGACAAGGCCCAGGCTCTGTACAGGAACCTGGGGAGAGGCCCATGTTGTACCAGCTCTCATTGTTCCCTTGTGGGCCTGTGGTCAGTGCTGCCCCTTGCCATCTGTATCTTGTCTTGGGGACCGAACCAATGGGTAGGGACCTCCCCCTCTCCCATTTTATACTTCTTAGTCCTCAGATCTATCTTTCTGGGAGCTTGCCATCCCCATGCCACTCTGGGGCCCCAAAGATCATTCTCCTGGTCAGGGAAACTGCAAGGGGTGACTGGGACAGCACCAGGATACCGCCATCTCTGTGTGTGTGTGTGTGTGTGTGTGTGTGTGTGTGTGTGTGTACACACGTGCTTGCACGCGCTCATGGCTTCCCAGCCCCCTCCCAGGGCTTCCAGGTATCTGGGTGGTCTCACACTCCCCTCCCTCCCTCCCTCCCTCTCCTCACCCCCTACTCTCTCTGCCTCTTTTCTGACAATTGTGCTGACTCAGCTCCAGGTTGGTAAGGAACGATAAAGCAGCCTGGGTGGCCAAGTGTGGGGTGCCCAGTGGTTCTTTGGGGTCTTGGCTTACGACGGGGTCACATGGAGCTCCCGTGTCAGTAGCAAAGGCCTTTCTGTGGCAGGAGCCTCCTGACCTTCTAATGGAAGACAACTGTTCAGGAACCGAGGACCCTAAAGCAGGCAGGGTCCTATTCACAGACCCCAGAAAGTAGGGGTGTGTGTGTTGGGGGTGTCCCTAGGCACTCTGTTTTCTGTAGCCTGGGTCTAGCTGGGGCACAAGGAGGCCTCTGCTCGCTAGAGCAGTGGGTTCTCTTCTCTGTTTTCTCCACCATCCTTCCTTTACCCCCAGGACAAAAGTCAGACCTGGGGTAGGAGCTGCCTGCTGGGGGGTGGTTCCCCACTCAGGTTTAGTGGGATTAGAGTGTGCCGGCCAGAGACAGGTGTTTCCTTTATGCTCTGCCTGAGGCTGGAAAGAGCCTCCTCAGTGAGTGCTGCATGCGGTGGGGGTCTCTAGTTCAGAGTAGCTGGGGGGTGGCAGGGTTTTGTTAGGCCCTTGTTTTTACATCTGACCCTGGCCAGCTGGAGCGCCTCGCTTTAAGTGCAGGCTAACAGCTGACATAATATAGTGGGGTGGGCTGAGCAGGCCGCCCTGGTACCCCCTCTCCAGTGGGGCGCCCAGGGGCTGCTTGGGGGCTGTGATGGGGGTGAGAGGATGAGCCGCAGGGCCTCATGGCTGAGGGGCACGGCTCGGTGGAGTCCACCAGCTGTCTGCCTGGATGAGCGGGCTGCCTGAGTGGCGCGGGCTGGGGCCCTGAGTGTCCCCCAGGGCATCACACTCAGACGGGCTCCCATCACGTTCTTGGCCTCCCAGGGTCACTCGGAACGAAAACCAGAGGCCCAGGCTGTGTGCTATTGAAGCATGTCATTGTGTGACTTCGCAGGTGGGAGGGAGGGAGGGGGCCGGGGGCAGCCTCTCAGGGTCGAGAGGCACACTTGAGCACCCAGGCTCCCTGGCCCCTTGCTTTTTTGAGCTGACCAGTGAAGGAAGGCTCCAGCAGCAGCTTCCAGTAGACTGTCTGTCTCCTGGTGATGAGGCTGCATGGCGACTGGAGACTCTGGGTGGAGCAAGTGGGGTTTTGGGGCTGGGGGCTGGGGGCTGGGAGCTGGAGCCGGGCTACAGCAGCCTCTTCAATAGCTGTGGGAGGTGCTCTGACCCAGAGGCCATCTCTGTGTGTCTGGACGGCTGGGCTTGAGAAATGGAGTATGTCCTCAAGTACCTTCAGGGTCGTGGCAACCGGGGGCTATGCTCTCCTCCCCCATGTGGGTGATGCTTGGGAAGGCGCATCCTAGCCTCTGATGTCACCGCTTTGTGTTCTCTTGGTTATTTATAACACAGGCTCTTCTCTGAAGATGGGGCTCAAGGGGCTGAGTTGCAGGTGGACCCAGCACTTGTGGTGTGTGAAAGAGGCCAGGAGCGGCAAGTGGTGACAATGGCTTCCACACTTGCTCAGGACTGTTAAATAGGTTGTAAGAAAAGGCAGCCGGGTGCAGCTGGGACGCTCGATTGTGACATGCATGGCCAGGGGTGCACACACCTACACACACACAAAGAAGTGTGGGGGCACGCATGCGCCTGATCTGTGTGCACTGCTCTCACCTGCAAGCGAGTTGGAGTCGCATACAAATGCGACTTGAATGCTCTGCTTGGATCTGGGTCTGTGAGGAGTGGGGCTCCCCTTTGGGGCCCACTCCATTTGCACATTTAATTCAGAAACTGTCAGCATAAGAAGCCTGGACAAGAACAAAAGGTCAAGTGCGGCCTGGGAGTTCCAGCCCTGCAGGGGGAGGAGAGCTGGTCAGAGTACCATGGGGCTCTCTGGGGAGCCTGGGGGCTTCTTTATTTCACATTAAATTTCTTTTTTCTTTCCTTCCTTCCTTCATCCCTCCCTCTTTCTCTTCCTTCCTTTCTTAACATGGTTCTATCCTCTAGCTCCCTGCGTAGCTGAAAATGATCTAGAACTGGTCCCCTTTCCTCAACCTCCTCAGTGCTGGGATTACTGGCCTGCACTGCTGCACTCAGTTTATGGGCTATTGGAGATCAAACCCAGGGCTTCCTACGTGCTAGGCAGACTCATCGTCAACTGAGTTGCACCCCCAGTCATCACTTTACATTCTTTAACAGGGCTGTGCCTCTTCGTGCTCACAGAGGAGGCTCTATCCCTGCCCATTGCTAAGTATTGCCAACAAAACAGGTCCCTGGGCCTAGCGCTTGCTACCAAAGCCTGGAGATGAAGCCAGGCCTGACCCACCAACCCCAGACATTTATGAACCCACTCCTGAGCCCCATATCTGAAGAGACTGGCCCCTCGTCCTGGGAATGTGGAGATGTGATAGTACCTCTTTCTCTTAAAGGGACAGGGGCAACAGGCTCTGTAGCTAGCCCCTGCTGAGGGCCAGTGGAGGGCCTAGGTGGGGCAGGGAGCCTCCGGAGGCCTATGAGGGTGAGGAACAGGAGGCAGGAAGCTTTCTGGTTTTTCAAAGGCTGTTCCCACGGTTTTCTAAGGCCCAGAGACAGTCAAGGAGGTGGCCAAAGTCCGGAGACTTGAGGCAGCTTGGTGGCATCACGTGAAGCACCCTCTCTGGACCTCTGTTTACTCCTAGGTCAGAAAACAGTGGGGTGTCCTGCTCCTGGGACATACATGGATTGTGTTGGGGAACACCAAATGTGAACATTCTTAGCCCAGAGCCAATGGCTACAAGGGCTGCAACATGTGGATGGGTAGTGGCTGCCTAATTCTAGCAAAGTGAGCAAGCAAGGATGGAGAAGGGCCCATTGATGGTATCCTGGGATGGAAGGACCTCAGTTAGGAATCATACTGCTTTGGGCTTTTATCCTGGGGTGTGCTGGCACGTAGCACATGCCATATTTAAAGCACACAGTTCAATAACTCCTGACACATAAGACCATAGCCAGAGGCAGGAAGAAGCATGTACCTACCTTCCCCAAAGCACCCCTGTGTTCTGGGTGTTACCCTACACCCTCTCCACCACTCATTTAGGTGGTGCACGCTGGTCTGTTGTTTGTTACTATAGATGCTTCCATTTTCTAGTTTCCTTTAAATGAACCATTTATAATGCACTCTTTTTGTCTGGGTCCTTTGATTCAGTTTCATGCTTTGAGACCTATCTAGGTTCATGCTTTTTCATCACTGAGCAGTATTCCAGTATATGGATGTACCCCAGTGAATACTCCTGTTTCCTTTTTCATGGGCCAACACTTATGTGTAGATTGCCTGGATGATATGGTAGGTATTTATCTAGCTATTGAGGAACTGGCCAACTAGGGTTGTACCATTTTACACCCTCTGAGCAGCATAGGGATTTCCAGCAACTTCATGTTTTGGCGGGTCAATCCTCTCCACGGTAATGGACCTACTGTGTGTCTTGGAGGAGGTGGAACCACACTGTATTTGAAATTCCATTTCCTAGTGAGTGAAGGGGTTGAATCAATCAATCTCTCTGTCTCTGTCTCTGTCTCTGTTCTCTCTCTCTCTCTCTCTCTCTCTCTCTCTCTCTCTCTCTCTCTCTCTCTCTCTCTGTGTGTGTGTCTGTGTCTGTGTCTGTGTCTGTGTCTGTCTGTCTGTCTGTCTGCCTGTGGGTGCAACTTATTTTGAGACAAAGTCCCTCACTGGACCTGGAGCCCACTGATTTCAACCAGACTGACTGGGCAGCAAGCTCCAGGGATTTCTGTCCCCCGTCCCTCAGTGGTGGGATTACAGACATGTGCCACCACACCCAGCTCTTTATGTAAGTTCTGGGCATGCTAGGCCAGAGCTTCAGCACTAAGCGAGTTCTCAGTCCTGCCTTCCTAGCAGTGCAGATGTCAATGTTCTCTGTGAAGTTACATAGGTCTGGGCTTTGCACATAGCTTCTTCCATTCTGTGGCTTCCTTCTCATTTACTTAACGATGTGATTTTTAAAAAAAAAAAATGGGGCTGAGAGTGTGGCCCAGAGGTAGAGAACTTGCACAAGATTCCATTCCTAGCAACCCAAGAAAAAGAAATTTTTAATTTTACAAAGTCAAATTTATGTTTTAATTCCTACCTTTTAACTTCATATTTAAGAATCATATATTAAGCATGACGGAAATATTTTCTTATTGTGGTTCTATAGATCTGTGATAGAGGATATGTATGTGTGTGTGTGTGTGTGTGTGTGTGTGTGTGTGTGTGTGTGTGTGTGTGAGAGAGAGAGAGAGACAGACAGACAGACAGACAGACAGACAGACTTAGGCTCTTCCTCCATTGCTTTCCACTTTATTTTTTGTCTCTCACTGAACACGAAGCTCACTGTTGCAGTTCACAGTCTGGCCTGAGAGGCCCTGGCTCCATCTTCAGTGCTGGGGGCACAGTCGCATGCAGCCATGCCTGGCTTTTCACGTGGGTGCTGGGGATCTGTACTTAGGTCCCCTTGTTTGCGCAGGCAGTGTACCCCTGGAGTCATTTCCAGTCCTTTGTGTGGAATGTAGTTGACACTCTATACTTCTTCATATGGATGCTGAATTGGTCTAGTACCATTTTCTGGAAAGAATATCCTTTGCCTCCTGAGTCTCCTGCCATCCTTTTTAAAATCCAGTGTGCCATGAGAGTGTGAATCTGTCAGACTCTCCCGAGTCACTGATCTGTCCTGTGATGCTGTACTTTGCTTACTATCATTAAGGTAGAGCAACAAAAAACAGTCATTTGTGGAGCTTACTTTTATTTTTCAAGTGTTTTTGGCTATTTCTTGGTCTTTTGCATGTCCATATAACTTTTTGGAGCAGTATGCTCATTTTTACGAAGAAGCAGTGTGGAGTTTTACTGGGGATATGAACCTGAAGGTCAGCTTGGGGAGAATTGGCCTCTTAGCAATACATGAGCACACATGTCCTCTTTTGAGCTTAAATTTTTGTCTATTAAAAAATTAAATTTATTTATTTTGTGTGTGCTAGTGCCCATGCCGTAGCATGTGTGTGGTGACCAGAGAACAATTTCTAGGAGTCAATCTTCCATCATATGGGTTCTGGAGATCAAACTCAAGTTCATCAGGCTTGGTGGCAGGTGCCTTTACCAACTGAATCATCTCCCTGGCCCTCAACTTAATATCTGTCAGAGATGTCTTACAGGTCTCAGTGTCCAGGTATCTTGAACACCTATTTTCAAGGTACCTAAGTTCTTTTTTTTTCAAATTTATTTTAGATTTATTTTACATAAATGGGTGCTTTGCCTACAAGTGTGTCTGTGTACCACATGCATGCCTGGTGCCTGCGGAGGTCAGAAAAGAGCATCAAATTCCCTGGAACTGGAGTTACAGATACTTGTGAGCAGCCATGTGAGTGCTGGGAATCAAACCAGGGTCCTCTGGAAGAGCAGCCAGTGCTCTTAACCACGGAGCTGTCTCTCCAGCCCCATTGTTTATATTTCTGGTGCTCCTGCTGAGGCAAATTAGTTTTTCCTCTTTTCTTATATTTAGTGAGCTTCATCCTGATGCCATCTCTCCATGTGCTAAGTAGAATTTAAGTGACATGGTTCTGTTAATTTTGACTCTCTATTTAGAACTGCAGGTATTTTGATAAATTCATCTTGCTGATCTTGTTAGTTCTAGAAGATTCTTGTAGGTGCCATTGTTGTCTTGTGGCATTAACAATGTTGGCTGCCAATGAGGAAAGAGTTATCTCTTCTTCCTGACGGGGATTGCATGTTTCTTTTCTTGCTTTATGGAATTTTCTAGCCTTGATTCTACAGTGCTCAACAGCTGCAGAAAGGGTGGCCATATTTTGTTCCTACCATAGGAGTATACTCATCGCTTGCCATCTTGTGAAAGGGTTGTAGTGTGTTTCTCTTGACATACAGATGATTTAGGATTGTGTCCACTAAGCATGGACATTCTTGATTGCCTCTTGTCCCCCTCAATGATTTCTACCTGGATCTGGATTCGATTATAGAAAATACTCAATATGCTTAGAATCTATCACAGCTTAGTAAGGCTCAGTTTAGGACCCAGGCTGTGGTTTGCATTGGTAAATATCCCTCTGTGATCATGTCAGTGTGCTTGCTCTGCTGGTGCTAGGACACCTGCTCTACATGCCTGCCAGTGTGAGTGACAATGTTGTCTATCTCGGCTGTGTCCTTACTGATCTCCTGCATACCCTTTCCATCCATCACCAAGAGACTGGTGTTGAGATCTCCTACTGTGAAGGGAGCTTGTAGTTCTTGAAGGTCTTGCTCAGTGTGTTTCGAAGCTGTTTTATTAGTTGTTGCAATGTCCTCCTGATGACTTCATCTGTCTGCTGTTATGAAATTGCCTTCTGTACCACTGGTGATTTTGTTTGCTCTGGTCTTTTCTTTTATTAATGAGAGCATGGTATATCTTTTCATTCATCTTCATTTCAAACTGTGACTTGTTGTTGAGTATGTTCCTTTTATGAAGCGTGTTCTTGGGTCTTGTGCATCAGATTCTCTTTCTCTAGTAGGTTCAGAGAACCCTGTCTGTGTTTACTGCCATGGCTGAGGTTCTTGGTCTCACTTCTGCCAGAGCCTTCGTGAGTATATTTTTGTTATCAGGGAACAAAGAGATGGCAGGTGACGTGGGGGGCAGGCCTTCAACTCTCAGCAGAGGGGTCCTGGGTAGCCTTGTTGAGCAAGCCACAGGGATCCTATAGTAGGAATGTAAAGAGGGTTGGATGCTGGTGTCCCCAACAGAAGAGACAGTACCCAGCAGGACCTTCAGCAGGACCCATGCCTGGCCTAGGTGGCCAGAGCTGCACAGACTCCAGATGTCAGAAAGGAGGTGGGGGAGGTGCTGGCTGTGAGCTGCTGCAAGATTTGGACTTCTGGATAGGGTGATGGGGGCCAAGTATAGTAGGGCTGAAGTAAGCCCCCTTCTCTCCATATGGGAGCCAATCTGTGGTCCTGAAGGTCACTGCCTACATGAGTCATGCAGGCACACACCTGGACCAGGCTTGACTCAAGGGGTCTAGAGAAGGCTTTCACTGATCCCGACAGGTTTACATTCTCAATCAGAACCAAATTTGGCTGTGTGGAAGAAATAAGAGAAGGGGTGGGACACACGTATATAAATCTGTCGTGTTCCTGACTGCATTCTTATATTTACTCAGAAGATCACAGGTCGGACAAAGAAAATTCCCGTGTAACCAAAATGTTTCCATAACTGCTCGCTTTCCCATATTTAGACTTGTAGATGCAGTTGAGGGTACCCCAGGGGGACACATTTACACGCCTGCCAATGGCCAGGCTCTGGAAGACATCTCCGGAGTTCGCCAATCCCTTGGGGAAATTTTTTCTTAAGCAGTGTAGGTATGTGGAGGAGGAGGTTGGATACAATGACCCCCTTGAAGGTGAGTCTCATTCCATCACTCTTTGACCATGCTTGTTGTTGTTGTTGTGTGTGTGTGTGTGAGAGAGTGTGTTTGTGCACATGTGCATGTAAGAGTACATGTGCACACACATGGGAACACTGGGCTCTGGACCTAGGCTGACTGACTTGGGCTATACACACATGTACACGTGCATGTGCGCATGCGTGGGCACACGGGGGTGGGGGGAGGGAGGAAGAAAGAGGGAGGGAGGGGGGGAGCTGGCCCACCTTATGTGAAGGTGCCACTCTCAATTTGGGGCAAAGTGAGGACACATTTGGAGGGAACAAAGGGGCTCTGTTCCCCGCCCACACCCCGACTCCTGTGAACTGCTCTGGCTCAAACACCAGTACTTGGGAGGATGTTTGGTGACAGGTACTGGGTGCTCGGACAGGACCAGGTGTCCTAATCTCAGGGATGTCTCCAGGCTAGATGCCAGAGTCCTTTTCCCAATGAAGGGCTGCTTCCAGTGGCCATGTTCCTCTTGCAGCTCTGGTTCTTCCACATTACAGTGGTCATTATTAGTCCCCAGCATCTTGTTGGGGGTCTTCGAGCCAGTGGGGTCAGATGGCAGGGAAGGTAGACTGCTTGGATACTGAGGTGCTGTTTCCAGGCTAGGTGTGCCTGGACTGGACACCTGGGGGGGGCATCCCTTGTTGGCTGGCCCTGCTTTTCAGTCTGCCGCCTCTTCCACTTTTGCCTGCCTTTGAGAGCAGCTTGGGGCCCTGGTTTTCCATCTGAATAATTGAAATGATATATGACCCTTGGGGGTCATGGAAACAGGATGGAGGCAAAGTGCCTACCAGTCCCAGGGACCTGCCTCAAGTCCTGGGATACTTCCAGTAATCATGCCATGTGGCTGCCAGGAGGGTGGGCCTCTATCCCAGCACCTGGGGAGAAACAAGAGGCCCTGTGTGCACCACTGTACTCCAGCTGCCGGGGGCCTGCTAGGCCTCAGGATGCCTTGTGGGAAGTAACTGTGAATGCCTACATGTGGTGCCATATACCCATGTGACCCTGTGTACCCTGACATGTGGGGCCATGTGGGGCCATGTGGGGCCATGTGGGGCCATGTGGGGCCATGTGGGGCCATGTGGGGTTGGTAGCCTGACACCCAGTGTATGCTCCACAGAGTAGCAGGAAGGGGACGCTGGTGTTCCTAAGCAGAAGCTTGGGTATGGCGACTGGGAGGTGTGGGAGCCCACAGGCATTAGGGAAAGCAGTGGGCACACCTGGGAGGGGCAGACTCTAGAAATGAGCCAATAGGTGCCATGGCTCCTGACACCTTCAGCAATGTTAAAGTAATGTAATATAATATACCAAGGGACAGAGGTATTAGGCTGAGGCACAAGCTGACAGTGAGGCCGGCTTCACCCTGTGCCCTCGCTGGCTCTGGATTTTGTCCTGTAAGTATCTCTGTCCCCATGGAGGGCAGACTTTCTGGCCCAGTGTGACCTTAGCAGGGGAGGAACCATAACATGGGTTGTAGTTCTTGCATGCTGTGGGTTCTCCATTCTCGCCGTCACCTAGTGGGCTCCCACTCCTGTGCCATTGGAGGGTTAAATGGAGAGGTATAGCAGAGGCTGAAGAAGCAGATGTCACCAAGACCTAGAACGTTCTGTGTTCATCACTGAGAGTGGTACCATGCTCAGCTGGGGACCAAGATGCAAACAGATATGCATCGATAGTCACCCTCACCAGTCTTCTGCACCCATGTCTTGAATGCCAGGTCCAGGTCCCCAGCTGCCCTTGAGAATTTGTGACAAGTGCTAAGAACAGCAAGGTGAGCCTGACATGGCAGTCACTTGGCTGTCCCCTCCCAGGAAAGATGCTGAGGGAATCACAACTGGGCTGGACTCCCAGAGACTGAGGGAGGAGGCTGGAGGAGGGGTGTTGGTCAGTGCTGGGGCCAGCATTGACACAGTGCTTAGGAGCTGTGGCCTGAGTGCCTGCAGCCAACCTAATGTGGTGGTGAGGTGTTTCCTTTCTCCAAGACCTTAGCTTATCTCTCTTTTTAGTATTTAAACATTTTAAAGAATTTTATTTACTTCTTCTTATTGTGTGTACCTATCTGTGCATGCATATGAACATGCATGCCATGACAGACATGTGGAGGTCAGAGGAAAACTCTGTAGGGTTGGTTTTCTCCTTCCACCTTTCCATGGAATTCAAGAATCAAATGATAGGCTTGTGTGACAAATGCCTTTCCCCACGAAGCCATCTTTCTGGCTCCTATCTCAACTTTTAAAAAGTCACCAGGGACCCACCCATCTCATAGGCTTCTCTTGTGTGTTTCTGTTTTCTTGTCTTAGATTTGGCTTTGTTGGGTTTAAGCTGTGTGCTGCAAAACTCTCTCCCATGTGAGACGTCCGGTTCAGTGAGTTCTGGCAAATTCCTAGGCCAAGTTGAGTTCCTTCACACGCTCTGTACGCCCTGTACCGCAGCCCATCCCTGCACCTGCACCTGGGAACTATCCTGTCCCCCTGAGAATGAGACTCGGCAGCACAAAGTCCTGCGTCTGGCTCCCATCACTTTGCAGGGCTCACTTGAGGCCCGTCTGCTTCTGGTCTGTGCTCTGGTTGATTCTTTCATTTGGAAAGGATAAAATGTACTGCAGCTTGTTTACCCGTCCACAGGCTGATGGACATCTGAGCCGTCTCTAGGGCTTGGTTATTATGATTAAAGCAGCCATAAGCATTGCACACATGCTCTGGAGTTGTTGTTTGCCTCTGTTGCTCTCCAGTAACCCCCTCCCTGTCCTTGAGCGGAGGGTGGGGGTGGAGGGACACATCATGTTCAGAAGCTGCCAAACCCTTTGGCAAGATGGCTGCCACTGGCTTTTCTATCACCACCCTGGGTGCCACCACGGTAGCTGTGTGTTCTCACCAGCACTTAGTATTGTCAGTGTGGGGTCTGGAGAGATTGCTCATTTAAGAGCCCTGGCTGCTGTTGTAGAGGACCCTGGTTCTATTCCCAGTACCCACACAGTGGCTCACAAACATCTGTTAACTCCAGTAACAGGGACCTGAGGCCTTCTTCTGACCTCCTTAGGCACCAGACAAACACGTTGTGCACATTTTCACATGCAGACAAAACACTCATGCACATTAAAAATAAACAGATAAATAAAGTATAGTCTGCTTTTGAAATTTTAACCACCCTAATTGTAATTGTAATTTGCATGTTCTTAGCCTCTGATGGCATGAGAATTCACTACCCTGGGATCTCCTTTAGGGAAGTCTTCAGTGATTTTTTCCTTTTTAAAACAATTGTATGTCTCCTTCATGCTGAGTGAGGAGGATGGCATTCATGATGTGGTGTCTTTCATGTGATCTGTGTTGCTCAGACCTCCCCTCCCCTGGTGGACTCATCTTTGATTCCTCTTAGCAGGGCAGAAAGCAGTTTTTAATTTCAATGAACCCATTTCATTAGGGTGCCCCCTCCTTTTCTTGTAAGGATCATGGTGGTTTTTTGTGTGTGTCCTGTCTAAGAAATATTTGCCTAATGCAAGGTCACAAAGCCTTTTCTCCTGTTTTCTGTAGAAACTTTATCGCTTCATGTTTCTTGTTTAGATTTGTAATTCCTTCCAAGTTTAATCTTATGCACGGTGACAGGTATGAATCGGGACTAAGTCTCCTTTGCATGTGGTTACCCTCATGTCCCTCTGACTCTTTTTTTTTTTTTTTTATGAAATTACTTTGGCACCTTTGATGAAAATCAGTTGGCCGTGCGCTGGGTCCGGTTTCTGGACTTTGTAAACTGTTCTGCCAGGAAAACCTTGATTGCTGTGACTTCTACACTAAGCCTTGAAATCAGGTCTTGTTAATCCTCCAATTTGGTTCATTTTCAAAGTGTGATGCTCTGCTGGACCCTTCACAGTCTCTGGAAAATCAGAGAATCTAGTCGTCAACTTTTAACAACAATCCAAAACCCCAACCCAAAGCCAGCCCTGGCTTTCTGACTGCTATTGCACAGAGGAGCAGAGAAACATGGGTTTCTCATGTGTCTGAACAGCACTGCATGCTCTCTCTCTCCCTGCTTAAGCGTCTTCAGGGCAGGTCATGGTGCCATGCAGTCTCCAGGACACACAGTGTGTTAGATTGATTCTTCATCCTTCATGTTTCTGAAGCTCCTGACAGGACACTCGTTCTCCCATTTTATTTTGGGGGTTGTTTGTTGCTAGGATATAGAAGGACAGTGATTGTTTCTCGTGTTGACCTTGTTCCAGTGGCTTTGCTGACCTTCCTTTTGACTAGGATAAGGGCATCTACTCACTTTTGTTTGCTTGTTGTGGATGCTTTAGTGTTCTCTATGGAGAGATCTGGTTATCCCTAATAAAACCATTTGTACTTTTTCCTTTTTGGTCCATATTCCTTTTATTTTCTGGTTTGCCTCTTGGCACCAGCTGGGGACTTGAACTGGAAGTTCAGCGGTGAACCAAGAGAGGCCAAGTGGCCTGAAATCCTCGGATCTGATAGTATTGGGTCTACGAGCCTTGGGTCTGTAATATTGGGACTGATGGGGGTAAGGGGGCTGGTGATGGTAACTGGGACATGTTCTTTTTCTTCCTAGTCTCCTGGGCCTGGAGACTGTATCAGTTACTGTTGGGTGGTACCCAATGCCTTTCCTGTTGAGATGGCTTAGCCTTTTCCTCTCTTAAACTATATTTTGAGCTCATTATACTGCAAAGAACAAAACAACCCCCATTTGTCACACAAAGCCATCTCCGTCACAATGTCTTTAAATGTACATCCTGTTGGACTAGATCACTGAGGTTCTGGGTCAAGTATGCGCATCTGTGTTCCTCAGGAGAAGGCCTAATTTTCCTGCCATGTGTTCTGCTTTGGTACCAGAGAGTCAGTCGGGTGGTACCCGTGCTCCTTCATTTCAGCACAAGTTTGTATAAAATGTCTTGTATTTCTCCCTTCCATGTTAGACAGACCCATGAATTCATCTCATTTGAAGTTTCCCTAGCAAGAAGGTTTTATTTATTTTTTTGACATAAATTAGTAAAAAGAGGATCCGTGAGTTTTGAATTTCTTTTGGGCTAAATTTTGGCCATTCCCATTCTCAAAGCATTCATTCCCTCAAGGAGCAGGAGCCTCAGCCTAAGTTTGAAGACAAGACCATCTTGGAACTGGGTATAGTATCACACAGGTCTTGGGAGGCTGAGGCAGGAAGATCGCCATGGGTTCCAGGCTGGCCTGGGCTGTACACTAAATGAGAGGGCAGCCAGGGCTATATAACAAGACCCTATCTTAAAAACATACAAAAGTCCATCTTGGGGTGTCCTAAATTTAGACTTTGGGGTGAAGTGTGTGTGTGTGTGTGTGTGTGTGTGTGTGTGTGTGTGTGTGTGTGTTCACCTCAGAGCTCTGAGAGGACTCAGGATTGACTGTGACCTCAGAGCTTCTCCAGTCCTATCTTTATGCTCTATGCTGCTGACCAACCAGAGTCTTGCAGGCACCCTGTTCAGTCCTGCTTGGCGGGACACAGGGGGCAGAGGCAGACAGTGGACATATGCTGGGCTCTCCAGGAAACAGCCTCTTCCCCAGGGAATAAAACTCAAGGAGAAGCGGAGACGAGCACTTAGAATCCATTTCAGGTCACTTGTACATCTCCCATGAACTGTGCAAACACGTGCTCTGAAGTAGCATGGCTCCCTCTGAAGTTGTTGACTTACCACCTCCTAAAACAGCAATTCCATGCACAATTTCCTCAGTCCCTTAAAACATTCCTGACAGGAAGAAAAAAAAATACGGTTTAAAGTCTCCCCTCATTAAGATGTCTAGATTTGCACAGTAAGTGTGTCGTGGAACAATCAATGAACAATGAATAGGCCAGCTACAAGCACTGTGCCTCCAGCGCATGCTCACACAGCCATAGCACAACCTGTGATTAGGTGACCCACTCATTCCCATGCCCTGCAGGTCTCAGACATGCCTGGCTAGGTGCAGCACCTAGACCTTCATAGAAGGCGCCAGAGTCCAGGCAGTGGCTCAGTAGGCTTGCCTAGGTCTACAGCTGTGGTGAAGGGTGCTCACCCTGAGGGTCTCAGCTTCACTAAACCCTAGTTCTGTGGGAATTCTTGATTGGGGTTGTTTTCGAAGTGTGGGCTCCCTGTATATGAAAATGCATCCCAGTCCCAGCTAAAGGACCCATGTCTCTCCATGGGGGTTGGCAGCCATTGGTAGTGGTGTCCGGGGTCTACGAGTAAAACCCCTATAACTGGGCAATAGATGTGCATGACTTTTCCTGGCAAAAGTGGAGGCCTGCTTTAAATGACTAAGAGTTCCAGGTATGGGTAATCATAGGCCCCTGCCCCAACAAGAGCAAATTTCAGGGTGGGCAACTGGGGCTGTTCCTATATGCAGAGGCCCCTCTGTATTCTCAGGGGTTTATGCATAGTGGGACCAGGTAGGGGTTTAGGACTCATCTTCTGTCTAGACAGAGCAGCACACCTCTGAGGCCTTGTTGCTGCCTCAGTGCTGCTGGCTTCCAATGACTTGGATCAATTCTTCAAAGCCCACATTTCTCTGTGCTGTGAGGAAGCAGAGGGCCAATATGCCCACAAGGAAAAAGACCATCTGGTGAGGGCCCTTCTGGCTTAATGGAGTAGACATCTCTAGGGATCCTAGTTCAGTCCCTAGATTGGTCTGGGTGACAACTTGTAGCTATTTAGGGCCTATTCTTTCTGGGATGTGAATCAAAGATAAGGAATTAGCAGGTAGGTTCCTTCCAGCCTTGAGAAGAGCCCACTCCCAGTCTGTCCTCTGGAAGCTGGCAATCCTTGATGTTCTGTGGCTTATAGAAACACTGTAGAAACCTCTCCCTTCACGCCCACTTGGCTTCCTCCCTACCATTGTTTCTGGGTCGTAATGTCCCCTTGTCATGTTGGATGAAGAGCACACCCCATGCCATTGTTGTCTCATCTTAAATTACATCTGCAAAGACCCTCCTTCCAAATATGGTCACACACTGAAGTCCTGGGCAGGGGATGTTGACAGGAATTTGTGTTGATACCATTTACCTGATAACGCTCCCCCACCAGAGGATGAGGAACCAGGAAGTCTGTGAACTTGGCCCACAGTCTGCCTGTATGTCTATACAAATCAAGTTTTATGAGCACATAGCATGAATTCTTGTGGATGTACTGTCTCTTGTCCCTTCCACTTCAGGACGGAGGCCATGTGGCCCACAGAGCCTTAAGCACCTACTGCCTGGCCTTTGACAAAAAGCTTTAGGCTCTAAGGACTTGGCTCCACAGAGCCCTTGATGGAGGTCAGAAGAAACAGAGCCATACACAAATCACTGGCTCACCAAAGAAAAGTCTCAAGAAATGAGTGCTGTGGGAAGTGGTTTTTAGATAAGAGCTGATTTTAGTTTGGTGTTTAAGGGTCTGGTAGAATGAAAGAGGACAGTAAAATGTCCTGGTCCATGAGATAAGCAGGAAGGGCGGTCCCGAGCAACTCGGCAGCTGCCGGGAAAGCAGGGAGAGACAAGAAACCATAGCACACATAAGAATGGAAAAAATCAAATCAAATATATTCAGTTTTATACTAAATATTAATGTCCTAAATTTATCTTCCAAAAAGAGATATCCAAAAGCTCCCAAAAGGCAGAGGGTTTGATTTGTTTATAAAGAACTAATTTTCTGGTGCTAAGGCTAGTACTCCAGGCTCTGTGCATGCTGAGTAACTATATAGCCCCAGTCTGATTTTTTTTTTAATTTTCAAACAAATGTATCCAATACATTCAGTAAAGCAAACAGAATGGACAGTTGAAAAAAATAAGAGATAGCCAAAAATATACAAAGAAACGACACACAAAAATAGAGAACAAATAGAGCAGGTTGTCAACACTGAATCCTGAGCTAGTGTGGGTGAGGCCTAATTATAAATATGAAGAAGACATCATACAACAGGATATTTGTGATATATTATGTGGTGTGTGGAAAAGAGGGATAAGCATGGTGACTGGGAGGGGCATTATTTTTTTCCTGTTATTACATAAAGTACCCTAACAAAAGTAATTTAATGGAGAAAAGGTTTGTTTATCTTGCCTCACAGTTCCAGGTTATAGTCCATTGGGGTGGGGAAGTCGAGGCAGCCAGAAGAAGTCTGCAGTCAGAAGAGGAGAGCAATAAATATCTACATGCTGTTGCCCAGCTCACTTTCCTCACTCATACAACCTAGGTCTCTCCATATCAATGGACATCATCAAGAGAGGCCCATAGGCATGCTCAGAGGCCAGGCTCCAAGGCGGTTCTAGATTTTGTCAGACTGACAGTTAACCCTAGCCATCATGGGTGTCATAGGGCAATTCTTTCAGAATAGGCTTTGAGTAGATGCAAGATCAGAGAATGCAGGCAAGTAAGTAGTTCAGAATCTAACAGGAATCTGAAATAACTGTTGCTGTTATCCCGAGCCATGCCACCCCACTCCTGAAAAATAACCCCCCACAAATCCAGCACTTTCAGACAGCTCTCAGAGCAGAGCTCCCAGGCCTGAAGGCTACACAGCTCTGGGCTGGCACCTCTCTGCTCAGCACAGGGGTGGCCGTGTGGGGAAATCCACCTCCAAGGCTGTTACCCCTGCTGTGTGGCTTCCTCATAGCTCCACTTTAGAAATGAACATTCCAGAAGGGAAAAAAAAAAAGGCCATAAGAGCCGTGGTGGAGCACTTGCCTAGTGTGTGCAGGGGTCTGGGTTTGATCTGCAGTGAGAAAAAAAGCCGAAGTGAGCATTCCAGGAGACAGGAGCCAAGAGACAGGATATGCAGAGAGGATATACTGGCCTGTGCTTTGCTCTCTTGATCTTAAAGCCCAGATTCCAGGGCCGGGGTGGCAAGGAATGTGGAGACCAGGTTTTTAAGCTGTCTCCTTGAGTTTTGGAGCCTGGTAACGGTTGTTCTCTGCTTTTTTGCATCGTGGAAGATTTCTAAAGCCAATCATATGTAGGGCTTGTATTAAAAGAACACACCTTGCACTATTGAGACAATTATTCCTGTTCTCTGATCCAAACTCACCACAAGGGTTGGGGACTAAGCTCAGTTGAGAGTGTTTGCCTAGCATGCATGAAGCCCTGGGTTCAATCTCCAGTCTGCGTTAACTGGGCATAGTGCTGCACACCCAGGATCCTAGCACCAGGGAGATGATGTTAGGGGATGAGTACTGGAAGATCAAGGTTATCCTTGGCTACATAGAGTTTGAGGCCAGTCCGGGCTCCCTGAGACCCCTTTTCAACAATAGCAGCAACAGCAGCAGCAGAAGCAGCAGAAAAAAAAAAAAAGACAGAAAGAAAGAAAAGAAAGAATGAATAAAACTAGAAACATAGAAACAAATGGTTAAAATATTGAAGTGGGGGGATATCTCACCAGGGACAAGAGGCACTCTCCTGAATAGGGGACACTCAGCTCGATGAGGGAAGACAGGGCAGCTGTGGACAGCTATGTGGAGCTGACCTCTCTGAATGGAAAGACACTATTCATCCTGCCCCCAGCAAGGCTCAGACGGCCCCCTTTCCCCATCGTTACAGATACTTCATTTTCACGTCTGCCTGTCATCACCTTCCTCAATTGCTGGTGTTTGCAACCCCACATAGTTTGAAATTCATTAAATGAAAATCATTGCCTCCTGTCCTATGCAGACGCACACTTCCAGAGCACCCAGGCTGCCCACTCTCTGCCGTGGCGGGGACTGGCTCACAAGTATCCTGGAGGCGTCTGGGGGATGGCATGAATTGGCTTGGTTTGAATCTGCTGATGAGGCAGTTCTAGGCAGGGATTTCCTGGGCTGGTCTGTGTGCATATCCTGGCGCCATCTGCCCTGCCCCCTACCAGGCGTCAGGAGGCCACTGAACCCCCATGTTCGCCTCCTGACCTCTAGAACACCCAAGCAGGGAGGAAGGGAGTGGGCAGGGCACGAACACCCCCACCTTGCCGGCTTGCAGCAAGCTGGGTCCCAGGGCTGGAGGCAGCTCATTAAACCACCTGAACCGCGTGTAACTCTAGTCAGTACCACACGGCACCGCACCGGCAGCACACGTAAAATTAAAATGACCACAGGGCCCGCTCTCCTCCCCACCGTGGGTGGGCAGCCTTTATTCTAAGGTTGAGGCCCAGAAACCTCCCTTCAGAGGAGGATTTTCCCTGATGATAATAGGCCCAAGCATGGGCTAGCCCACTGTTGGGGCCCAAGTCTCCTCTTGGCCTTATCCTCACTCGCCCCATCTGCCTCCTTTTCAGCCCTAGTCTCAGTAGGTGATTAGTAGGGCTTTCAGAATCTAGCTGGAGCCGAAGCTCCTGAGCCCTGGCCTGCTGGCACAGCGTGCTCTGGAGGTACCTCCTGGGCAACCTGATTACACTTTTATTGCTTCCTAAGAGTGTTGGACATCCCAGAGGGCCTTGTTAGGAAGTTCATGGAGACAGTCTGTCACTGTTCAAGCTGGAATGTTCAAAGTCCTGCTGGGTTGGCCCCTATATCTGTAACATAATAGTATGAGGGTTAAAGATGATACCAGGGGGCCCTAGGTGGCTGAGCCTCAACCAGAAGGTGGGCACTAGACCAGAAAGAAGGGAGGTGTGGACCTTAACACTCCTTGGGAGTTTCACAGAGGGGTGGCTTGGATGTAGAATGTGGATCAGGGGAAACAACCAGTCTTCAAGGCGCCCCCTGTGGTTTTGGTCCCACATAAGCTCCCCCAGATATCAATGGACACTGGGCCTCATGGCACCTGCTGAAATGGGGTCCACAATGGGAGGGCCAGATGACAGCTGTTGTCTACTTTCAGGGCCTGGCTAGCTGGTAGATGGGAACACTCATCCCCATGGTGACTGAGCAAGCCTCATAGCCTCTTCTGCCCAGTGTGGAGAATGGCTGCCCAGACAGCTGGCAGTTGGGGCTGGTTCTCAGGGGAAAGTAGCTCTGTGTCTCCTAGAGTTGCCCCCAAAGCAGGTCTCCCCTAATGGGTGTGGACACAGCAGCTGCCGATCTGTGGCCAGTGCCGTTGGGAGCTGGCTCCTGCAGAAGGCCTGTGTGGGATTCTGCTGCCCACTCCCAAGGCCGGGCTTCTGCCTCCAGCTCTGTCTTACAGCTTACTACCTTTCATGGTGGCTGGCCGGAGGAAACGCCTGCTTCCTGGCTATGTTGTGCTGGGCCCCAGGGCCCCACCAGCTTACTGTCACTGTTGGCAGAGGCCCTCTGGTGCAGAAGGGACCTACACCCCCACTGTCTAAGCAAGCCAAACCATTCCAGGTCACCTTAAGTAGCCAGGGGCTCAGGTGAGCCAACCAAAGTTGTGAGCTGCAGTTCACAGGAGTTTGACAAGGCTGCCTACCAATAGGAGTCCACCACACTGTGAGCAAGTGGGCTCAACTGTGGCCTCTGAGGCACCCATGACTCCTGAGCTATTTGTAAAGCAGTGGGCCGTTATAGAAAGGGCCACTTCTCCACAGAGTCCTGGTTCCGTCTACAGCCAGTGGGACCCTGACTCTGTACCCCCTTAGAGTCCCTGAAGGCTTTGTATCACCTAGGACTAGCTGGTGGCCTGTGGAGGCTGACACTCCCCAGGGTGGGCAGTGAGCATGGCCTGAGGGCTCCAGCTGTGCCCGGCACATATCACCGGGGGGCCCATGGGCTCTCAGCACAGGACGGCGGCTGGGAGCAGCTGGCCACAGGCAGGACCTGAACAAAGGGCGCTTTGAGCAGCTAGCATGCCGGCACCAAGCCTCCGGCCAGCTGCCCCTCCCGAGAATGCAAGGCTGGCCCTCTCTATGGCTTATTGGGGCCCATGTAGAGTCACAACAGCTGGCCCCAGAGTCTGCTGGCTGGCTTTGTGCTGAGAGGGCACTGTCCTCCCACAGGAAGCCCCCCGGCTCAGGAAATGGCCATTTTACAGGTTCCCTAGCTATGAGAGGATGGTAGGAGCCTAGCCATAGCTTCCCACAGCACTCCTATGCTGATTGGTGGCCCAAGAGGGGCCTAAAGGTATCTAATACTCTCTGCCCTGTCCAGGGTCTGGAGGGCCTCAGGGAAACCGGCTGGGCCTTTGGCCCCGTGACCTGGCTTTGCTGGCCAGCCCTCTTGCGGGGCCCCTACCCATACGGACCAACCCTTCATCTGCAGTAGTTAATCTTCCAGTCGGCTTTCAAATTATTCTTTCACTGAAAAGATAATAAAACAGTAATATCAGAGACACCGAGTACTCACGGTAAACATCTTTGAGCTCTCTTGATTGTTAGGCAAAAAGAGAAAGGGGGGTGGGGAGGGAAATAGCGTCTTTCATCTGAGGGTCCAAGGCAGAAGGGCCGAGTCAAGTCTGCCCTGCCTTGGCTTTGCTGTGGCTCACAGGTGAGTGGTTGTGGTAAGCTGGACCCCTACCCTCCCAGAAATGGGATTCATCAGCTGACCAAATGAAACAATAGATAAGACGCCTGCAACCTCCAGTGGTTGGCCCAGGAGGCTGTGAACCTTGTGCTGGCCTTTGCCTGTTCACTACAGCTTGACCCAGATAAGGCACCTCTTTTACTTCAATCTCAGTCCTGCAGGCTCATATGTGGCAGGTTGCTGCTTTGTTGTGGTTACCCCCGAGCACTTGATGCACAGGTATAGGGAGCGTTGGTGTTGTGACACGTGTTTTCAGGCCTGTCAGAAGTTCTGTCATGCTGAGCTTTTGTCTTCTGCATCTCTTGCAGCTCACATGGGTCCAGTTTGGGAGACTAGTGTCCGTCTGTCAAATAAGAAAACTTCGTTCCCGCCATGAAGTTTTCAGAGGCAGTGTGTCTGTGCCTGGGTGTCCCTGTCAACATCCAGAGCCCAAGGGTGCCACCGAGCCCATGAATCAACCTGTTCCATCCCTGCAGTAGTGAGATGAGATCAGAGAGAACCTAAGTCCTTGGTTGCTCCCTGCCTTTGCCACACCGCTGTCTCCCTTATCTTCACAATGGAAGCCATGGCAAGGGTCCATTTGGTACTTTGCAGGCAGTAGATGCTGTGAGCCTTGTGACTCCATGCCCTCTTCTCCTGTCTCTTGTTTTATTACATTTATTTCCTTATTTTGCATGTACATGTGTGCATGCATGTAGCTAGGCATGCATGTGGTAGTCAGACAGCTTGCAGGAATCAGTTTTGTTCTTCCATCCTGTGGGTCTGGTCTGGGAATGACACTGGAGTTAACAGGCTTGATGGCAGCAAGTGCCTTTATTTCCTGAGCTGTCTTGCCGCTGCTCCCTTTCTAAAATATGCATGATGGAAGGTCTCTCATCTCGGCCAGGTTCAAGTGTTCAGCTTAGTGGCATGAAGCTCACAGTGTTGCGCAGCCATCCCCACCATCTACCTTGAGAACCTTCCGTCTTCACAGATACACTCACTCTGGCTGTGTGAAACACCCACTCCTCGGGTCCAGCCATCTATCTCATCCTGCTTTGTGGCCCTTTGGCTTCGGCAGCCCACGGGCCTGCAGTTGTACTAGAGAAAGGATCTTTCAGGATTTGTGTCTTAGCCGAAGGCCCCCAAGATCCGTCCATGTCATGTTGTGTTGGAGCACACTTCCTGCTGAAGGAATATTACGTACTCTCCTGTGTCTGGAGCCTGTTTTATCCATCCCTACAGTGGACATTGCCAGAGTAAACACAGCGGATAGATAGCTCCTCAAAGTCCTGCCTATCTTTTAGGTATAGGCCCCCAAAGTAGAATTGTTGAGCTCTATGACAGATCTTTTTTTTTTAAGGACTTTCTGTTTTTATGGATGCATTTCTGTGTGGTGCTGGGGATTGAACCCAGAGCTTCATGCATGCTGGGCAAGCACTCTAATAACTATACTCTACTTTTTCAGCCCAGCAATTGTGTGTGTGTGTGTGTGTGTGTGTGTGTGTGTGTGTGTGTTTTCTCCCCTGGACTATTCTTTCTTTTTTCTTTTTAAGATAGAGCCTTGTTTAGAGCAGAACTGAGTGGGTGGTAACTCCATGCTTCATGACTTGGGAACCAATGACCCATGCTGCCAGCACCTTGGGTCTCGTGTCTCCTTCGGGCATCGATGTGCAATAGCCCCGCCTCCCCACCTCCTCTTCTACTGTTGTCAGTGTCTGTGTTTTGCTAACAGCCATCCTGATAGGCTGGAGGGACACAGCGTATATACGTCTTGATTTGTATTCCCACAGTTAGTGACATAGAATGTCTACAATTGTGGATGTTCCTTCTCATTTGTATGACTTCTCCAAATAACTACCTATTCCGGTCCTCTGTCTTTCTATAACATTTTGTTGTTGTTGTTGTCTTTTGGTAGCTTTTTGTTTGTTTGGTTTTTGTTTTTGTTTGTTTGTTTTAAGACAGGGTCTCATTTAACTTAGGCTGGCTTAAATTTTCTACATAACCAGGGATGACCCTGAACTTCTGATCTTCCTGTCTCTATGCCCCCAGTGATGAGAGTCCAGGTCTACAGTACCACATCTGCTTTAGAGGGAATGGAACCCAGGGCTTCACGCATGCCAGGCAAGCACACTATCAACCTCAGCTCTGGCAGCTTTGTTTTTAAAAAATAACTTTAAAGTACGTGGATCACTCCTTTGAGATACAACTTTCCACACTGACTGCATGGGAAATAAGCAGACTGGCTAGGGTCTGCTTCCTGGTCATGGCAGAGGGCACAGCATGTGGGTTAGGACACGTCCATGGGCAAAGGGACAGGCTACAGGATGCTGCAAGGGGCACACTGCAGGGACTGTTGCTTTCAGAGCCTGTCCAAACCTCTTTTGTTGGTGCTGGCATTCATATGCCACTAGACCACTTCCTCTCATTTCTCTGACAGAGCGTCAGGATGGGGAGCCGGCAATAAGGCGCAGGCCCCTGCTGTCTGTCCTTCTCGAACTCCTCAAGGGTCTAGAGGAGAAAAGCACTACTATGTTGGAGTTGGGGTTCCTGTATCTCCTCAGGGCTCTTCACACCCACATCCAGCCCAGACTCACCTGCATAACCTTTAGCTCTCCCGCTGTGCACAGATGACCCCCAGGATAGGGGTACCGGGGCCTGTGCATGGTCTGGGCTCATCTTCTATTCGTTTTTCTTTGTTTGTTTTTTGTTTTTCAAGACAGGGTTTCTCTGTGTAGTTTTGGTTCCTGTCCTAGATCTTGCTCCGTAGACCAGGATGACCTCGAACTCACAGAGATCCACCTGGCTCTGCCTCCCAAGTGCTGGGATCAAAGGTGTGTACCACCAGTGCCCGGCTCATCTTCTGTTCTTACTCTGGATACTTCCTGTCACAGACCAGGTAACTGGCCGGTAACTGGCTCTTATGTCTCTAGGTCACTCTCCATCCTAGGCCATTTTCTGTTACACCTTGGTTTCTGTCTCTGATCCCACAAGACCTGACTTGTATACACTACATACTCCCCAAACCTCATCTGTCCTCATGTGTTGTCAGTAGTAATTCCTCTGAGAGGCAAATAGCCTCACTTACCAGAGTACATTCCCAAACGTGAGACCCATGCTCCATCCTACCCATGAGATCCTCTGCCTCGGGCCCGAGTCTGTCTATTCCTACCATGGATCCTTGGGCAGGCAGCCTCCTATTCTCATGGGATTTCTTCCCTATGTGTAGAAAGAGGCATGGTGGCCATGGCTTGGTGAATCCAGGAAAAGCTGCAGGCCCTATGCTTGCTCATTGTCCCTGACCCAGGAGTCTCACTCACGAAGCCATATGCAACCAGGATTCAGTCTAACTCTAGTCCAAGGAACAGTGGTGGGGTGGGAGGGGCCACTGTGCTCTCTTGCCTTTTGTCTCAGACCAAGCTCGCTGGCCCAAGGACAGCCCTTTCTTTTATATCTTTGAGACAGAGCTCAGGGGCACACTCCATCAATGTCCCCTGGCCTTGAGTCCTTGGTTCTGGCAGCATGTGGATTCCCCTGAGAGGCCCTTTAGGGGGCTGGACAGTGCTGGGTACCTTGAGCTGGTACTTTTATTGATGGGGGAGCATAATGACTTCTTAGTTGGCTCTTTCGAGGCTTAGGGGTGCTGGGATGGCCTAAGCAGGGCAGGAGGTTGGAAAGTGGGGGGTAGGAGAGTGCATCCCACACACCAAGCCTCTGAAGACATGGGGAACCCAGAGGATGTGATGTGCCTGGGGTCTAGGAAGGACCTTGGGGTACACTGAGCCATGAGATCCTTCGAGTGGTAGCCCACAGCCTTTGACATCAAGTGGAGAGTGGGGGTGAACATGGGGGAGCAGCAAGTATTTCTGTGTTCTGTAGAGACGTCCGAGGCCTCTCACTCACCCCTGGGACTGTACTTAGATTACTTACACAGGACAGGTGAGGCTCAGGCCTGGCCCCCATAGCAGGGGGTGATCATGCTGGGAGAATAGCTGGTATCAATACTGTGGTCTGTTCTAAAGAGACTAAGCTGGCCTCCCCTAACCCTGCTGTGGACTAGGATGTTGTTGCCTGAATCAAACTGGTCCACAGTGTGTCTCCTACACACTCACACTCCTGCCAAACGCCAACCCTTTGCCGGAGTCCCTGTGTGACCTTTGGTCCGAGGGCCACCCCCCCCCCCCCAGCCCCAGCACACATGCAAAGCTGATGGTGGTGGAGACCATTTTATCTCTGTCCAAATACTGGATCTGGCTGGGTCCCACCTAAGATGGGGCTGTTTTCCTCGGCCCCTTTCCTACCAGCCACTGAGCCCTACTGATTAACTCAGCCCTGCCTGACCCGAACATAACTAGCCAGACATTTTCAGGGGATGATGGGGCCCAAGCTCTCTGAAGCCGGACTTCACACTGTGTCCACATGCTGAATAGGATTTGGAGATTTGTGGAAGGGGGTCCTGCCGTTTCACTTGGCCAATCCCGAAATGGGTTTTCCTCCAAGTATTAGGTCAGGGGGCACCTGTAGTCAACAGAAGCCATTGCTAAGGAGGTATTTGAGTAATGACAAACATCTAAATGAGAAAAGCCCACTAGCTGGCCAGCCAGCGGGGTGATGGATGGCCTATGGAGCTGGGACAGAGGCCTGCTGCCCGGGCTAGCACTGAAACTATCTACTGGGGCCGCTCATGGTCTGGCAGGCTCTCTCCCATGAAGTCACATTCTGGGGGGGAGGGGGGACTGGGAATGTGCTTTTCATGTTGGCCAAAGATACACACAGTACTTTGAGCAACAATCTTACAGGCCCAGGCTGTCAAGAAACAAAGATGAACCAACATACTTACAACCTAGCTGTTCACAGATTTGTTCATTCATTCATTCATTCATTCATTCATTCATTCATTCCACAGGCTAATATTGAGTACTGACTGGGGTGAACGAGACTATGGCTCCTCTCTGGTATGCTTAGCCAAACAGAGCCATTATTGCCAGCACCCTCTTCCTCTCCCACACTTAGCCACCACACATACCCCCATCCTCAATGATGGCACTTCATGGGCCAAATGCTTTTCTCACAAGGAAGGAGATATGACTCTCTCCCAAGCTCATGCCTACCATCAAGTTATTGCTCTTGCCTGAAACACGAGTCAGGTGGTATGCTATTTTGTCTTAATTAAGAGCATTTGTGTATGGTGGGCAGTATTCAGCCCCCACTCAAGGTGGACTCTGGCAGGGGACTGGTGGGGGCAGGGGCAGCCAGTGTTACCCGTCAAAGAGGAAGTCCCCTCCAGGGCCAGGCTCCTGAGGGAGGTGGGCAGGGAGCCAGCTGGAAGCAGGCCTGAATAGCACAATGCTTTGTGGCTTCGCGGGTTTGTGGCTTTGCACAGTCCCCTAACATATGTGGGAGTGGTTTCACCTCCTCACCCCAGGCCTTCCCCAAGGGCCTCTTACCAGTGAAGGCTGGCTGGGAGCTAGAGCACAGGTTTGGGACAGGGCTCAAGGCCTGGAGGGCCAGAGTGGGCTGTAATTCACATGAAATACATATTTACATCAAATCCTCCAATCACCCACTTGCAGAGGGCAACTCACATTTCCAAGCCATAGCAGGATGAAGGGCCAGACCTGAGCTGCCCAGGGATGGAACAAGGAACTGTCACTTAGTCAGTCCCTGCGACAGGAGTTGGGGAAGAACCCAGACTGGCAGCAGAGTATGGGTACCCTAAGATCAGGCCTCCTGCTGTCACTATTGCATGGCAAGCCAGCCACTGCCTCACTCCCCAGACACTGTGCATGTGGCAGGCCTTTGGGTTTCATCAGAGAGGCAGATAGTGGAGAGTGGAGAGTTGGGGGCTATGTGCCAATCAAAAGCGAGGCCCTACTAGCCTCATCTTGACCTCTGTCATGGTGATCGTCAGGTCTCCGGTGACCGTTCCTTCAGTTTGTGTCAAGCCTGTGTGAGCAGGAAGCAGTACAGTAGCTCTCACCAGTGCTGTGACAGACGGGGCAGGCTCAAAAGTGCTGCTGGGTGAATTCTAAATCATAGTCAGAGACTGCGTCAAGTGACAGGAGACTAGCTGTTGATTTTACTAAGCGCTAATGGCTCTATTTTGTTTTTGAACTTGGTCCTCACACCATTCACTTGCACTTGTCTGCTGTCTATTTACCTTTCTATTCACCTACTCAACCAACCATCATCCATCTACCCACTTATTCATCCACCCATCCACGCACCTACCTACTCACTCATCCATCCATCTACTCATCCATCTGCTCTTCCATTCATTCATCTATCCACCCACTCATGTATCTATCTGTCTATCCACTCACCCATCTACTCATCTATCCATTCACCTTTCTGTCCATCTGTCCATCTACCACTGTAACCTGGATTGTAGCCTGGGTCCCTCTAGCTTGTAAACCCTTTCAGAGCAGCCTGACTTCAGAGTATATGTGGATACAATGGGAGAGGCCTGGTCTACGTGAAGTGACCAAGGGGAGCTGGTGCTGCCCATGCCCTTTGTTTTATTCCTTCTAATCTCTCTGGATGGGTTGGGAGGGTTCTTGCACCCAGACCTCAGTAAAGGCCACAGATGGTGGATGTAGTGTCTCCATCATAAGGCAGAGCTATGAGGTGAAAGGGGGACAGTGCTCCAAAGACACATGTCCGTGAACCCTCGCTTTCTGGTGCAGGGCTTAAGCTCTGTGGATTCCATGAAGTTGAACAACACAGATGTCAACATTGTGTTGTCACACTCAGTCATTGTACCCCAACCCTGGTGTAAAGTGTTCCCTAGAGAGTAGTAGCTGACCAGTGTCCACTCTCAGGGTCCCTGGGCTTAGTATGTTGACCTTCCCAGGCTGGTTCTACTCACAGGCACCACCTGTTACTACAGATGAACACCTGCGCCTGCTAGTCTTGGGTATCCCTCAGCAGAGGTTCCTGGCATGGTAGCCTGGCATAGGAGGTCCAGCCTGAGTGGTGGTAGCCTCTGATACAAGCTTACTGCCGTCTTCCTCAGGAGATCGTCCTGGTGGTGTTCTTTGGGACAGAGTATGTGGTCCGCCTCTGGTCTGCAGGCTGCCGCAGCAAGTACGTGGGCATCTGGGGCCGGCTGCGCTTTGCCCGGAAGCCCATTTCCATCATTGGTGAGTCCCACCCACCCATCCTGCAGACACTCCATCCCACACTCCTGCATCCAGAAGGGCATCCCCCATTACAGTCACCCCCAGAGAGTCCTCATGGACTGAGACACTCCCCCACACATTATTCTTCCTGCATGAGACAGGCCCTGAGGCCAACAGGAAGTATGCCCAGCTCCCCCAGCACTGGAGCCACAGCTTCATGTGACTCTCTCCTTGCTCAGTGTGGCTTGACAGGCTTTAGGCTCTGTCTACTCTGGCTTGGGTAAAGACACAGGCATGCGTCCCCATCAAGATTGTTCCTGTGCCCATCTTGCTTGAGTGTCACATCACCCGGGGGTGGGTGGGGACATAACCTCCCCAGATTTCTGGATGCCGGAAGTAATGACCAGCTGCTCCTCCCACAGACCTCATCGTGGTTGTAGCCTCTATGGTTGTGCTCTGTGTGGGTTCCAAAGGACAAGTGTTTGCCACATCAGCTATCAGGTATGTTGACTCTTCATTTCTCCCTGTGAGACAGGACCCACCACAAAGCTCCCTCCTCTTAAGCAGTAGCCTCTCCCGTCCTGGTTCTTTCATGGTGAGTGGGGAAGGGGTAGGCTGGCCATGGTTTGTAATATTGAGGAAACCCTGGGTTCAAGGCCTGACCATAGCACTTCCTAGCTCCTAGGACTTAGGTGATAACCTGACGGTATATTTGCAATGTGAGTGACCCTGGGCCTCCCCAAGACAGCCGCCTGGAAGGGCTCCTGGAGTGATGGTTCACAGGCACCTGTAGGAAGCAAGATGGCCCCAGTACAGAGTGACATGTGTGTCTCCTCTACCCATTGGAGGCTTGGTGGGGACAGGAACGTAGGGAGCTTGTGATCACCATGGCCCTCTCAGCCCCTCTCTCCCTGCTTCTTAGGGGCATCCGCTTCCTTCAGATCCTGCGGATGCTGCACGTTGATCGCCAGGGGGGTACCTGGAGGCTTCTGGGCTCTGTAGTCTTCATTCACCGTCAGGTGAGTGAGCCTGGTGTGGGCAGGACAGAAGCTGGCCACCCTACAGGAGGAGGGCTGGAGATTCACAAGGTCAGGATACAGGGTTGGTGGTATCTTAGTACCTGGACCCCAGCTGAGTGACCCAGGGCTAAGCAGGTACCAAGGCATGTGGGTATGAGGACAGCATCCCAGATCCTTCCCAGCCTGAACCTACTCCATATCCATGATGACAGCATACTTGGCCTGCCAACGATGCAGAGCTGATGCCAGCTCCCTCAGGCTTGGGACAAAAGACCACTGGGTCCTGTAGAAAATGTTAAATAAAGAACAGATTTAGGAAGCATGGAAATCAAGGATGGTGCAGTGGTGAGAGTCTCAGATACCTTCCAGAGGCAACTCTTTCCCAGAGAGGCTTCTGGAGACACCTGACTCTAAGTACTGGCCTGTCACGAGAACAGAGGAAGATGTGTGGACCCCAGTGACTGGTTCAGTGTGAGAGCTGAGACTGCCTCACTGCTAAGTGGCATTATCTACCATTTTCAAAAGCTATGAAAACTGGGTTATTCTGAAAGGTGACTTCTGCATGTATAGCATGCTATAGCTAACATAGTATAATCTAGCAAATGCTGGAACTTTGTACCAAGGCATTTCTCTCACCACACCTATGGAGCTCTGGACCACAGGGTATGTGAGCATGCTTGATGTGTTGTCTGTCCCCAGGAGCTGATCACCACCTTGTACATTGGCTTTCTGGGTCTTATCTTCTCCTCCTACTTTGTCTACCTGGCTGAGAAAGATGCAGTGAACGAGTCCGGCCGCATCGAGTTTGGCAGCTACGCGGATGCTCTGTGGTGGGGGGTGGTAAGTTGAGTGTCACATCACCCAGGGGTGGGTGGGGCTTTTGCTGGGGTGTCTCAGGTGGAGGACACGTGGACCTGGGCAGTACGGGTAGAGTCCTGGGCTCTAACTGCTCAATTTTAGTCTTTTTGTTTGTTTGGTTTTTGTCTTTGCCTCCTCCACTGAGGCTACTAACTCCAACACTGCAAACTTTTCAACCACAAAATTTGCACTTGAAGCCTACAGTATGGGTTCCTGTGTACCACAGTGTGTGTTCCCTGGTCCCTGCCTTAAAATGTGAACATGGTTATCCTTCAACTTCTGGTCAGGAAAGGAAGGATGATGGGACAAGGGGGTGCAGAGTGGTGCTTGGTACCTCAACCACAGGGTGATCTTTCCCCTGGAGGGGTCCTGGGCTCAGAGTGCAGCAAGGGGTCAAATGCATACTTTGCATGTCTTTGGTGTCTGTGCTGACCCAGTGAGCACACCTGTGCCAAGGATCAAGGCATGAGATGACATAATGAAATCAAGGTCCTTGGGGGCTGGGAGGAAGAAGCAGGGGTTTCTGTGGATGTGAGGTCTGCACAGTCCTTCATTGCCCCAGGAAGCAATACTGTGAGTGCCAGCCAGGCCCTAAGGTTATGAAGCTGGTCATGGGCCTCCTAGGTCAGGGTGACTCCAAACCTGCTGAGTTACCAGTCTCTGTGGAGGCTGGTGTGTGACAGATGACCCCTCATGCTAGGACCGAATGTCCCAAGGGGTGGTGATGTTGTGTGCAGGTGTGTGTGTGTGTGTGTGTGTGTGTGTGTGTGTGTGTGTGAGAGAGAGAGAGAGAGAGAGAGAGAGAGAGAGAGAGAGAATGTGTGTGAGAGAGGGAATGTGTGTGAGAGACTGTGTAAGAGTGTATGTGTGTGTGTGTGAATGTGTGTATGACAGAGTGTGTATGTGAGAGTGTGTGTGTGTGTGTGTGTGAAAGACACACACACACAGAGAGAGAGAGAGAGAGAGAGAGAGAGAATGTGTGTGAGAGGGAATGTGTGTGAGAGACTGTGTAAGAGTGTGTGTGACAGTGTGTATGTGAGAGTGTGTGTGTGAAAGACACACACACACACACACACACACACAGAGAGAGAGAGAGAGAGAGAGAGAGAGAGAGAGAGAGAGAGAGAGAGTGTGAGTGTGTTGGGGGTAGACTATGACTCCCCAGGAGTCAGCTAGAAGGCAAGAGGAGAGGTTCCCGTGAGGATGGTGCTGAAGAAATCCAGGTTACACTCTTAGAGCCCTTGGAACCATTGCTCATGGCCAAAAAACCTGTGGCTAAGGCAATTTAGGGGGCTTTCTGACTGCCAGTGTCCTCCAGAAGTTGTTTGCTGTCACATGGCCTTCAGGTCCTCCTCTGAAAGCAGGCTTTGTTCAGGCATTGAATGTTGAGGACCCCTGCACTCCAGGGAACACAAATACCTAACAGGAACACACAGTTCAGAGCAGTTGTGGGCTACCCCTGACTCTATCTCACCCCCCACCCCCAGCTGTGAGGGCAATAGGCTGTCTAGATGTTATGCAGAGAGGCACCATTATTCCTGGAGGAGCTACCAGGGCTGGTACCCCTGGGTGGGCATGAGGATACCAGAGCCAAGCCCATCCCATCCAACATTCTCAGTCTGTCGGCCTTGGGGCTCACTAGGCTAGTGAAAAGGTTGGTTGGATTGTGGCAATCTACAGAAAGGGACAGCACAGGCTCTGGGAACCTGGCGCAGGGCAAGCAGCCACACGTGGTGGTAATGGCCACATTGGGCCCTGGTTTAAGTGTTTGTTCCCAAATACCCCAGCCAGGAATGAACAGTTTTTGAGGCTTGCTCACTCTCAGAGCTTCTAGATTAAGGTAGAGACAGGAAGCTGGGGCAAATGAATGTTCCCACAATTCCTGAGTGCCCCCAGGAAGCAGGGTACACAACAGGAACTCTTGACATTGGCTGAGTCAGTCTGTTTTCTGGATGTTTCCAGCATTCTAAACAACTTAGGGAAGGTAAGGGCATGCTGACAAGCTCCCAGGTTGGGGCAGGCCTCTGTCTACCCTTCAGGGGCCAATGTCCCCCAGATACCCTGGTATGACAGGAATAAGCAGGATGGGTAGGACAGCTCAATGCCCTGGTTAGGAAGCTTGCCTGTGGTAGGGGGACACATCCCAGGGCCATAGCTGGGCCTGCATGGAGGTGGGGGTGGAAGGCTACTCAAAGCCAGAGTTCTCTGGTGGGAGAGGGGCAATGCTGGCTGAGGTACAGCAGGAAGTGGGTGGGTGACTACCCACAGTGTGGCTGATAAGTGGTGCCCAAACTTAGCAGTGCCCAGCCTTGGGGCTACCCTGCCTGCGTTCCCAGCCTCCTACAGGAGCTCTTTCCCAGCCCCCTGGCCCCTGGCCCCCCAGTCCTCGGCAGAGAGGCGCCCCCACTCCCACACCTGTGCAAACATCCGCCCGCCGGCCGGGAACACGGCCCCTTTGTGCCCAGCTTGGCACCGGTGCTCCGGCGTACTCTGTCAGCTGCAGTCCGGGCCTCGGCCACAGCGCACCCTGGCCTGGCCATTGTTCCCACGAGGCCCTGTGCCCTTGGCTGCCTAGGGCCCCCCAGCACCCAGCTCAGGGGGCCAGCAGCCCCCATTCATTCAGCGGCTGTCTCTGCAGCTGTCTGGTGGGAGCAGCCCAAGGCTGTGTTCCTGGCACCTCTAGGGTAAGCAGAACTTGAGTGCTGCAGGCCAGGGGCAGCCGGGCTCAGAGTTCTGTAGCCTTGTGCCAATGAACAGTCATCTCCTTTGTCTCCCCTCATTCCACAAGGGGAGTACAGCCCCACCCTGCTCCTGGGCTTCTCATCTGTAGTGTGTGTGTGTGTGTGTGTGTGTGTGTGTGTGTGTGTGTGTGTGTGTGTGTGTGTGTGTGTGTGTGTGTGTCGGGGGTGGGGTGGGGTGAGCACCCACACGTGAGAGAATTTTCAGAAGGCCAGACAGACCCCTCTACTATCTGCTGTGTCTGTCCCAGGCCAGGCCTTAAGCCCTGTCCCCTATCCTAAAGGGTATTGGCTGGACCCTAAGAGCTGGACTAGCTTCCCCTAAGGTACACTGGGGTAGGACTGGGCATAGAGGCATGCCTGCATGGATTGGAACTTCTCTCACCTTATTAGCCTGGAGAGGCTGTGATCAAGCTGAGGGTCCTCCGCTGGCCAGTGAACTAGATGAATGGGGACAGGAAAGCCTGTCCACTGCCACACTGCTGGTGGATTCAGTGTGTCCTGTTCTGTCGAGATCCCACAGCGCTGAAGACCAAAGTCTGAAACTGAGGCAGGAGCAGGACTGTGCTCGCTTGGAAGGCTCTGTGAGGAGGGCCTTTCATTATTAAGTCTGGTTTCTGGGGGTCCGAGCACCCTGTGTCGTTCCTTTGTGTTTCACGTGGACACATATCACTGGATTAGGATCTACCCAGGGGACCCAGAAGAAGGCTGTAATTCTGAAAAAGACCATAGTCTGTGTGTGTGAGGGGGCGGTGAGCCATATGGGGGACACAGTTAAGTCCAGAATGTAGGTATCCAGGCAGTATTTTGTGGGGCTGCCTGTCTTCACGGACCATGGGCTCCCATAAGCTGGAAAACAAAGGTGCCTGCTCCATGGGACTGTGTCCCCTTCCTCTGGCTGGAATATCTACATGGGTGTGAGGTCCCAGAACCCCCTAATGTAACGTCCAAGTGTGGCTGTGAAGCATTTGGGGAGCTCCTCAGACTTTCCCCTTACCTCTGGAACAGAATGCATTTGTTTGTATTAGGGTTTGAGCACAGGAAAAAGCCGTTTCTGCAAACACGGGCTCCTCTGTTTAGTGCCTGGGGGTCTCTGAAAACAGGCGGCTGCTGGGCTCTGTTTACCCCGAGTGGATAAATACAGAACTAAAGTGAACAGGCTGGAACCCCACCCTGTGTTTCAGTCCCTTAAAAAACCCAGTCTGACAGCATTTCATTCCTCACCTGGAGGCTTTGGAAAGTTCCCACCTCCCAGGCTGGACTGTATCCTGCAGAGTCAGACCGGAGGGGTTTTGGGGTGGGGAGGTCTCCTAGATGATCCCATGCAAGCTCTGTGGAACTATCCACAGGAGATGTGATTCTTCAGGAATATTCTGACTCCGGAGAAGTGGAGGCTAGAGCAGGGGCCAGGGCTTGTAGCACTCAGCCTTTTCCTCTTCCATGTAGGTTCTGTGAGTATCATGCAGCTAGGGCGGAGGGCCTGCCAGGGACCCTCGCCAGTGAGCTCTTCCCAAGGAGGGGTCTTTAGAGGACGACTAGGAGTCTATAAAGCACACCCATCTTGGGGTTGTTCAATAGCCAGCGCCTACAGATGTATTACATAGACTCAGAAGGTCTGGTGGTGGTGGTGCACAGGGGCTTGCTTCATGCCATTGAGGAGGTGCCTGTATGAGGCTCAGGAATAGAGCTTCCCAGTTACCCTTCCGCCTGGAGGAAGCAGACAGTGTCAGAAGGTAGTGAAATGTGAGTTACAGGGGTGACCCAGTAGGAGGCTGATGTAGAGACCAAGCTGTACTCACCAGGCATCAGCTGTGTGGTCCGGGATATGTCACCTAACCTCTTTGGATACATCTAATCCAAGACTATAAATAAGAGTTAAGTCAGTGAGCATGCGGGAAGCTGAGCTCCAGCCATGATTGTGACTGTAGATTCTGGACCAGACCTCCTCCAGACTCAAAAGGAGAGGACTAGGTACCACTAGTTCTGGAAGCTCTCCCAGTCTTTTATTCCTTGATACTGGAGCTTGTTCCAGAGGATGAGGGGGACCATGAACCATAGGTTGCCCTGCAGGTTCTGTCATTGGGACAGCGATCTGTGAACTCAAGTGGGGATGGCTCAGGTGACCTACTGTTGGTTGGGTCCTAGATAGGTCCCCTCTGTTCACTGGCCCAGGAGACTTGCAAGATCTGGCTGTTGGGGACAGGTTCTAGACAGCTCTATAAAATGGCCCATTCCTGAATTGCTGTCTCTGTGATTTCAGGAAAAACAATTTGACAGGGACAGGTCACCTGAGAGTGAGGACTCATGAACTGGACTGGGGGGCTGTGGTGGCCCAGGAGAAGGAAGAGGGTCCTAGTAGTTAGGTACCCTCCAACAGAGGACTGGCCAGCACTCAGGACCACTGCACTGGAGCCTTCCTCCTACTGATCGTAGGAGTGGAGGGGCAGTTAAGACCCTAGGGAAAAGGCACAGGCATGGCCTCAGGTCTCTTTCTTGCATAAGTCATTTCCTCCCCGCTCACCTGTGTTTCTTCCCAGCTTGCCATCTAGACCATTACCCTTCCACCTTTATAGATGTTTTCCTTCCTTCCTTTATTTTTTTTTTGGGGGGGGATAGGTTTCATATAGCCCAGCTAGCCTCAAACAAACTATATATCCCAGATGACCTTGAACTCTTGATGGCTGAAGCCCAGGGTCTGCCTTTGTAAGTAGCTCCTGACATGTGCTTGGCTCCCTAGAGAAGGCAGCTGTGGGCCAGCTCTCACATGTGGGGTACAGTCCTGCTGGGAAGACACTACTAGCTAGGAGCTTCAGCTCACTTGGGCCTTCTCATTCAGCAGCCTGCTGGCAGCCATGCCCTCAGTCCCAAGAGTGGCTTGGCTTCTACTTACACAATCTGAGCTGTTTCAGGTGTGTGTGTGTGTGTGTGTGTGTGTGTGTGTGTGTGTGTGTGTGTGTGTGTGTGTGTGTGTATAAGATGTCTGGACAGCATGTGCCCTGGCTGTCAGTCATGGATGTGACTTTTAGACCTCTTTGTGAACTTATGCAGTGTGTATGCACACCCTCATGGTGTCTCATTTCTGTCAGTGGTGCATGTTCCCACATGTGTGTGTGTGAGTGTGAGCGGGTGTCCCTGTCTCCTTGTGAGGCACGTTTACAAGTGTATGGCCACATATGTAGAACAGGGTGGTCCCTTTAAAGGGCCCAGCCATGAATGACTTGCTATGCCCTCTGTTTGTGTGGGGTGTGGATTTGTTTAAGGCTAATGACATTGTGGGGAACGTTTCATGTGGGCAGTTGTGGGAAACACCAGTATGCAGCCCCTGCAGCCTGGTGCAGCACTGAAGGGGTGGCCCACTGGTGGCCTGGGCCCAGCTGTGGCCTGCTCTGTTGTTTGCCATTCAGGGAAATTGACCTGTTGATTCATGGCCTGTTAGCATACTGGCCAGAGTGACAGACTTGGCACTGTGGGATTAATCTTGCTGTCCTTGTCCTCTGCCCCCCGGCTGTACTTGCTCAGAGTACTTGCCTGCACGGTGAGCACCTATCCCCATATCCACTCACATGTGCCTGGCCACCTCTGATCCGCAGACCTCTCTTGCCTTCCCCTCCTCCTCAGTGGCCACTGGGGAACAGCAGTGGTCCAAAGTGCAGTCTCTCTGGGAATGGAGTGGGCAGTGATGGCCAGGAGGGATCTTGAGGCTTCCTCTCTGGTCCTCACTTCAATTGGAGTCTATTAGGTGGTGTTCCCCAGGCTTCATCCTTGCTGACCCTGTTGGGCAGGGGTCACTTAGGGGTTCTCATGAAGGTCTTGGGTGGGGGTTGTCACTTGGCCCCTGGGGTGACAGCTGAGATGCCTAGAGTGAGCAGGCTATGAAGACCTTGAATGGGCAGGCTCTCCCATCGCACTGACCTGCCTTAGCTGCAGGGCAGACCTGGACAGCGTGTTGTGACCCCAGTGGCTGTGTGTGAGTGTGTGTGACCACCCTGGTCTCTCCAGCAAGCCCAAGGCAGCCTCATGGTATGACCTAGCAGTTAGGCACAGCCAGGGTGGGCCCCCAAGTCCCTCATCAGAGGGCTCAGGAGCAAACCTCAGATGACAGCAGGGGGTGGCCTAGGGGGGCAGCCCCTCACTCCTATTGTCCCACCGCACACCCTGGACGCTGCTCTCCCACAGAGAAGAAGGCTAGTGCCTTGTCTTATTCTCTCTGAAAAGGAAAAATGAAACATCTGGATCCCTGGGCTGGTGGCAGGAAGCAGCACTCAGCCCCATCCTGGGCCTTTGTGGACTGCTGGCCTCAGTGGGAGCTTCCGGCCTCCTGGGGGCCAGTGTACTGCAACTTCAGTGGCCAGGACAGGGCTCCTTGGGATGGGGCAGGAAGCCTGGCCCCTGTGGGTGGCCTCTGAGCTGTTTGTCTGTCCTGCACACCCCGAGCTCTCTACAACCCCAGGGCTGTGCCATCTGTGGTAGAGTTGAGGGACTAAGGAGACAGAAACTTGAACCAATTTACCAGTGCCGTCCCTGGCACTTTCTCTGAACTGTGCCTCACTATCATGGTGGACAGGGTTTTAGGTCGGCTCTCTTGTTATCAAGACACTGGGTTGGGGCCAGCGGGTGTCCTTTCTGAGGTTCTCATCCCACCAGCCACTGACTGTGGTCCTTCTTCCTTGCAGGTCACAGTCACCACCATTGGCTATGGGGATAAGGTACCCCAGACGTGGGTCGGGAAGACCATCGCCTCCTGTTTCTCTGTCTTTGCCATATCCTTCTTCGCACTCCCAGCGGTAGGCACCCATCTGGACCTTCTCCCTTGTTTCCCATGAATCCTTGCCCCAACTCTGGGTATCCCCTGAAGTAGAGTACAAGGTAGCCTGTTGTGGTGCTTGACAGAAGCAGTAAGGTACAGAGGAGCAGACAGGGCAGACCTGTAGGCCTGCTCTGCAGCTAGGAGTAGCTCTATCTCATGACCTTTCCAGAAATCACAGACCCATGTCTACACATGTGTGCTATGTGGGACACACACTGGTTACTTGTACATATGTGTCATTGTAGGTGTGTCTTATACATGTTATATATACATACTGTACACATGTATTGCATGCATAAGTATCTGTGTTACATTTGAATAGCATATTTACCATGTGTTCTGTGTATGTGTACATGTGTTATTTATAGATGTATTTGTGATTTCCTGTGTGTCATGTGTACACATATATTTGCACATATGTTCCACAGCTATATAGTATCTGTTGCATGAGTCTCTGCAGCACATGGCAGACAATGTGTGTTTTTGTGTCTGTTGTACATGCATGTGTGACATATAGACATAGGTCATGACATATGGTGTGTGTCTCCTACATGGCCCCCAGCTGCTAAGGCAACACTCTTTCTCTGCCACTGCTCTCCTTGGCCACCCTTGCTGCAGTAGCTGTGGGCTCCTTGTTGATGACAGACACAAACCCCTGCTCCCCTGGGGGTATGGTCCCTCTACCATAGCTAACCCACCTGGCTTTCCATAGGTGGTGCCTAGGAACAGATAGAGACTCAGATCTCTTCTGGAGCCAGGCTTCATGTTGAATCAGCCCTGTGAAGGAGTTCTGCCTCCCTGGGTGGCGAGGTCAAGCAGGCTGAGCCTAGTTACTACCCTCAGGTGGCATCTGCTGTATCTCATACCCACCTCCTGGTGGTACCTGCCTTGCCACAGCCCTGGGCACTGTGCAAGCCTGGTCTCCAGGTGCTTTTTGCCTCTTGTTCTTCCTTGGGACCTTTGTCCTTTGTTGGGAACTGCCCAGCATGGCCCATGTGAAGTGGACACCTTCTGTCCCTTACCAGGGGATACTTGGCTCCGGGTTCGCCCTGAAGGTCCAGCAGAAGCAGAGGCAGAAGCACTTCAACCGGCAGATCCCAGCTGCAGCATCACTCATCCAGGTATGTGCTGTGTGTGCCTGATGAGCTGGCAGTGCTATGTGCTTGGGAATTGGAACCACTCCCAGCCATGTCCACCGCCCGAGAGGAATGGGTCCTTTTGCTGTGCCTCCTCCCATGGTGAGGTGGCTCTCTGGGAAAGTACCCACTATTGGGATGACAGGATGGGCACAGAAATGTAGGATCATCACTCCCCGTACTATTCCCATTGAGGGCCCTACTTGCAGGCTAGGGCAAGGCCTGACCATGGCCATTCAGCCAGTCTGTACCCTGCTAGTCAGCCCCTGGGGACAGGGACAAGTCAGAGAGAGAGAGAGAGAGAGAGAGAGAGAGAGAGAGAGAGAGAGAGAGAGAGAGAGAGAGAGAGAGTGTAAGAGGGAGAGAGAGAGTAAGAGGGAGAGAGAGAGTGGGAGGAAGGAAGGGGGAGGGAGGGAGGGAGGCAGAGACAGAGACAGAGAGGAGGCCCAGTGGGACAGGACCCAGCCTGTATAGTGGCAATGCCTCTGGGAGGCCTGGCATCTCTTAGGACCAGTGGTGACTGGTGAGAGTAGTAGGTTCAACAGTCAGACAGCACAGGCTACTTCTCAGAAGGCTGGAAGTTAGGGACTGCAGAGCCTGAGAGCAAGAGGGCAAGAAGGTTCTAAAGGTAGCTGAGGAGATGGCGGGTTTTGCTATGTACTCCCTTAGGAGCACTCCAGAGAGCTGGACTGCCCTTCAATGGCAGAAAAACCCATTGCAAACGGGTCCTGTGTGTTTTCATTTATCCAGAACATGGATGTCCTGCATGAGCCAATATAGCCTGGATGTGGACATAACCCTCTAACCAGTGTAATGGTTATGATCACTGTGTGAACCCCTCTAGATCAAGTGGAGCTGCCCACATAGGTGTGCATGGGACATACAGCCCTTGGAAGGGCCTCTAAACTGTCCCAGGTCATAGGTACCCCTGCCTAGGTTTTGTGTCTGTGCTAGATTCCTGTCATAGAGTGGGGGCTGTCACCTAGAAACCTTGCCAGCATGGAGAACTTTCAACCAGTTTTACTTTCTTATGCTCATAGGGCCTGTAGTGACAAAGCCACCATAAGAGGCTCTGGCATCTGTTCCTTCCTCCTCTTATTCCCTTGGCTCCCTCAGGCCCCTCTAGGTCATCTTGCTGTGATGACTATGGGGAGGGGTAGTCCCTCTAGAATGTTGGCCAAGAGTTTCAATTGTAGTCATCAGAAACTCCTCATAGCCACAAGCTAGCACCTGAAGCCCCTGGGAGGCCTCACCTCCTGCTGGTCCCTGGGGCTCTACTCCACACCCTGCTGGTGCTCACACAGGCCTGGGCAGCCCTTTTCCACTATCCTTCTCTGGGGAAACTCTGGTTATCTAACTCTGCCTTAGTTAATATATATGAGGCCTGTTCAAGGTCACTCTTCAGGAGGGGCTCTCGTAACAGGCAAAGGTCTTGTTTAGTATCTGACCTATGACTGATAGATAGTTGATGCATGAGGCAGTCCCCTTCTTAGCCTAGAAGGCCAAGTCCTGCTGTCAGGGAAGGAGCCTGGAGACAAGTTGGGCCTGGGACTCCAGGAGGAGCTGAAGATTTTCTAAGTGGTACCATTGAGTGGCTAGATCAATGACCCCTCCCTTCTTTCCCCTCTGCCTAATATCAGACTGCGTGGAGGTGCTATGCTGCTGAGAACCCTGACTCATCCACCTGGAAGATCTATGTCCGGAAGCCTGCCCGGAGTCACACTCTGCTGTCCCCCAGTCCCAAGCCTAAGAAGTCTGTCATGGTAAGCAGCCTTACCAGCCACTAGAATGGGGATTGTGTATTAGCAGCTCAGGAAACTGGAGAGGCTGAGCATGAGACCCCGGTATTGCTATTCAGGGTAGTGCTCATCAAGATGCCACCATCATTCTGAGGTCAAAGGAAGTCTGACCTGATCCCTGCTGTTCTTATGTCCCCCACCCTTAGAGCCATATTGGACTGACCATGCCAACACCAGGATAGGTCTTAAGAGAGTGCTTCTGGAATTGGATGGGCTGGATCCATCAGTTACTGGAACAAAGCTCTTGAGGGGACCCTGGTGCTGGTTTTCCTTGTTGGGTACAGCAGGCAGAAGGGGAAGGTATAGGAGCTCTAAACCACAGAGGAGGCAAGTTCCAGCAGCTGTGGGCAGGAGTCCTGCCATCTACCTGGAGCAATGGGGCTCTTCTCTTTCCTGGTCATCACCCTCACTTTCCTTGAAGAGACAACCTTCCCAGCTTCCAACTGTCACTGGATGCTTAAACTTGCTCTTCCCTCTGTCTGGAATGCTCTCCCTGGCTTCACACAACCTACTCCCTCACTTTCTCCAGGAGTCCTCTTTAAAGATGCTCCAGTGCTCACAGGGTATCTCCTACCATAGTCTGCTGCCTTGGCCTTCAGCCATACTGTCCTGGTGCGAGCTTGCATATTTATATTTATACTGTTGTTTTGTTTTGTTGATTGGGTTTTGTCTGCCTGCCTTTCTTAGGCCATGGCTCATAGAGGGCCACAAGGGGCCAAGCAACACCCTGAACCCTCCAGCAGCATCAGCACACTGAAGCCTCACTCCACCAATGTCTGAGGGTACTAGAGCTCAGCCCCTGACCCAAGTTCCCTCAAGGGTACATATTTCAAGGCTGAACTCAGGACTCTACAGGTGCTCTGGGACTGGTTGACAGTCTGGCAGATGGTGCTCAGGAAGTGCCACTCATCATGTGGACATTTTAGGTAAAGAAGAAGAAGTTCAAGTTGGACAAGGATAATGGGATGAGTCCTGGAGAGAAAATGTTCACTGTCCCTCACATCACATATGATCCCCCAGAGGATCGGAAGCCAGACCATTTCTCCATTGATGGCTATGACAGCTCAGGTAAGCAAGCTCCCATGTATGTAGGGGCAGGGCACTCAGTGCTGACCCTGTAGCAGCGTCAATCTGGCTTGGGGAGCTTCCATGCCACCCACCCTTAGTTCTCTCCTGGGATTCTGTCCATAAGGTCCTATAGCATATACACAGTCACTGTCTACCATGGAATCCTAAGCATAGCTTGAGGTCTCTGCTCCAGGAGGATGGAAGGCAGAGTAGACCTGGAAGCTTCTGGAAGCTTTGATGCCATGTTCCCCTTGTCTTTCCCAAGGAGGTACTCACTACACAGTCTGTTGAGAGGACACCTACAGCTGCCTTCGAATGTTGGGGGTCAGCAAGGCCTGTTCTGGCCACAAAAGGGAAGGTGACATATATGTCCTGTTCACTGGGCTTCTCTCTTTCAGCACCCAAGTTCTGTGTTTGAAAAATGGCTGGGGTGACCTCTTGGAGATTTGCCCTCTGACAGGGAAGTCCAAAGGTGAGGGTGGTAGACATGAGGCCTCTGCAGGCCCTAGAGGGCCAGTGACTGGCTGGTGAAATCATGGGGACATATGGAATTGGTTTTAGTGCCTTGATGGACAAACATTTCTTATGCAGCCCTAAGTCTGTATCTAGTGTCACCAGAACTGATCTATATTCATTCTTCTGTGGGGCCTGGATGAGGCCAGGTTCATGGAACCTGGTGATAAGACTGCAGGCCTGTCCAAAATTTGGATGCTTGGGTCCCAGTTCAAGTTTTGCCTCTGTTAAGCCATAGCGAGGCTCTGTAATACACATGTGAGAAGGGAACTTGGAGAGGTCAGGCCTATTTTCCAGGCTACATAGTGGGAATATGGCATGCCTCCAGATGTGCCTCTGGGTCACCAGCTATAGGGCAGATAGGCTGTGGGTACTCTTGACACATCCTTCCTTTGGTCTGGAGACCCCTTTATCAAAGGACCACAGTAGGAGCACAAGGTATCCATTGACCAGAGAGACTTCTCCAGAGGTACGTGTGCTGTTTCCATTATTATGACATACTGTCAAGCACTTTCCCATGAGACAGGGCTGTATGGGTCTAGAACGCTCACATTCCTGACCCCAAATACAAAGTGGACATTCTGAGTTTGCAGCATAACCCTTAGGAGACAGCATAGGTGGCTGTAGAAGGGACCCTCTCCTTCCTGTAGCTCTCATATCTCTCTGAAAAAAGAAATTTCAGTGCCCAGCTCAGGGTGTATGACTGAATTCTCTAGCAATGGTCTATAACTTAATTTGAATGGTTCTGGTCTTTTTATTCTTCTGAGACAGTGTGGGTGTTGAGATAGTGATTTGTCAGTAGGACCAGGATGTGGCTCAACTCACTACATGCTTTTTGCTCAGCATCTATGGGAAACCCCTTAAACTGTCCTGCTGGCTGCTTCCTCTTAGGACTATTTACTGAAGCAAATGGTCCAAACATCCCAGTGTCCACACAGGTTCTGCATCCTCTAACTCAATCAATTGGCAGACTATTACATGGCTGTTGCTCTTCTAAAGATTCTGGAGATGTCATGAGGATGTGCAAGAAAGTTCTAGGCAAATGTTTTCCTATTTTATCTAAGGGACTTGAATATCCATGAATTGGGGGAGTCGTGGAACCACTTCCCAAAAGACAGGAAGGAGAGACCTTGCAAATATTCCTAAAGTCCCTGCCCAAGATTCAGTCCTTAGGTGGAGGGAACATCTGACTAAAAGCACAAAGAAATGATAGTTGGTTGGGCCATGGCACTTGAGGTCAGGAGAAGCCTCTTACAGATGGGGAGGTAGAAGGTTGAGCCAAAGGAATGGACTTTCAGCTCACTTCCCCCTTGACTACTTGCTCACTCCAGCAATGATAGGCAACTCAGGGCCTAGTGCTGGCTCCTGTGGTCCCAGTTTCTGCAAATCAGAATTTTGCCTCTAGTTCAGAATTGTTCCTGCTTACCTTCAATGAGTCCCAGGCTCCAAGGGGAGGCTTCATTTGAGTGTCTTGTTGAGGAATGGACATCTAGTTTCAGTATCTGGGCTGTCAACAATCATACCCAGCCTCGTGTGCCATGTGGTCAGGTCTTGTGCCTGGCAGGAAACAGGCACTGACATTGCACTGTGGTAGGATGGGAACTAAGGGTGCAGACCAACAAAGTGTGTGCAGCACCATCTCCTGTGTCAAGACTCTGTCCCTCTGCTGTGCACTCATTTAGGTCAGTGCCTCCCTTCTCAGATTTCTTCCCAATGCCTGGCACCTGCCAGAATGTTTTGGGACTAAGAATGTTCCAGAAACTTCCAGCTTGTTGGCAGTTGTAAGGATAGTTTCAGGCATAGCAAAGGGTGACCAACAACATTGTTCCTCATCCTTCTCACAGGTGTCAGGGCCCTAGCCTACCAAGTTCAGCTTGTCTGAGGGCAGCTGACCTGTGTCCTGTGTCATTGTTCCCACCAATACATCTTGGCAGGAGGGTGGGAAGTGCTCAAGAAAGGGGCTGTGGCTGTTCTATGCTCCTGAAGGCTACCCTAGGCATCCCGTCTGTCAGGACCCAGTCTGGGCCCCACTCTACTAAGCGCCAAGCTGCTGCGTCCTCATCAGATGGCATGGGGATTTGGCTCAGGGCTGGCCACATCTCCATGAGCCCCTGGGACATACTCCCCGCCTGCCCACTGGAGCGGGCACAAAGGGCAATTGTGCCAACAAATGCCCAGTGCCCCTGCAGCTCTGCTTCAGGGGTAGGACCATTGTCTCAATGCAAATAGGGGCTTTCTGCTAATGCTAATGGGCAGGTTGGGCGTGAGCAGAGGCGGCAGGGATGCAGCCCTGTGCCTGCCCAGGAGAAGCATCACTCGATGTTTTCTGAATACGGGGCAGCAGTGTCCCTGCCGTCCATTCAGCCTGCTTAGTGTTATGAAGTCCGAAGTGATGTCTGTGGCATGTTAATGAGGTACACGAGCGGAGAAAGCAGCACTGCTTGTGGAATGCTCCCACACCGCACCATCTCTTTCTATTAATGAGATAAGTCAGCCTAGTCCAGAGCCACCAGATTTTGGAGACTGAGCTACTAGTCTGGCCCCTCTAAGGACCTGGGGTAACCCCTACCCCACAGGTTACCTGATATACTGAAGTCTCCTTATTTAAGAGGCTCTTGGGAATCTTAAGCACTCTGGCATGGAGACGGGGTGCTAATCCCAGTGGGGGAGGGATATCATCACTGGGAAAGCCCCAGAGTGTCTGCTCCCATGAAGCAAAGCCTAAGCAGTCACACTGACTTCTAGTGCCAGGCCAAAACCGGACTTGGACCTCATCTGTGTGTGAGAACTCGGAAGCCATCATCTTGTCCTAGCATAGGACACACACCTGTTCATGGTGTGCAAAAACCCATCTGCACACAGTCCTTCACTGTATGCTAAAGATAGAAGTGGGATGCAGTGCTGTTCAAAGGTAAAGGTGACTGGACAGAGGCCCAGAATCATTCAGGGATCTCCCAAAGACATGCATGTATCCTAAGAAAACACTTCTAGGTCACCTATGAGATATTTGCAGGTTTGGTGGACTTGGACTGGTAGAAGCAGATAAGGGAAGGTGTCTCTTGATGGTAGTATCAGGGTCCAGCCTTCCCTGCAGTGAAAATTGGGTATGTGTTCCTTATAGAGAAGCACTGTGAAAAGCAGCCAGGAGTCTACTCCTCCCCAGAAGGTCCACCACTCTTGCCATGATCTTGTGCTTTCAGTGAAGATGGAGGTAATACCAACAGCTTATAGAGGGCACAGGGGACCATCTAGGCCTCTCTCTCTTGGAGGACTCAAGCCACATGCCATTCAACTTACTAGTATTCAAAAGGGATTGATATCCAGGTCTGAGGAGGAAGTGCAGAACAAGGCCCAGGGCCTTAGATGATGGAGAAGCCCGACACTGGTGACCTGACTACTACTGCCCATAGAAATCCTGAGCACTCACTTGTGGGCTTAGTGGACATCTAACACACTGACAGCCATTTCTCAGTGATAGCGTGGATGCATTATATGCAGAGATCCTGCCTTGGGTGGGGCTTGATTGTTTTCACCAATGTTGTACATCTGCCATTGTGTGTCAAGCAGCAGCCCTGAATCCCAGGAGTTCACAAAGCTGTCAGTGACAGAGGTGCTTTCTGCATGCCCTCCACTCCAGGCTGAGAGCCGGCCTGTATGCAAATTTCTATGACCCCAGAGGATTAAATTTTTTTTTTTTTTGGTTTTTCGAGACAGGGTTTCTCTGTGTAGCTTTGCGCCTTTCCTGGAACTCACTTGGTAGCCCAGGCTGGCCTCGAACTCACAGAGATCCGCCTGGCTCTGCCTCCCGAGTGCTGGGATTAAAGGCGTGCGCCACCACCGCCCGGCAGGATTAAATTTTAAATGCTTTACTGATCACTAGATCATGTGGACCCATCTCCTGAGCCTCATGAAACCTGGGTGTGTTCTAGGTACTATCACACCACCTGCCCCCAACGATACACACCCCTAGGCTGGTGTTGCCCAGTATTTTAGTTTTGCCTTTTTATAGTCCTCTGCAGTAGTTGTTCACATTGCTAGTGGTGTGAACACTGAGGCTTGCTCACAGATTTAACTAAACTTCCTTCTTCTGGGAGTCTAGGCTTCCTCCAGGGATGGTCTTGGTGAGCATTCAGCTGCAGCTGGGTTGCATCTTTTAATTGTTCCTTGCTCCTGGATGATGGTTTTGGGAAGAAAGTTATATACAAACACTGCTTTGTACATGACCTTTTCACCCCTGGTGACTCTGAAAAATTCTCATTTGAGTTTAGTGTTATATAAACTATGATGTATCAAAGTGGTGCTTCATTTGGTTTTTTTTTTTTTTTTTTTTTTTTTGTGTGTGTGTGTGTGTGTGTGTGTTTTATCATGGGTTGTGGTACTGACTCTTGAATCTGAGGGCTTATGTCTCTCATCAAGCAAGCAAAGTGGCTCCCATATCTACTGGAAATTGTTGTGTACATATGTGTATGTGTGGGGGCCAGAGGACAACTTTGGGTATCATTCTCAGAAACATCATTTCCTCTTTGGAGACAGCATCTCTCATTAATGAGCTCTAATTCATTAATTAGGCTAGACTGTCAGGTCAGTGAGCCCAGGAATCCTCCTCTCTCTGCCTCCCCACTGCTAGGATTTCAAGCACATGCCAACATACCATGCAGTTTTGTATGTGTTCTGGGAATCAAACCAAGGTCCCCAGGCATGTAAAGCAAGCACTTTCAGGCTGAACTCTCTTCCAAGCCTCCCTTCTAGAATCTTCTATTGGACCATCTCACCTTGTCCTTGGCTGTCTTTGGCTGTCTCAGTCTTTCTTAAGCTATCCATACTTTGTCTGTACCTGCAGCTGTTCCTAACTGCAGGCATATCTCATCCACTGTCTTACCCATCCACTGAGACAGTCATTTTAGTTACCATATATTTCTTCATTTCTGTGCATTCTTGTGCAGAGCTTTAAATCAGCTTGGTTTTAGCACCTTGTACCTCTCTAATATTTCATATTACAACTTTTCATTTTGAAGTCATGTGAACATGTTTATTTTTGCAGTCTCTATTGATAAGTTCAACATCTGAAGTGCTTGGAGTCTAATTCCATGTACTGTGGACTCTTGTTCATAGTAGCGTTCGTCCATGAGGTTCTTGGGGGAGGCACATTACTCTACAGATGCTATATACCTTCTTTCACACAGGATTGCTCAGGGAACCCATCCAGGGTCTTTATGGCCTCATCTTTAGACTAGATTTTCTAGAGAACTCCTGTGCTGGGAGTAGAGACTCATCTCTTGGAGAGCAGGTTTCTGTCATGCAGGCCAAGCAGGGACCTTTGGTTTTATACACTTGGAAGAATAGACCAAGACAAATGAATTTCCTTCATTCCCCTACCTACCAATGTGTGGGCTTATTTTGTTTGCTTTGTGTGTTTCTCTTGAGTCTACTCTTTTGATATTTGTGTAGCCTCTATAGGACCTAGTTTTATATTGGGGAGGGGTCTCAGTTACTTCTTGCCTCATGAAGATTCCAGATTCACCTTCTTCTTTAGGGACCATCAGAGTCCACATGCAGCTACTCAGGTAGGCTGATTCCCAGGCTATCTGGTTCAAGTTGAATGTGTTTTGCCCTGCTGGACCTGCTCTGTTGACCAGCCAGTTCCCAAGGCTGATTCTAGAGCTACTTTTATCAGGGGAGCCCAGAGGTATGTGCAAGGCAGGTGTTCTGCTTCCACAAACTTGCCTAGGGACTTGCAAGGAGCTGATTTTTAGGACAGGGGGTCTGCTTGCTGCTAGAGACAGAAGATTTCTCTTTGCGTCAGAAAAAGTTCTCTCCATATAGGAGACCAGAGCTCATCTGCAGCAGATTTAGAAACCCACTCCACAAAACTTTGGGCTATCTTGATTGTGGGAAGGTCCTGAAATCTGACAGGTACCCATGTTACTATGAAGCAGGTGGTTTATAGATTAGCCCTGGGAAACTCCAAGTGTGAGGTCCGTGCCAGCTGCAGAGGCAAGAGCAGTTCTTCTGTGACTTCTCAGTCTTCCCACTAGGCTTCATCAGAGCCACCATGGTGCAAGGGCAAGGCCTGAATGTGGGACAATAGCAGGCTTATAGCTCCATCTGCCACCTGCACCTGTGTTCTGGGCATCAGGTATGATATAGCTCAGGACTTTGGCTGGAAGGACTCTAATCAAAATTTCTAAAGACCCTCCCAGTTGCTACAAATGACTCACAGCAGCCTCAGTGTCCTAAGGAAGTTGGTCAGGACTTTGGGCTACAGAACTTACCTCACTGATGGAATGTAGGCTATAGTGGTGTCAATGGGAAAGCTGGTCATGGCTTCTTGGGTACACTTTGAACCTGGATCAGAACCTTCTTACCAGCACTGCCTCTGGCCTCTCATTTCTATTCCCAGTGTCCTGATGACTCTCCTACTCTTTGGGCTGTCACTGATAACACTACCCTATTATTCTGCTTTTTTACCTCCTGTTTGTCATCTCAAGTCTAGTCTTCATGATCAATGAGTAGACTAACCAATGGGTCAACCTTGGATGGAAGTATGGGCTGGTAATGGCCCTTGTATACCTAGAAGGGTATACAAGGGCCTTATAGGAGCCTGGTTTCCCCTCATCTTTCCAGCAGTGTCTTAGCCATTTCTGTCTTTGCCCATGGCTGGACTTTCCCAGCTGGCACATATGCCCAATTGCCTTCACACTGCAGCCTGTATCTTTAAGACACTATATCTACTTTGAAGTTTTAAGAGATATATTTTTTCTGATTAGTAAAGTAGATTATATTCACTGTGAAGCTTGAATACAGAGAAAATGATAAAGAATAACTAGCTGCTGTCTTACTGCTGTTAGGTTTTGGACAACTGTCCTCTCCCTGGCTACACCCCAGCTTTGATGGCTGTCATCCCTGGGTTGGGTCCACACTGAATGCTCAGTTTTAATCCTGCTTTTATCTACTTACTGTGACATGAGCATTAATGCCTGTCATTTTAAATTCTTTTGAAACTGGTTTGTGTTGTTTCTAGGCAAATATTTATGCCAATAATTCTGTGGTGCTCACCTGCTATCCAGACTCTGAAAGCTAGCTTGGATCTGATGGGAAAGTGTCCCACGAGCTTTAAATGTTTTATTTCACTGGAATTGGATTCAGCAATCACTCTTCTGAACAGTGATACTTCTGATATTTAAACTTATTCTCCTTAAGAGGAAATAAAATCCTAAATTTGTGACTATTTAGAAAAGTAATGATGAAAATATTCCATATCAGATCCTATGGTGTATATGTAAGGTGCTTAAATCATTGGTGACTAACAAATTGATGCTTCTATTTTAATTATGGGAGGGGGCATATGTACATAAATGCAGGTGCTTGCACAGCCAAGAGCTATCAGATCCCCTGGAGTTGGAGCTATAGGGTCACCAGATGTAGGTGCTAAGAACCAAACTAGAGTCCTCTGCAAGAGCAGTATGCTCTCTTAACTGCTAAGCCATGTCTCCAGCTTCATGAGTTGATATTTCTAAAGACAGCTTACCATGAAACAAAAAGGGAAACAATATAAAATAATATGTACAAAAGGAGAAAGAAAAATCTATAAATAGTATTAATATATTTTAATACCTGTGTTGCTAGAAATGCTACCTGATAGTCTGATAACATAAAGGTCATCAGAAATGCAGATCCAAACAATACTTTCAATCAAGTTGACTTAACTAACCCTGGTAGAGCATTCCTTCCAACAACAGCAGGATAAATATGGCTGCCAGCTACACAGAGAGCACATGCCAAGACAGACCATATTCTGAACTGTGAAAAAATTTCATAAACTTAAAATTATTCAAGTCATATGTCCTTTGACCACAATAGAATTAAATTAAAAATCAATTAAAAAGATGTCAAATTCTGAAATATATAGAAAGTAAAGAACGTGTCTCTAAATAACACAGGGTCAGAGAAGAAATCTAAGAGAAAAAAACATGTAGAATGTTTTAAATCAAATGAAAGTGAAAATACAACATGCTACAGTTTATAGGCACTGCTAAAGCAGTTCTTGGGAGGACCATACAGCAACATGCAAGCATTTCAGAGAAGGCCTCATACTGGGAACTATGAAACTGCTAAGTAAACCAAATAAATAGACATAAGGAAAATAAGGATTTGTGGAGCAAAGTAGGGAAATAAAAACAGGAAAAAATAATCAAACCAATGTTGATTTTTAAAGCCAGGAAAAAAATCAGTAAGTAACTAACAAGCTAGACCAAGAGTGATGTCTTAACTTGTCAGTGTCAGAAATGAGATGCTTGGCTTTGTGTAAATGACAGGATGTAAAACCACAAGACTATCCTTTACAACTCTTTGTTACTAAAGTCTACAACTTAGATGAAATGGCAAAGTTCTTGGGAAGGTAAAAATGCAGACAAATGTAAGCCAAGTATCATCTGTGAATACAAATAAAATAGAAGAGTACTCCAGGACCATGTTGTTTCCTGGTGAATCCTGTCATATGTTTAAGAAAAAGCAAAGTCTAAATAGTTTCTTTAAAAAAAAAAGGATTCTTCTAAGTTCTGAGACCAGCATTACCCCAATATGAAACCCAGCCAAAAACATTACAAAAAGGAAAACTGTAGATAAATATCGCTTGTGAACAGCAAGCCAAACATTTTAAGCAAAATGATCAATTAGGGTTCAGGAATGCAAAGTTAGTTTCAATTTTTTTAATTAGCAAAATAAACCCTATTAATAAGTGACAACAGAAAGCCATAGTTGTCTCAGAAGATGCAGAAAAAGTATTTGGCAAAATTTGGCAGATGGGTTATAAAGTATCTAATAGAAAATAGAAGCTTTCTCAGGCTGAAAGAGGTTTATTGACAAAAACCTCCAGTTAGCATATTCAATGAGCAAATACTGATTGCTTTCCTTGTATGTCAGAAGTATAAACATCTGGTCTTACGACTTCTAATCAACATTAAGTTGGGGATGCTTGCCTAGGGAATAAGGTAAGAAGCAACAAATTGGAAAAGAAGTGAAACTGACAGTATTTGTAGATTTCCTGGTTGTCTGTGTAGAAAATCTGATGTGTCAGATAGGCCATTGGAATATGCAGCTTCAGTTCAGTTGCAGATAAAAAGTGGCTTTGCAAAAAGCAATTCTACTTCTAAATTGTAGCTGCAAATAGCCTAGAATTGAAAACTTTTAAATACTACTCTGAGTAGCATTAAAAATGTAAATTTGTAAATGTATCTGATAAAAGGGTTCTCCTTTGGAGCCTATAGAACTATGCTGATGAAACCCAGAAAAATGAATGTAGATATATATTAGTTTCACAAATTACAGCGTTCAATATTGACTGTAATTTAAGTGTAAAGTCAATCAGAGACCAGCATGCAGATAGCCTAGAATAACCAAAGCAACTTAAAACACGAACAAGATTGGAGGCTTAACTAGATGTATAGTGTCAGTACAGAGAAGCAAAAAATCAGTGGAACAGAATGGGGGTCAGGTGGACCTTCATATTTCCTGATGGCTGATTTCTAAACCACATGTGAAGGTTATGGGTTTGGTTTTTTGTTTGTTTATTTGTTTTGTTTTGTTTTGTTTGTTTGTTTTGCAGGGAGGAGGAGACAAGATGGTAAAACTGAATATCCATTTCAAACACTTTTTATCTTCATCCTCCACAAAAACTAAGTCAAAATGGTCATAGAACTGAATTCAAAGGCTAAAACTTACAGGTCAAAACAATATAGTTAAGGATATCTTTGACACAACATCCAAAGCATGTAAAAAGAACAAATTAGTCACACTTCCCAAGCATGCTTTTTGAAAGACACAATGAAAAAGACAGATATGGAAAGAAGTATTTTGTATGTTCTGTGTTGTGCACTGCATTTGAGTGTGCAATTGTGCATGTGCGTGAACACACATGCAGAGGACAAAGTATTGGTGTCTTTTTCTATGGCTCTCTACTTTCTTTCCCTCAAGCAGTCTCTCACTAAATTGGAAGTTTAGCTGACAGGTTAGCAAGCTCCCAGGATCTGCCTGTCTCTGCTCACCCCACCATCAATGCTAGGGTTACAGGTATGTGCAGCCATGATAGACTTAGGGCTTTTTTTAAAATGTGAGTGCTAGGGATTTTAACACCTGTCTCTCTGTTTGCACATCAACAGTTACCCATTGAGTCATTACCCCAATCCTGAAAATATTTTTAAATCATATATCTGATAAAGAATTTTTATTCAAAAAATAAGTAAACAAAAACTGAGAATAAAAATACTTTCATTAAAAAAGAATTTATATTCATAATATGTGATAGACATTTTAAACTGACAAATAAGACAAGTAACACATTACAAAAATGTGTAAACTGTTTACATCAACACTTCATAGCAAGGGAGACAATTCCCAGTATCATTAGTTATTGAAGAAGTGCACACAGGTAGACACTACTGCATAACTACTAATTAGCTAAAATTACGGAGTCTGACCAAGTGTTAGTGAGGACATTAAGGAACACAGCTGTCATATGTCATGGTCACAGTGTACTCTTCAGCGGTTCAGGGACTGCAAAAGAGTTTAGTGGTTTCTTTTCTTTCCTTCTCTAGCTCTCTCTCTCACTCTCTCTCTCTCTCTCTCTCTCTCTCTCTCTCTCTCTCTCTCTCTCTCTCTCTCTCCTATTTGGAAACATTCCAAGTGCAGTCAACATTTGAATAGAGCTTTTTTCAAAGTTATGCTGTGTCTATACAATGGAATACTACTCAGAAGTACACAGGAATGAACTATTGATACACCTAACATGGATGAATCACCAAGTAATTACAGTGAGTGAAAGAAGCCAGACAAAGAGTTCATACTGTCATCTTCTGTTACCAGAGCACTCTAGAAAATGAAGTCTAACCTAGAGTGACAGAAAGGTCAATAATTACCGAGGGGTGGAGCAGTGGTAGGGGAAGTCCAAAAGGGCAAGAGGAAGCTTCTGGGAGCACTGGATATGCTCATTACCTTAATTGTGGCAGCGATTTCAACACATGTCAAAAGTTACCAAATCCTACAATTTAAACACGTGCCATTTATTATATGCCAGCTGTACCTCAGCAAAGCTGATAATAGAATATATAAAATTTGCACAGCAGAAAACACCAAAAATAAGTTTTAAGTGGTAACCTGGGGAAACAGTTGCCACCCATACTGTAAGCAGAGTGAATTATTTTCATTCAGTTTAGTCAAAGCCCTTTTCATTGAGAAAATGAGAGAATAAAAAAAGGAAATGTTACTGATTCCAGGGTAAAATGATGCTAGACTGGCTCACATATGATAGAGTGCAAATATAAATACTCTTTGATTTACTTCTTTGATTATTTAGTAAAAGACTGGTAATGCTCAATAAGTGAGTATATAAGGAATGTTAGCCTCATTCATTGATTCTATAAGAAAAAAATGGATGGAATCTCAGTGGATATCAAAATTAAAAAAAAAATTGCTATAAATCTATACATTTGCAAAGTGTTTTGGTCTGGAAATAATGATGCCTATGATTGCTAAGTAGCAAAACACTTCAAATTGCTAATATATTCATCTATGAAGGTCTGCATATTTGATGGAGATCCATCAATCAGTCATTAAAGCTATGAGGATGGCTTTTCAGCAGTATGAGGAACAGCCCTGATAGCTGATCCTACAAGTAATAGAATCTCTGGCTCAGCAGAATATGACAGGTTCCACCATGCCTTTGTCATTGCAAGTTAGAAATCTATCTGTTCTGTGTCCTAAAACAGTTTGAAAACATTAGAGGTTAAATAGTGATTGGCAATATGGCTCAGTGAGTTAAGATACCTGCTGCCAAGCCTGATGACCTGAGTTTGATCACTAGGATCTACTTGTTGGAAAGAGAGAAGCAATTCCTACAAGTTGTCTCTCAGCCTCCACACATTCTATGAGGTGCACCCACCACCACCACCCTACTTGTACATGTGTTCACATACACACATATAATAAATGTAAAATTTTTTTGAATGTACATAGACCTAAATTGTATAACCATCTGGGCCTAATACAAAATCTTAACTGCTTTTAGTCTTTTTTGTGGTAATGTATTCTAAATTAGTTTAGTGCATGCTTTAAGGGATAATTTATTCATTGCTATGTAATTTCCTGAAGCATTTCAACTGTGTTGCCACTTGGTAGCAACTAATTTTCTTTCAGTAGTTTATGCTATTTTCTATAAATTTTTCGTGCCTGTGCTTTTATAGTTTTGCTTTTTTCTTAGTCAAGTTCATGAGAGATTTATCTATCCTGCTAATTACTAAATATTATGTTTATTCTCTTATCAGAAAACTATCTTTGTCTATATTTGATTTCTTCTTAGTCATCTTGGGCTATGATATCTATTAATTCCATCTTCCTAATTATCTTTAATTTATGTGTTTTCTTTTTAAATTTAATTAAGAGTAATACTTAGTTCACTTATTTAAAGTCCCTTTACCAAGAGGCATTTTAAAAGCTATAAATTTTCCTCTGATTACAGCTTTAGCTGTGATATGTAAGGCTTAGTATGAAATAATGGCTCATTTCATCCCCCCTTTTTAAAATAATTTTTGTGTTTTGTTTTTTCTCTTTAATCTAGTTCTTTTAAATGTTTGCTTGATTTTTAAGCAATAAATTTTTATCACTGTTATTTATTTCTGGTTTAATAGGCTTACAGTGAAAGGATGCAGTGTGTGGAAAGCCCCAGTTTTATTAAAAGAGCTCCTTTGCAGCATCAAAGTCTAAAAATTAAAGCATTAATTTTATACCTTGTAACTTGGGATGTGACCTGTTCCACATACCTAAGTTAAAAAGAGACCTTCTTCATTTGTGGGTTACATATTTGTCTGTATACACAGATAAAATACATGAAGATGGATTATGCATCCATCCATATATATTTACTTATTTAATTAGTTACATCTATTTTGCCCTGTATTCATCTCACCCCAACCTAATACATCTAAGTATTTTGAAATATTGAAATTAAATCATTCCTTTACAGTTATGCTCTTAAAAAACAGAGGCAAATTCATAGTGTTCAGAGCATTATTTACAGCCATGCTTCTCGAGGCCACAGCCCTGTTCCACCATTTATTGTTATGTGACCCTGGTCCAGCTACTGCCTTTTTATACCTCTGTTATACATCAGTGAAATCAAGATTCTAACTGTGGGGCCAGCAAGATGGCTCCCTAGGTAAAGGTACTTGCTGCCAAAGCTGATGACCTGAAATCAATTCCCTGTACCCATATGTTAAAAGGGAGAAAATTGGTTACTGTAAGTTGTTCTCTGACCTACACACACACACACACACACACACGTACACACATAGGCACATATGTGTTTACACATATGCATGTGTCCATGCACATGTATAAATTAAAATTGATTTTAAAAATGGTAAGAAAAACTCCTACTGCCTAACTGCCTACTGTAAGCATTGTTGTAGTATACAAATATGAGGATGTCAGTTCCTACCCAACATGCAATGAAGACTCTGGTGTCTGTCTCCTATAATTTGACCCCATGTCCATCAACACCAGACCTGTTCTCTATCAGACAGCTCTGTGTTCCACTTTCTTCTATTTTATTCCTCATGCCACAAATCTTGGGGGGGGGGTATTTTTTTCTCTTAAACTTTCTTAAAATTATATTACTAATATTTATACTCCTAGATTTATAATTGAGTACAATGTATATATACAAGTTTTTCTTTGTTTGCTAGGTTCTCCTCTGTTTCCTAGAATGATAAACAATGATTTTCTTTTCTAATATTTTTCCTGATGCTCATATAGTACACAATAAAATCAAACATACATATCATGATGGAGCCTTATTGTTGTTTTTGAAACAAATGGGAGCCACAAAAGTCATGGTTTTCTGCACCTTGTTCTTCATACAGTCATACAATCATAGCTTCCTCTGAGCTTTCAGGAACAATTCTATTTATCTCTCATTTTAATTCCAATCTAAGATTATATTGTCTACTTCATTCCTCTTGGGATCCTGAACCATGATGTTCTTGGTTGCTTGAAATATACTTTGCTTTAGGTTTAAGCCAATTTTCTAAAAGTCTTTCTTAAACTCACTTCCCAATGTACAGGTTTTTTTCTTTTTATTATTAAGGAATTTTCTATTCACTTTACATATCAACCACAGATGCCCCCTCTTCCCTCTTCACACACCTCAGCCTTCCCCCCAGTCCACCCCCCACGGGTTTTTATTTCTATGCAGTGTTCTTCCAAAATGTATTAGTTTGCTGGGGTTGTCAAAACCAAATGCTGAGTCAACAGGCTTCACAGAAAAGAAGGAGGGAGGCCACAAGACTGAAATTAGAATGCCAGCAGGTTGTTTTACTCCTAAAACCTCTTTCCTTGACTCACAAATGCTCTCTATGTTCCTGTGTCTTCGCATAGTCTTCTGTCTACACAGTCACACTTTGGGACTCTCTGTGTCCTAATTTCCCCTTCTTTATAGGCAAACCAGCAAAACTGGACTCAATTTAACTGTCTGTTTAAAGGTCTGATCTCCTGTTACATTCTGAAATATTAGAAGTGAGAGCTTTAACTTAGAAAATTGGTGGGGATTGGAGTTCAGCCTCTAACACAGGCATGGATGCATTGTTAAATTGTATGCATGTTGCCAGGTTGCTTTCCTCAAATGTTGTCTAACCTCACATTTCCACAGGCAGGGTTCCCCTTTCCAGGCATCCCTGCCAGCCATTATTGGCAGAGCAATTTTCCATCTTGTTAGCCAAGTGGGGCAGGGATACTCCGCTACGGAACCATTGACATTTGGCAGGAGATAACGCTTTGTCAACAGTGTCCCGTTTACTGTAGGATGTTTAGCAGAGTCCCTGGCTTCTGCCAGGATGCCAACGCAGCACCCCCTCAGTTACAACAACCAAAAATAAAATAACCCACAACCCTCTATATATTATCAAATTTACCCTCCTCAGATAGGGCAAAATTGGTCCCAGTCATGAACCACTGGAATACTGTGATATCTCATAGTTGATTCTTTAAACATAACAAAACCACTTTATTTGTAAGTAATAATAAACTACAGAAAAATTGCAGGAATGAGGTATAAGACATCTTCATATCCTTCATTAAGATTTTAGGTACACTTATTAACTAACATTCCAACCACATTTGCTTTTTCAATGTTTTATATTTGTACTTATACATTATGTTCCTCTGCAAAACTTGAAAAGGCATTGCACACGTTACAGCCCCTCACCCCTAGACATTTTGCCGTGTATTTCCTAACAATTTATTTCCTAACTGTACTACAGTTTAAGTAGGATGACAACATCACATTTCCTCATTTTGAAAGTGATATAATAGACATCAGTTTTTGCAATTAAACATCCATAGTCACTGAAATAATCCAATGCCTATGTTCCACTTTTGTCAGTGAATATAACAAATCTTTTGGTGCATCTGTCCTCCAGTGCAGAGTCCAGTCCATGTTTCATGTTGCCCTTCGTTGTGTATCTTTAGTTACCATGAACCTGGGCATTTCTCGTTTCTCTTAGTCTTTTTTGACATCAAAATCACTTTTTGAGGGGTTTATTTGAATTTCTTTATGATTAGATCCAGATTGTGTATTCCCTTCTGGAAAATTCCACAAATTATACAGTGTCATTCTTAGGGTACCATGTCTTGAGTTATATTATGATCTTCAGTGGTGATGTTGTTTGATCACTTCACTGAGGTACTGTCTGCTTTTCCCCTATTATTTACTTTGAGGAAGATGAACTTGCTGTGGGTATGCTATAAGCCCTTACAAATATATCAGTCCTCATAAAAAAAATCTATCCTAATTAAGATGCTTTCTATAACTAGTCTTTATATCATGATAGCTACAAAAATGATTTTTCATCTATAGTACCCCAAACCAAAAGTCCTGAAAGAAAAAAATTAATCTGTCCACCTAGTATTTTGTTATCTGATTTCAGTCTTGATATGCTTTATAAATGGCGTTAAATACTTTTTCATGTGCTTGTTTGTCAGTTAGTTATCTTTTGTACAGAGATATGTATTCAGATCCTTTGCACACATATTTTTTTCATATATGGGGAGGGGTGGCACATGCATGCCACAAAGCCTGCATAGAGGGCAGAGGAAAATGTGTGGGATTTTATTCTTTCCCTCCACTATATGGGTCCTGGGAATCATACTTGAGTCATTAGGCTCAGCAGCAAGCTCCTCTACACACTTTCTTGCTGGTTCCCTTTTGTGCATTTCCAAAATTCAAGTTTTTAATCTTTTTATTTCAGACATTCACATGCATTTGTTAGAAATAATCAAAGAGATCCCATGTACCTCTTACTTAGTTTTTTCTGGTGGTAACAAAATTGTAGTACAGTTTAAAGAGGATGGAAATAATGGTTCAGTGATACAGAATATTTTCATTACCTCAAGGATTCCTGTTTGCCCTTTTATAGCCACACGTTCTTCCCTCCCACTATGCCTTAATTCCCAGTAATCACTATTCTGTTCTTGATTCTATAGATTTGCCTTTTAAGATTACTATATAAATAGAATCAAATACATCTTTTGGAATTTGACCACTTTTAGCATTTAGCATAACTCTCTAGAAGTTCATCCAAGTTGTTTTATATATCAGTAATTTATTCAAACTTACTGCTTAGTAGAATTTCATGATATAGATATACCACATGTTTTTAACCTTCACACATCCACAGACATCTGTCATTCCTAAGTTGGAACTACTATAGATCATTTAATAATGACAGTATTTTCCATTTTACCAATTCGGGTAGACATGCAATAATTTCTTATTGTGTTTTAAATCTGTATTTTACCAATGGATAATAATAATGAATGGATTTTTCCACATTCTGACATTCAGTGAAATGTTTATTTAAATTATTCACTAATTTCCAACTGAACCTTCTTTTACTGTTAAGTTTTGAGAAGTTCTTTTCCATGTGATCTAAATATAGCCCTAAGTCAAATATATGATTTCTCAGTACTTTACCCCCACTATAGCTATCCATCTCATCCTATTAATATGGTCCTTACAGGAGCTATTTTTTATTTTTATCATTTCTTGTGTGGATGTTCACATGTATATATGTGCAGGTGTATATACATATATATACATGTATACATATATACATATATATAAATATATACATATATATACATATATACATATATATATACATGTATACATATATACACCTGCACATATATGTATATATGTGGAGATCTAAGGTTGATGTCAGGTTTCCTTGCTCATCTGACATTTGTGTGGTCTCTGGAGATCTGAACTCTGGTCGTCTTGCTTGTGTTTAACATTGAGTCATTTCACACCCATTTTTTCATTTTGATGAATTTCAATTTATCCTTTTTGTGGAATATGTATGAGTGATTTGCCTGCATGTATGTCTGTGCACCAGGTGTGTGCCTAGTATCTGCAGAGACCAGAAGAATGTATCAGATCCCTGGAATTGGAGTTAGAGATATTTGTGAGCCACCATATGGGGGTTGGAAATCAAACCCTTGTCCTCTGGGAGGGCAGTTGGTGGTCTTAACTGCTGAGCCATCTCTGCAGCCCCATGGAGTATATTTTTTGATACTAGAGCTATGAAAAAATTGCCCACTTCTAGATACTGAATAATCCCACCTATATTATCCATAATGACTTTATTGATAAATAACTAACATACTATACAATTTATCATTTAGATAATGCAATTCAGTAATTTTAAATAGCCCGAAGTCTATGTAACCATTATTACTATCAGTTTTAGAATATTATCATTATGTCACAAAGAAAATAAATATTCTTTAATTATAATTTTCTAACACTGCCCTCCAATTCTGCCACCCTAAAGCTCATACAATTGCTAATCTACTTTCTGTCTCTATAGATTAGCATGTTCTGGAAAATTTATATAAGTATAATCACAATATGTGGTCCTTTGAGGCTGGGTTTTCATCTAGAATGTATTCATGGTTCATCGATTCATCCATGTTGTAGTACATATTACTTCATTTCTTCTTAAGGCTCAGTAATATTTTATAGTATGTATATATCATATGCTGCTGATCCATTCATTAGCTGGTGAGCATTGTGGTGATCTCCATAATTTCATTATTATTAATAATGTAGAAATAAACATTTGTTTAAAAGCTTTATATGAACATATATTTTCATATCTCTTGAATATATACACTGGAGAAGAAGACTGAGCCCAATAGTAACTCCTGTATCCTTTGGGAACTGAAGCGTTTTCTAAAGTGGGTGCAGCATTTAACATTTCCATATGAAGTGCACAAACACTGCATAATTTCTCCACATTTTTATCAACTCCTTAATTAAAACATTTGAGGGGGACCTGGAGAGATGGCTTAGCAGCTAAGGCTACTTGTTGCTCTTCCAGATGACATGGGATCAGTTCCCAATGCTCACATAGTAGCAAATATTCATCCATAACTCCAATTCCAGGGGATCTGATGCCTATTTCTGACCTCTGAAGGCACCAGATATGCACATAGTACACATATTTACATGCAACCAAAACTACTAATATACATAAAATAAAACATACACACACATACATACATGAAGTATCTCTTAATACCAATGGCATGTCATTGTAGTTGTGATTTGCTTTTAACATAGCTCATGGAAGTTGAACATTGTTTAGTTATTGTTGACAACTGTATATTTTTATTGCTCTATTTAGTGTCTTTATTTTTTAAAGACAAGGTCTTACTATGTAGCTTTGGCTGGCCTGGAAATTGCTATGTTGACCAATCTAGCATTAAATTCATAGAAATATTCCTGCCACTGCCTCTGCCTCTCAAGTGCTAGTGCACCTCACCATAACAGGCCACAGATTCATTTTTTCCATCAGATTTTTTTGTATGTGTGTATGTTTGATTTGTAAGAGTTCTGAATGTTGTATATATTGAGATATATGTATTCCTGCTACAAATATTCTGTCAAAAAAATGATTTGCAAGTATTTTCTCACACCTGTGAATTGCTATCTCTCTAGTAAACTTTCAAGCATAAATTTTTTAAATTTTTTTTTTTTTTTGGTTTTTTGAGACAGGGTTTCTCTGTGTAGCTTTGCGCCTTTCCTGGAACTCTCTTGGTAGCCCAGGCTGCCCTTGAACTCACAGAGATCCGCCTGGCTCTGCCTCCCGAGTGCTGGGATTAAAGGCGTGTGCCACCACCGCCTGGCTTAAATTTTTTAAATGTTAATAAATTTCAATAAATCAATTCTTTATTTTACTTTTGGTTTATATCTAAAATAACTTTTTGCAAAACCTTTGGTTGCAAAGATTTGGCTCTAGGTTGTTTTGTAAGAATTCTACAGCTTTATTTGCTATTTTAAGTCTTTGATACATTTGAGTTTTACATATGGTGCCAACTTTATTTCTCTTACATCAGCTGTTGAAGAAAAATCTGTTCAAAAGACTGTTGATTCCCTCATTTATTACTATGGCAACTTTATCAAAAGTCCATTGACCCTAGCTATCTGATTTTATTTTCAGACTCTAATTCTAGCTCCTCTGATCTATTTCTATTTGATGTCACGATCACACTGCCTTGTTGTTTTATAATAAGTTTAAACATTGAAAAGTATGAACCTGTCCTGCAACCAAATGTTTTTCATCTCTTTTTCATCGTAGCCTTGAAGTAAGTAAATTATTAACCAAGTTCACTAAAGACTGATATGAATATCACATTGTGGCTCCTATTTGGGAACATTTGAGGTAGATATTATATTGTGTTCTATGTGTGGCAAATTCATTTATTGAAGTTTACTTTATAGTCCTTATATTCCCTCTATGGCTTTTGTTCATCTTCATTTGTGCTTTTACTTAGTGAGAAGTATTTATCTGCTGCAATGTATAGAATGGGATGGCCATCATCTAAGTGGTCTATTTTTATTTAACTCTCAGGCAGTATGTGATCATACTGTTTAAGTAGGGGTGTGTGTGTGTGTGTGTGAAAGGGTAATAGATTTTTGTTCCTGGTTTTATTTTTCATATTTGTTCACAAACTCCCTTGAAATGTTGTTTGTTATCTAACCCAGCTTGAATGCCAGTAATTAGTCATGGATACATTTGCATTCATGATCCTTGTATATCAGTCTCCTGAGTACAAGTGTAAGGGTAGATGATGTACTTCCAATGATTGTTGTTTTGTCAAAACATTTTAATGACGTTAATGTTAAAATACTTAATAGTGAATATAAAAACATTAAATACTTGATGTGTGTATCCAAAGAAATCTTTTTGTCTATCTGGAAGAGATGTAATAAGGTAGGATAATCATAAATCAACTGTATATTTCACAATATAACTTGATGCACTATGGATATGTATATATTATTTGAAGTTCCATGCATCTTTATATCCTCATCAGTTACCCATTTTGCACTTCATCTTGAAGGACTGTCTTCTAAGGGAATTATCCAGAGATGCCAGATAATGTAATGCCATTCTGTTGTATGTTTGTGTAATGTGACTATAGGTTTTTTAGGCCATGACAGATATGTGGAGACAAAAAGACAACTTTGTGGGGTCTACTTTTGTCCAGCTTCATATGGTGATCAAGAAGAGGTTACAGCCTTGTACAAGACATACAGTTCCAACAGAGCTGTCCCACTGATGCTCAAATAAGATAAGTTGAAACATTAAATTAGTAAAATAGTGTCTTATTTTCAAATTGTAAACATATTTTCATTGAAACATAAGGAAAAACAGAAGAAATTGAATAATAAATCCTATTTCCAAATGGAAAAAAAGTAAGAACTCTCTAACTTGACTGATTTTCATGATTGCTTTAGTTATGGTGGATCATTTGAGTTTTGTGTAATTTTAAACATTACTTATCATTGTCCAAAAAAGCCAGCTGATATTTTGTTAAGGATTGGGTCTCTGCATTGTTTTGTAGAACATTGCTATCTTAACATCAAGTCTTCCAATCTATAAACACAAGATGTATTTCCATTTATTTAGACCTTTATTTTCAGAGGTGCCTTTTCTTACTTCTTTTGTTAGATCTATTAATTTTTTCTTTTCATCGTGGTAAAAAAAAGCACAAAATTTTTTATGAGTTAATAATTTTAAGTGTTTATTTCTGTGGCATTAAGTACATCCATACTTTGTGACACTGTCATTTTTATATTATAAATTTAATTGCTTTTTAATTTCATTAGTCCCTCACAGTGCATAGAAATATGATTGATTTTTATATGCTGCAAACTTAAGGAAGTTGTTTCTTGGGACTTTGATGACATCTACAAATACAATTTTACTTGTTTCCTATCTTGTTTCTTTTCCTTGTCTAATTATCCTGATCAGAACCTAATGTTTAATAGAAGCGATAAAACAGATCCCTTGAATTAATTGGGGGGTGGGTAAGTGTTTTTCTTTTTGAGACAACTATAGAGCCCAAGATGACATCTAACTCTTATCTTTCTTCCTCCTCCTCTGGGGTGATGGAATTACAGCTGTGTCCCACTATTCTCAGTCAACTATTCTTGATTAAAAGGGAAAAACATTCCATCTTCCACCATTAAGTATATTATTAGGCAAAGGTTTTTGTTTTGTTTTCTTGTTTATAAACAGGATCTCCTGTAACCCAGGTTGGTCTCAACTGCTTTCACTGTGTAACTGAGAATGACCTTGAACTTCTAAACCTCTTCACCATAAACACTGGAGTACTAAGATTACCAGCCTGAACCACCACATCCTTTTTTTGTGGAGCTGAGAATTGCCCCAGGCCTTTGCATGCTAGGCAAGCATTCTACCAACTGAACTACATCATGTGAATAGCCTGCTCCACCACCTCCTGTCATGGATGGGTGTTTAACTTTTAAACATGCCTTTTATTCTATTTGTACACGCTGTTAACTGAAAGACAGTGTTCCTCAAAGTTCATAGATTGAAATCTTAATGGCCAATATTATGGTAAGAGGAGGTGAAATCTTGTACATGATTAGATCCTCATGAAGGGAATTATTTTATGAGTAAACCTCAGAAACCTTGTGTTTCAAAAAGGGTGTATGTGAGTCTAAGTTCATGCCATGACAGGCATCTGGAAAGCAGAGAAAACTCTGAAGTCAGTTCTCTCCTTCAACCAGTGTGTAAGTTCCAGGGATCAAACTTGGGTTGTTGTCAGGCTTGCTTGAAGGTACTAAGCCACCTTATCAGACCATTTAAATATTTTTTAGATGGTGTCTTACTATGTGGCCCATGCTGATCTCAAATTCATTAAGCCTCCCAGGAGCTGAGCTGGAGGCATGTGCCACCGTACATGGCTCTTTAGTTCTCATATAGCAGATTTTTATATTAAAAATTGAATTGTTTTCTTAATTCAAGGAATATTATGATTTATCAGCCTCATTTTTTTTAAAAAAATTAAAACACTTAAATAACAGTTTTTCATTTATTTTACATACTGACAAGTTTCCCCTCCCTCCTCTCTTCCCAATAGTGATTAGGGCCACTCCCACCCCCACTTCCCATCTACCGCCCTCCACTTCCACTCCTCCTCTGTCTCCATTCAGAAAGGGACAGGCCTCCCATGGGCATGAGAAAAGCATTACCAACCTCATTTTAATAAGGCTTTCTTGGCTTTTTTTTTAACTTTGGTTTGTATATGATATCTTGCTGTTTCATAAATTCTGTTGTTTCCATTGAGAGGTGAGAGTCACAGTTGTCCCTTAAAACAAGAACAAGGGTGTGTGTGTTCTGCAGAGTGTCACGGAACCTTACTTCCCATCATCTCATTCAACTGTAATCATTGAATATCATTTCTATAATCACTCTTTTTAAAAAGTGTGTGTGTGTGTGTGTGTGTGTGTGTGTGTGTGTGTGTGTGTGTATAGGGTGTGTGTGTGTTTATAAGAGCATTCAGTCACCTATGCATGTGTATATAGAAGCCAGTGGTTGACACTGGTGTTTTCCTCAATCATGCTCCACCTTACTTTTTTCAGACAGTGTCTCATTGAATGTGGAGATCCCTACTTCAGTTACGCAGGCTGGCCTGTAAGGCCCCAGGATCTGCCTGTTTCTGTCTTCCCTGCCCTTGTCTAGTACTGGAATAGTAGGCATGGGTTGCCATGTCTGGCTTTTATGGAAGTGCTAGGTATCTGAACTCAAGGCCTTATGCCCGTACTGCAAATTTACCCACAAGTTATCTTCCCAGCCCAAAAGAAGCCATTAGCCAGGAAATCAACAATATAAATTGAGTAATATTACTGTGGAATCGTTTATCACTCTTAAGCTATCTAGTTCTTTATTGATTTGTCATAAATTCCTTTGGTGTACTGTAGAATTATGGTATTTACTATACCTGTCATTTTTATTTCTTTAGACTTTGTCTTTCTGTTAAATTGATACTTCTATCACCCTAAAATGCCTCTGGTTTTTGTATGATTGTAGTAGATTCACATAAACTTTTGACATTTCCTCATTTACTATTTACACGTTCTTCTGTCCTTTCACTTTCAACCTATTTGTGTCTTGGAATCTAGACTGCATCTGGAATGTACACATTTGAATCCTTTTTTGTAGACCATGTTTATTGAAGCCTTTATTTATATATAACATAATTCTTGATAAGATTCCCATCAAACATATTGCTATACTGTTCTCTGCCATATCTCTTCTGTTCTTTACCTCCTTTATTGTGTTCAGTGTGTTAAACATGTATGTTCTAGAATGGTATTTTTATTAAATTGCTAATTTATTCTCCCTGTTCTAAACATAATTTTCTCAATAGTGTAATCTGAGGTGGGGAGGGGTATAAGATACATCTTAAGTAAAAACAATGTGCTTCAGGGCAAAATCTCTTCAAATGTTTTATCTGCTCTTTTCTTTACTTTATAGCAACTCAATTGTATGTACTCCTTAGTTACATATACATTTGTGATAAAAACATACTCTTATGAGAGCTAACAGATCTCTCAAGTTCTATTCATTTTTCTTCTTTACTCTTCTGTCCTTTAAATGAAATCATCTTTATGTATCTATATATAAATTCATTGATTATTTCTCTCTGCTCCCAGCCTATATTATTGTTTGGCTCTGCGAGTAAGATTTTTATTTAAGTTATTGTAATTTATACCTACTGTAGTTTATAATACATCCCTTTATTACCATTCCCATTTGATGAGTTATTGCCATATTTAGATTCATTATTTAAAGAAGACTTGTTTTAGTTCTCTGAGCATATCTATACTTTGAAATCTTGGCCTACTAAAGCATTTAGGCTCCCTCAGTGATCATTTCTATTTACTAATCTTTAATCCCTCTATCCTTTCCTCCTTTTCTCCACTTAGGATGATGTGTTGATTGCAGGACACTACATTTGAATTATTTCCCATCTTCATGGGCAATTGCTTGTTTCTGCCATACCTGTGCCAATTTTGTTTCTATGGTGTTTGCATTCCCCTCCAGTGTGTGTATCTGATTTATCTGCACATTTGCTCTTTAGAAAATGACTCTTTGTTTTGGTTTAACTGATCAGCTTAAGCCACCATTAGTCAGAGGCTTTGCTTTAAGTATCTCAACCTGGTAAATCTTCCAAGTTTCCCTGAAAGGGCCTTGTCTTGGGATTTCCATTCAACATTTGGGCTCTTTATTTGTCCTTTGTTTTACTATCTTGTCTGTACAGTGTCTCACAGTCGGAGAGTACCTCTGGTCTTTCTTGAGAGTACAGGCCATCTTTCATATATCTGAGAATTTCTTTGAAATGATTTAATGATCTTTTTCTTGCCTCAATTATTACTGGAGCATGAGATTACTGTAATGGTGGTCTTACCCATTATAGTCCTGAGGTCACTATTTTTTTTTACATAGGACATGGGGTTTGTAATAGAGCCCAAGTCAGATTGGGCCTGTTGATCAGAAGAAAAGCTGCTGACCCTCAAGGTTATTGTACTAATCTGGGTACCAGAAATGCAGACTCAGGTTGAATTGCCACAGTCCTTGCATTTTCTATGAAGATTTGACAGATTTTTCCCTTGTAACTTTTTTTTTTAATTATTGGGATCAAACAATTGTGAAATAAGTACCCTGTTACTGCTCTACAACCCTAATGCTTTTCTTGAGTAAGAAGTTTTCAATTTGTTATATGACTTTAATTTCTAGTTCTGAAATAGTTGTTTTTTATAATCTTATTCAGTTTTATCATTGCCTTTTAAGGCTGTATTTGTTTGATTGTTTTGTTTCTTTAGAGAGATGGGAGTTTGCTATTTGTTTGTGTAGTGCAGTGGTTCTCAGCCTTCCTAATGCTGTGACCGTTTAATACAGTTCTTCATGTTGTGGTGACCCCTAACCAAAAAATTTTGCTGCTACTTTAAAACTGTAATTTTGCTACTGTTACAAATTTTAGTATAAATATCTGATCTGCAACCCCTGTAAAAGTGTCATTTGACCCCCAAAGGGATGTGACTTACAGATTGAGACCCTCTGGTTTAGAGAGATGAGGGTTTGCTATTAGCTAGACTGTTCTTGAACTCCCAGGCTGTCCTAAATCTTTTCCCCCAAGTAACTATGGACCTAGTTATGTGCTATCATGCTGAGACTTTAGCCTGTGCTTAAGATAAGGTTCTCACTACACTTTTAAGAAACCACTTACATTTTAATTTTTTAAATATTTACATACTCCCAAAACTCAACATAGTATGAAAGCATCTACCAAGAGAAGCCTTTCTCTCCAACATCTCTTCTATATTCATAAACCCCAACTCTAGTAGGTATCACCTTTTAGTGTTTTCTAGTTTAGAGTTTATGTGAGGCTATTCTTCACAAATACATCTAATGATTTTCTCATTTCAAGTTCTTTATTTAAAAAGAAATATATCATCCATCCATAGATAGTTCTCATTCTTTGGTATACTTATATAATATTCCTTTCAACTAATCTCTGCTGTATATATAGGTGATTTCTAGATAGAATCTTTACTCACCATTATATGATTTTCAGTTCTGCAATATTACTACCAGTTACAATTAGAAATGTTCAATCCTTTGTGTGTCTTAAGAATTTACCATGCATACAACTGTGCTGAAATACTTCATTAGCTCTGTTTGTGAATTTTGTAAGATTTTCTATATATAAAATTATATAATATTTAAATAGCTTTATTTCCAGTTTGGATATTATTTAATCATTGAAGGTAGATCTTTCAGTACACCACTTACTAGCTGTGGAAAATGCATATTTAATTGTCTTTCTGGCTGGAGAAGTTTCCATTATTTGGTATTGTTCATCATGTTCAGTATGGATTTTTTCATGAATGCTCATTATCACATTTCCAAGTTCCTCTCAATTCCTAATTTTCTGAATGATTTTGTTTTTATTTTGACATTGAATTTTACCAAATTCTTCCATACCAACTAGTGTGGTTATATGGTTGTATTTGATTTGCCTCACTATTCTATTAAAATGTAAGATAATTCATGATGTTTGATTCAACTTAGCTTTTTTGACTTTATGACAGAATGAAAGTGGCAGAGTTTCAATGGAAACTGTACTTTCAATTTTGATCTCTTCTTAGGTTAGAAATGTGGAATGCTACTTTGTGATGCTGGGAAACAAAACCAAATCCCAGCTCCAAGTCAGTCATGAGATCATGATAATAAACAATCAATACTCAACAGAATACTGTATTCCTAAAATACGGTGTTTGGTAGGGAAGATATGCTAAGTGCATTTTCAAATTGTATTTTCAACTTTTCATAATTTTGTACACCAAAGAAATTTCAGGACTGTTTGTAGTATGTTGGTCTATAGTTTTCTAATTCTACTTCTGTTCCTGATACGAATCCTCTTTGGTTATGGTGAATAATACTTTTTATATGCTGCTACATTTGGTGTAGTATACATTGTCAAGGGTATTTGCATCTATACGTTATCCTTATCTAGTTTTCCTTTCTTGTGATATATTTTATTGACATTAGAATCAGGGTTATTCTAGCTTCACAGAATATATCGTAAAACCCTCACTCCTGTTTTTTTTTTTAAATTATTAGTCTTTAAAATTTTTGACATACTTCAAAAAGGCCATATAGTACTAAGTATTTTCTCTTCTGAGAATTTCTTTAAGATTGATTTTTAAAATTTTTATGAGTATAGGTGTTTTGCCTATATGTATATTCGCAAACCATATCAGATAGTTATGAGCTGCAATGTGGGTACAAGAGCTCAACCTGAATCCTCTGAAAGAGCAGCTGAAGCTGGATCCTCTGAAAGAGGAGGTACTGCTCCTTAACTACTAAACAACCTCTCCAGGCTTGCTTAATGTTTTCTTCACAAGGAAGTTTTGTAGGTCTGATCATAACTGCTTTATCTTTGCAAGTTAATGTTGATAATTTGTATTTTCTAATAGGTTATCTATGTTCTCTACGTTATTTCACTTGCTGGCATCATAATATTCTTTTATAATTCATTTGCTTTGGAAAATAAGCAATGTTATCACCTTCACTAGTAACACTAATACTTTCAACTCTTTTTCTTGGTTATTCTAGCTGAACATTTCTTGAATTTAGTTGGCTTTTATTTTTCTAAGTGTATATTTCCTATTTCTTCATATTTATATGTATCATTTCATTCTTTCTGGTAACTCTTGGTTTAGTTTGTTCTATTTATGTAGTTCAATAAAGTAAGAAATTAGATTACCGATCTTTCTTTTCTTAAAGTATTTTTATTGTTTTCCCTGAAAAATTATTTCATTACCTTTCATAATTTATGCTGTGTCTTAATTTTAGCTGATTTTAATCCATTTTAAAATTTTATGTTGGAACTTCTTTAGCTCAGTGGCTAAAGTATATGTTGTTTTATTTCTAAATATTTGTGATTTATTATATCATATTCTGTATTCATTCAATTGTGGCTGGAAAGAACTTATGAATACATTTATATTGTTATAGTCTCTTAAAACATGATTAATCCTCAAGAACATTCCATGTATATTTGTGAAGATTGTACCTTCTATTTTCAAATCTACATATGTCTAGATGTAGTCAGCTTACAGAATTACTAAAGCCTTCTATTCCATCCATAATCTTTCTGGTTATAGTATGCATTTTCTTTCTTTCTTCCTTTCTTTCTTTTTCTTTTTTTTTTTTTTGAGACAGGGTTTCTCTGCCATTATTTTTCTTATAAAATAAATTTTACTATGTATATTTAAAGTATACAATATGTTATAAAATAAAAGTAAACACTGTTGCTTTAGCAAAAATTTGAAAAGTCACATATTGTGTCACACAGCTGTAATCCCAGCACTTGATAGGTAGAGGCAAGAAGATAATGAGTTTGAGGGTAGTTACAGGCTTGCTGGGACTACATAGTAAGATCTAGTCTCAAAAAAAAATCATTAACTATGATCCTCTTGGTATATATTATATCTTAAGACTTTCATTTTCTCTGATCTGGTACTTTGTATCATTTTTACCTATAGCTAAAGCCTCATTCTTGTGAACAACTGTTTTGTTATATATATATATATATATATATATATATATATATATATATATATATATATATACTTTTTTCATTTCTTTAAATTCTACACATAAAAGGCAATATGTGGTAGTTTTCATTTTCTGTATGGCTTAGTTCTCTTAGCAAAAGTTCCACCCAAGTTTATGTCATTTTGTAGAAAATAGTAAGATCACTATTTTATGTCCATTTTATGTCCTAAATAATATTCTGTACCCAATGGACACTTATATTGTTTCTATATCTTGTCTATAATTAACATGAAAGTACAGACATCTTTACATGGTGATTTTTGTTCATTATATATTCAAAAGAGAAATTGTTGGGTCATCTGGTAGTTTTTTTAGTTTATATAGAAAATTCCATTCTGCATTCTATAATAGCTGCACCATAAGACATTCCATCAACAAAGCAGAAGTGTAGCCTTTTATACACTCTCTTATGTGTGTGAGCACATATGCATGTGAGGCATGTGTATGCCATGACACATATATGTAAGTCAGAGAACATCTTTCAGGAATTGGTTCTTTCTCCACCATGGACTTGGGGAACTTAACTTGGGTCACCAGGTTGGGTGGCTTGAATGAAAATGCCCCCCAGAGACTCATAGGGAGTGGCAATATTAGATGTACCTTATTGTAGAAGATGTGGTCTTGTTAGAGGAAGTGTCACTGGGCATGGGCTTTGAGGTTTCAGAAATTCAAGCCAGGCCTAGTGTCATTCTCTTTTCTTGCTACCTGCCAATCCAGATATAGAACTCTGAGCTCCTTCTCCAGTACCATGTCTACCTGCATGCTACAATGCTTCCTGCCATGATGATAGAGAACTGAACCTCTGAAGTGTAAGCCAGCCCTAATTAAATGTTATCTTTTACAAGAGTTGCCTTCATGGTGTCTCTTCATAGCAATAAAAAACCCTAAGACACTGTGCTTACACAAAGTGTATTTACCTCTAGTAGATATATAACCTGAAAATATTTTCTTCCAATTCATGAGATGCCTTTTAATTTTTCTGATTTTTCCTTTAATATAAAGCTTTAAAGATTTTGTTTCGCTTACTTTAATGGTACCATCTATTGTTTAAATTCAAAATATCAATGCCAAGAAGCTTTTCCCACATATTCTAGGAGTTAGTGGCCTTAAAATTTATATTTATGACTTTAATGCATTTTGAGTTTTTTATTATGTATTTTATTTTGAGACAAATTCTCACATGCCCCAGGCTATCCTCAAAATTGTTATGTGGCCAAGTATGACTGATTCCTACCTCTCCTTCTATGTGCTGGGATTATAATTATAAGCCACCACATCTGGGTTTTTAGTTTATTTTTCAGCCATTTTGAGTTGATGATGATTTTCTCAGTACCACTTATTGAAGATATAATCCATTATGCATTCTCGGGCTTTTTATTCTCTTGTCAAAACCTGCTTGAATTCATATATTTAGATTTATTCATGGATTTTTTTTCTATATTTCTATTTTTAAACAAGTATTACACTGATATTCTTTTTCATGATTACTTTTCTTATTTAGATTTTCGGTGATTTTCACATGATACATGCATGGCATCTCTATGTAGTCCTAGCTGGAGTGAACTTGCTATATGAACAAGGTTGGCCTCAATCTCACAGAAATCTACCTGTCTCTGCATCCAAAATCCTGGGGTTAAAAGTGTATGCCACCATGTCCAGCCCAAATTTGCTGCTAAGTGTATTTTTGGTGCTAATACAGATGAGAGATTTTACTAAATCATCTGAAGAAATGCAGTTTGCTCAACTCATTTATTAATTCTAACAATTCATTTCTGTAGTTTTCAATATTTTCACCACAAAGAATTCATTGATAAATATTATTACTTCTTCCTTCCACCATGGGTACCTTTTATATCTTTTTTATTGAATAATTTTGTGCTTCCCATTTTACATTGTTAAATGAGGGATTTTCATAAATGGCCTTTCTATTTGAGGAACTTTCATTCTATGCATATACTATTAATGAAAAAGGTGAATTTCTAAAATTTTTTCCACATCAGTTGGAAAAAATTGGTGTAATATGTTTTAATATGTTGTTATATGCTATTTTACATTGGCATGTAACAATTTTTGGTATTTATCAAGCCTGCTATACTATGAACAAATCACTACTCTTAGTGTAGTATTGAATTTAGTTTGTTAATAATTTATTAAATATTTTTGAACCAATCTTTATTAGAAATATTAGCCTGAAGTTTTATTTTTCTGTGGTGCCTCTAGCTTAGGTATCACAGTGAAGCTGGCTTTATAAAATGTATTGGAAAATTTTCTTTTCGATATCTCTCTTTGGGAAGAGGTTAAAAAGTATTAGTTATAATTTTTATTAGTTTTTAGCAATGATATCATTTTTATCATGAACTTGTCTTTGATAGGAATTTTCATTATGACTTTGATATTATGGTTGTCTTTTTGGGTTATTCATTTCTGGTTCACTGGATTTTACTAGGAAGTGTCCTTCCCTTACTCCTTTATTAGCCTCTATTTTTCAAGCATTGTAATGACTACACTTTTATTTATGATCTTGAGCACTCTTTTTCTTGAGTGGTCTAAGGGTTTGTCTTTTTTTTTTTTATCAACAGGAACCTCAGTTAGCTTTTCTTTTCCTAATATGTCTCTCCTGTTCTTACTTTCCTTCCTTCTGCTAATTCTAAATTCAAATTGTTTCAGTTCCATGAATTATTTGTTCTAGGCAATTTATTTGGCATAATTTTTTACATATGTAAGAAATGTGTTACTATCAATCCTTCCCACAACTACTTTTTCTACACTCCAAAGGTTTTTGTATGTATACAATATTATTTGTCACAAAGTGATTTTCAATGTCCTGATTTTATGTTTTCATTCTATTCCTTAAGGTGGGTTATTGAAGCATCCAAATATATTGTAGAACTCTATTTCTCCATGTAATTTATCAGTATTTATTCTTGTATTTTAGTTGTATCATTTGAAGTGTTTGTGTATATGTGTGTGACATATTTTGATAAATAACATTTACTCATTATGCAATGGCATTCCTTTACTACAATATTTTATTTAGAGACTGTTTTTTTGTCAATGTAATCCATTTTTTGGTTGTTATTGTTATGGAATGTCATTTTTATCTGTTTACTTTCAATCTATTTGTGTCTTTTTACCCAAAGTGAGTTTCTTATACACATACAAGGTGGATTTTTAAAACTCATTTTGTAAACTTCCGTTTCTTCCTGGGTTCAGTTTACAATTAAAGTAATCATTGATAGGAAAGAACTACCATTTTGCCAACATTTTTATCATTTACATTTTTTGTCCTTCCCTCATTTCCTTGATGTTTATTTTTAATATATTCTCATAGTAATGTGCCACTATAATATATATCCAATTATCTGTGTGTTGAAGACTATACTTTTTAGGTTCACACCAAAATTGAGGAAGGTACAGAGACTTGTGACCTATTACCTACTCCTACACATGCACAGATTTGCAAGTTATTAAATGGAATAGTTGTTATAATGAAGGAGTCTATGGCTGACGTCCTAATGTTCACTATTGTCTGAACAAATGGATAATGTACATCTACCATTTAATACATAGATATTAATATATTTTCACTGCCCTGAAATAAGATATCCTCTCATTTCTTGACAACCACTAAACATTTCACTAGTTTGCTTTTAATGTCATTTATTTGGTTTCTTAAAGTACATAGCCTTTTCAGATAGCCTTTTTCATGTAGAAATAAGCACTTAAATTTACTTTGTCTTTTCATGGGTTAATAGATTTTTTTCTTTTTAGTGGTAACATTCCATTATTTTCAGGTACCAGTTTTTACTTCAGCATTTTTATATCAAAGGACATCTTGGATACTTCCAAGTCTTGACAATCATGGATAAAACTCTATCATTCATGCTCATGCTATGTGAACAAAAATTTTCACCTCCTTTGGGAAAATACCAAAGATTTGACCATGGGAATGGATAACAATAGTATATTTGTTTTCATAAGAAATCACCAAGTTATATTACAAAATGGACATTTTGTTTTGAATAATAATCATCACGAGAATGAAAATTTCAGCTGCACTTGTACAGAATACTTGATGCTCTCCTGTTTTAGATTTGAGACATTTTAATAAGGATATTGAGTATCTAAGTTTTGTTTATATTCAACTTTACCTAATGACATGAGAAGTTGAATATATTTCCATGTATATATTTGCCATTTTAATGATGAGATGACTATTTGTTCAGCTTTTTTTTAAAAATCAAGTTGTTTTCTTACTATGTTTTAAGAATTTTTTTGTATATTTTGGGAAGTAGTTAGTTTTTGGTAAAATTGCTCACATTCTCTGATATGGCTATTCTTTTCTTTCTTAGTATGTTTTGCAGAATATAAATTTCTTTTAAGTACTTTTAAAATAAGGTCTACTTTATTCTTTCATGGAACAGACCTTTGAAGTTATATCTACTATTCCATCAACTAACTAGAGATCATTGTCAACAACAAACTGGATATCATCTACATTTTGTCCTTTTATTCTCCAAGACTTTTGTTTAGTTTTAAATTACAATTTTGTAAGATACAGATTACATAAAAGTTGCCATGTTAAACTCTTGTAATTGTTCAGCTCAATGGTGAATATATAATCATCACTATCTTCAAACCTCTTCATTTAAAGATCTGGAATTCTCCATTGCAAAATAGCTTTCTGTTCTTCTCTTTCAAGAAACCTGCAATCTTTCTATATCTGTAATTTTTACATTAAATAACTCACAGATAGAATATGTTTGTCTTTTCTTTCATGTTTCACTATACACATCATATAGTATCTACATTATAACATGTGTCTAAATTTCTTATTTAAAAAGTTTTAATTAACATGTACTTTCATACATATTAAGGATTCTCAGTGTTATATTTCCACATTTGACCTAATTGAATCCATCTTCCCATCACATGCCCTACCTAATCTTTAAGAATCACTATTCTGTATTCATGTGTTCATTTTTATGACCTAAACATATGAGTGAAAAAATGAAATACTTGTCTCACTGTGTTGAGCTTTCTATTTACTTTGATGCAATAGGAACATTTTATTTCATAATTCTGCATTGTATACATATACTTCTATCATTCATTTTTTGATGGGCACCAAGATGCCATATCAGAATTGTGTAATGAGTATGGTTGTGCAAATGTTCTCTTGTATTTGGAATTATATATATATAACTTATTTGCATAACTAGACATATATATCACCTGCTCTTTTAGTTGTTTCTTTTGGGAGAATGGAACTCTTGATCTCAATAATGGTTATGCTAATTTACATCTCTACCAATTATGTTTAATAATTTCCATGCTCCACATTTTACTAGCACTTTTAAGTTTTATTTTATTTGTTAATGCATATTTTACTTTTCTTTTACATTTCTACATTTGACAAGGTCTCAATATTGTAGGTGACTTTGAACTCATGATCATTCTGACTCAGCCTCCTTAATTGTCGGCTTTGATTTGTTGTTTAGTGGAAGCCATTTTAACTTGGGTTAGATGGCATCTTCTTACAGTCTTGATAAGTATCTGTCTAGATTATTTACCAATTTTAACTTGGATACCATTTTAAGTTGTTTAATTTTTAGGTAGTCTGGATATCAACCCAAAGTTGGAAAATGTTTTTTAAATTTTTATTTTAAATTCCATAAACATTGATACCAAACATGGTGAGCTGAGTCCTCTGCATTACACTGTATGAGGCTTCCTAGAGGATAACACTTGACCTACATTTTGAAACCTGGCATGTTCAAGGCATAATGTTGATGTTTAGCTACAGTTGATTTTCACCTATCTGATGCAAAAGTGGTAGGGAATATGACCAGAATGGTGTCACAAAGGATTTGTATGCTATGTGTGAGCCTCTAAGAGCTAGATGGGACTACTGGTGAGTTGTTGCCTGAAGGGGCCTGGAGTCCTATATGAGGCAGCTAGTAATGAACTGAAAAATATGAACAATGAGATAGGGAGAATCCCTGAGTCTGATTCAAGGTAATGGCAATGGGAAAGGAATTGGAAAGAATGGTGAGGAGATCCACATTCAGTGAGTGCTGAGATTAAGCAGAGGGTTCTGGGCAATCTCAAGCTTTAGATATCGAGGACTAGGGGTTGGTACAGCTTTTTACCCACAGGGATACAGAGAAGACATTGATATGCCTTTTGGAAGGGGTCCAAGCATCTTTTAGTGTAAAACACTGGGAAGAGAGAAGCAAGGGGTGTGACTTATCTCAACAGATTCGATGGTGCCTGAAAAATGGAGCAGAGATGAAACCTTCAAGCTCTAACAAATTAACTGCTCTGTCCCAGGAGTTTTTTTTTTTTTTTTTTTTTGTCAAGGTCTTTTTATGTACTCTAGGCTGCAATGGGATTCTGTACACTTTAAACTATAAATCCTATCCCTTGACCTTCACATTTACTGAGATTGCAGGACTATGACACCATGCCCCACATTTTTCCATTTAGTATGTTGCCTCTATTGTTTGTGTATACTGTGCAGAAACTTATTTACGTAGTGTAAATTTGTTACTTAATGTCATTTTTTGTTTGTTTCCTTGACTTTGGGACCCTTATCCAGAAAATTACTGTCTTTGCTTAAGATCATGCAGTGTTCCCGCATGTTTTCTAGTGGCATCAGATTTCCATGTTTTATAATTTTTTTTTATTTTTTAAGAATTTTTAAAATTTATTTTATAATTTAACATATCAGCCCTTGTTCTCTCCCCTCCTGCCCCCCTGCTTTCCTCCCAGCCCACCCCCAATTTATCACTGATCCATTTTAAGTTGATTTTTATACAAGATGAAACAGAAATAAAGTTTCAGTGTTCTGCATTCTAATATCCATTTTTCCCAGAGAGGTCTACTATTCTGTAATGTACACTATTTGGCACCTTGATCAAGGAAGTTTGTTGCTGATATTTAGATGTTTTTCATGGTGTACACATTTCCATTGGTCTGCATCTGAAAGTATGTAAATCACCATACTTTTCTGGTTCCTACAACTTTGTAATATATCTTGAAGTTGGGTGTTGCCTCTAGCTTTATTCTTTTTGTTTTATTGGTTATTTGAACTGTTTTCTGGAGCCATTACTGTCCTGGAACTTGCTCTATAGACCAGGCTGGCCTGCCCCAGCCTCTAGAATACTGGGATTAAAGGGGTGCTCCACCATGCCCAGCTCTGCTTTTTGTAATTATGTGAAGTATGTCATTTGCACTTAGACGAGATTCTACTGAATCTGTACATTGGATTTATGGGTGTTTAAACAATGTTAATTCTCTTAAGATATAACTTTTGTGTCTTCAATTTAAAAACTTTACATTTATACTGTGTATGAGTATGTGGCTTTGGGTGTGCGTGTGCACAGAAGTAAAAAAAATTCGCTAAGAGTTCTCTCTTTTGATCATTTGGTTCTAAGAATCAAACTCAGGTCATCAGACTCAATGACACTTAGTACCCACTGAACTACTTCATTGGACCTTCCTTTTCTTTATCGATATTTGTTTCTGAACATATTTGATATGTTTCTTAGGAAATTTTTGAAAATGATTATGAAGTAACTTATGATGGACTAGCTAACTCCTTGTAGTGTACAAGAGCTATTTAATTTGTAGGATGATTTCTTAATTCTGGATTTTACTTATCAGCTCTAAATGTATTCTGATATAAAACTGAAGGATTCTATACACAAAATCATATAATTTGCAAACAGAAACTATTTGACTTCCTACCTTCCTATTTTTATATATTTTCTTTCTTTTCTCTTACTTGATCACTTTAGTTGAAACTCCTAGTCCTGTCCTAATAAAGAGCATTGAGTATCTTGTTTCTGATCTTAGATGAGCTTTCAGTTTTTCCTCACTTTGTATGATATTAGGATGTTTCCCATATAAAGACATTGTTAGGATAAAATAGAATCATAATTTGTTCTGGGTTTTGTCACATATATTCAATTTTATCATAGGTTTGTTTTTTAAATCTGTTGAGATAAACATATGGCTTCTGATGTATTATTTTTATCAATTTGCATAAATTGAACTATCCTTGATTCCCCAAGAGGAACTGACTTGACTAAGATGAATGATCTTTTTGATGTGCTGTTGAATTACATTTGTGTGTAATTTGGTGAGACTTTATTCATCAACAATATTGGTCTAGGTTTCTTTGTTGTTGTTACCTGGCTTTAGAAATAGAGCAATATTTATATTACAGAATCAGTTTCAAAGAGTTTCTTTGCTTTTAATTCACTGTATTGGTTTCAGAGGAATTGAATTTGGTTCTCTTAAGCGTTTGGTAAAATTCAGCAGTGAAACTATCCAATTCTGGGATTTCTTTTTTGGTAGACTTTAGTACTGATATATATGTTTTACAAGTGCTCATAATCTAAACTAGCAGGACATATATGATCAACAATTTATATTTCCTCTATACAATTTGTTAGCATATAATTTTTCATAATATAAATTATTATTTGTATTTATGTAATATGTTGTAATGTTTCCTTTATCTAATTTTATTTGAGCCTCATTTGTTTCTTGGTTTGTCTAGCTAATGGTTTGCAGTGTTTTCTTTTCAAAAACAGAGTTCTTACTTTCATATCTTTTTTCTTTTTTTTTTTATTTGTTTTGAGACAGGGTTTCTCTGTGTAGTTTTGTGGCTTTCCTGGAACTCACTTTGTAGACCAGGCTGGCCTCAAACTCACAGAGATCCTCCTGCCTCTGCCTCCTGAGTGCTGGGATTAAAGGCATGTACCACCACCACCCGGCTCATATCTTTTTTCATGTTTCCACTCTGATCTTTTCCTTTCTTCTAACTAGTGGTCTGATTTGTTGTTTTCTAAATTCTAGAGATATAACATTAGATTAGTTGAAATGCTTTGGTAGGTACTAAACACTATAAAGTTCTTTTTTATTGCTAATTTTTGTGGTAGTTAAGTTTTAGTATAGTTGAATTTCCAATTCTTTTTGTTTCAAGAAAAAATAATCTATCTTTGATTTGTGGGCCACTTGTTCAAGTGTGTTATTTAGTCTCTGTATTTATATAAACGGTAAAATTCCTTGTGATTCCCTATGGTTGTGTTCTTTTGCCATTGCTAAAGATACCAAACATGTTTTGATGATTTTGGAAAGACTTGTTTTTTTCATTAAATGTTTGTTTGCTTTTGCACAGATAGTGCAAGAATCAAACCCAGGTCTCTGCCACTAACCCGCTGTATCCTCAAATGAAGACTTGTTTTGAGGCCTAATATACACTATGTTCAAGAAACAGTTCCATACACTGATGAAAAGAATGTGTCTTCTACAACTGCTCAATGGGAAATTGTTTATGAAATCCATTCGATCTATACACTTTTCGATTTTTCTGTTCTTTGAGGGGGAGTGATCTGGATAACATATTGACAAAGTGAGGTGCCGACATCTGTTACTATGATTGTATTGGAAACCACCTTGGCTTTTGACTGATGCTGTCCATTTTATGAAACAAATGCTTCAACACTGAGTAAATACTTCAGTTGTCAAGAAGTCTATTTTGCGAAGTAATGTTGCATTTGCTTGTTCTGGATTTCCATTTTTCCCAGAATACCATTTTACATCTTTTTTTTTTTTTGGTAGATATCATGCTTGTTTGTTTGCTTGAGACAAGGTCTATTTATGTTGTCCTAGCTGTCCTGGAACTTGTTACATAGACCAGACTGACTGGCCTCAAATTCACAGAGCTCATCCTGTTTTGATCTCCCGAGTGGTAGGGTTAAAAGTGTGTGCCACCATGGCCAGTTTGTTGTTGGATTTTTTAAAAAATATATATTTACCTGGCCTTTTGAATCGAAAATTTAGAGTATTGTACATTCAAGGTTATTTTGTTATTCTTTAGTTTATTTTTCTATTCATTTATCTTTGTTCCTTGAAAATTTAATCAATAAATGCTTTCTTTCCTATTTATTTCTTGCATGTCTATTCTAGTAAGATTGAGTATTGGGTGCTTTTATTAAGGTAGTTGTCTCTTCTGGATGCAACTCTCCTAAACATCTTTTGTAATGCTTGGTCTAGTGCTCAGGAAATACTCTCAATGTTTGCTTGTCTTGAACCTTGTTTCACCTTCATTTCTAAGAGTACCCTTGAACTTACTGATTGAAAGTTGCTTTATTTCTCGACTTAGTACCTCTCATTTCATCCCCTCATGGCTGGTAGAATTTCATCTTTGAAATATGCTATAGTCCAAGATACTCTAAATGTGAATTGTCTCTTTTCTTAAAGATTTTTTTTCATAGTCTGATTGTAATGCATCTTGGTGAAGTGATATATATACATCTTGATGATGTATATATATTCCCTAAAATTAGGGAAATTTTCTATTATTTTTTCCAACTGGTTTTTTTTTTTGTAATTTCCTCTACACTTTGAATATTCTAAAAACGGTCTTTTTTCTCGTTTCTTGGTTTTGGTTGCAGTAAAATGCCTCTAAAGTCAAACATACAGGACTATGGAATTTGTGACTCCTATAATGATCGAGATTTAGATAGTATCTTATTTCTCATGGTGAATCGTGTATATTGCATCACAGAGAGATGATATTCTTTCCTAAGCAAGTATTCATGTTGTCTAAGTGGGCTTCAATTTTTGTGAAGTCTAGGAAACTTGTCAGAAACTAGTAGTCAAGCATCCAAATGGTTTCTGAGACTTTTTACAACAAAATAAATCTCCCTCTGAGTTGTGGAACTATGGTGACAGATATTACAGTATTTTGTTTCTATGTTTGTAATCCCAGGTTGTGAGGACGTGTATCGATTACTTTTACTTATATATTCAGAAGTGGGATTGGTAGATCACATTGAAACTCTAATGTATGTAGAGGCTTGCTTCTACAAGGGATGTGTACTACATTAGATTGTGGTGAAATTATGCAAGGATTATTTGTTCAAATTTTCATTACCTATTGATACTGGTTTGTAATAATGTACAAGTATGTAGTAATTATTTGTGTATGAAATAGTATGTAATTGTTAGGTATTCTATAATATTTTACTATAATAGTGTAGATGTGTTGTTGCAGGGGTCACAGTGTGTGTGGTGTCTGTGCAGGTCAGAGAACCACATTGTGAAGTCAGTTCTCTTTTCACTTTCCCCTGGGTTTTGGGGACAAATAGATTGTCACACTTGCATCACTGGGCAGCAAGCATGTTTACCTGATGCGCCACCTCACTGGTCCTGTTATTTTGAGTTTTGATGTGCATTTACTTAATTATTGATGCTCACATCATTTTTATGTGCATATTTGCCATTTGTATTTAGTCAGGTAAGTTCTCAAAGCCCTTTGCATATTTTTTATTTTTTAATGTAGGACATTCTATCTCTGCATAACAGGCATTAATCATTTATTAGATATGCAACTTGCAACCTCACTTTGTGGTTGACTTTCTACAGTTAATAGTATTTTGATGCTGAAACTTTAAAAATGCTCATAAAGTTTGTCAGGCTATGTTTAAGTCTTAGACTAACTTTGTGTTAATTTTTGTATATGGTTTTAGTAAGGGTCCCAAATTGTCTCTTTCACATGAGGATATCCATTTTTACCAGGATCATGTATTGTAGAGACAGTTTGTTCCTTGTTAATTGGTCTGGGCAACACTGTCATCTAAACCAAGGATCATTGTGAGTTCTCTCTATTATATTCCCATTGGTCTATATGACTATCTTTATACTAGTACCACACAATTTTGACAATAGTGACACTGTAAAAAACTTTGAAATCAGTATGAGTCCCTCGCCATTGTGTTTCATTTCACTAATGTGTTGGCACCTAAATGTTCCTTATGTTAGGATGGGTTTTATATTTTTGTAAGAATTCTTGGGATGTTTATTATGGTTGAATTGGATGTGTAAACTGTACTAATATACTGTCTTCAAATCTGTGAATGGTGACTATTTTCACTTTTGTCTTTAGCAATCATTTGTAGTCTAATTGTGTGTCTTTGTCCATCTTAGTTAATTTAATTGTTGAATACTTCAAACTTTTTTATACTTTGAGGTTTTGATAGTTGTTTTAAGCTATAATTTAAAATATAAGAATTTGCAACTCACATTCTATGGAATTTTGTTATGATTATAAATATTTTATTACAATGAAACTAGTTTATCAGTTAATTCACATAGTTTTTACATTCATCAGGCTCTAGATATACATTATTAAAAACTAGTTTCAAAATGCTAAACTTATTCATCTTAAAACTGTAAGTTGAGGCCGGGCGGTGGTGGCGCACGCCTTTAATCCCAGCACTCGGGAGGCAGAGGCAGGCGGATCTCTGTGAGTTCGAGGCCAGCCTGGGCTACCAAGTGAGTTCCAGGAAAGGCGCAAAGCTACATAGAGAAACCCTGTCTCGAAAAACCAAAAAAAAACAAAAAAACAAAAAACTGTAAGTTGAATCCCTTAAGCCAATATTTTCCATAAGCCCAAAGCCTGAATTGGTAACCAATCTTATACTCAGGTTTTATAGTACATTTTAGATTACTCATAATAAGTGAGATCATGAAGTACTTGATTCTTATTTCAAACAGGATGACCTGAATTCATCCATATTGTCACAAATTTACTTCGTTTTCAAGATTGAACATTTTATCCATTAATCTATTGTTGATATACTTCTATCTTAATATGACTGTTGATAAATGTTAAAATAAAATCAAAATACAGGTATATCGAGATCCTGCTTTCATTTTATTCATATATTTACCCTGCACTGAAATTGGCTAAAACATTTGTCAGTTACATTTTTTAATTTAAAAGGCACAAAGCTACACAGAGAAACCCTGTCTCAAATATATAGAGAAGGGGTTTGGTCCTTTTTTGTTGGGAAGACTGAACTAAGGTAAAGAGCAATGGACGAGCTATCTTATTCACCCTAAATTTTCAATCTTTTGTTGTTAAATTCAGTTGTACTTTTCCTTAAAAGCCAATGAACTTATTTAATCATTACATTAGTGTGCTTTTTGGGTGAAAGAAATGCCAGAAGTCACAGCTACTTGTAATTTGACTGGGCCCACAAGATATAAGGTGCTTCTATTTTATTTTGGATAATGGGTGTGCCATGTTACATTCAACCAAAATGCATATTCAGATTTTATTTCTTCTAAATCCTCAATTAGACTTTTGACTTTTTGATAATTTAAAAAAAAAGTTTGAGGTATTATGTCATGGCCATTTGGACCTGCATGCCCCAGGTAATGGCAATGAACACTTCCTGTATACTTGTTAATAATTTGTACATGTACACAGGCAAAGTGTTCCTATCCTTTGTCGATTTCTGATTTAGATGATTTTTACTATTATTTGCTATTGAATTATGTTACTTTATAATTTGGATATTAATGCATTATTAATTATATTGTTTATAAACATTTTATTCCCTTACATAGGTTATCTTTTTTTATTTTCTATTTTTCCCACCAAACTTGTAATAGACAATTTGCTTTTATTTCAGTGTTTTTGATATGTTTCAAAAAATAAATAAGAACAATATTAGAATGTAGTCTTATTGTAGAAGTTTTAGTTTAGATTTAAATCTTTAACCTATTCTCAGTTAGATTTATGATGTACCATATGTATTCAATTTCACTTTTTGAAACGTATCTTGTTTTTTGATGGCTGTTATATTGTGTATTCTTGGATCCTCTGAAAAAAGTAAAGTGACCCTGTATATGTCAATGTGAGGCTCTGCATTGTTTACCATTAATCTGTGTCTCTATAATGAGTAAAATAGTTTAATCAAGAAGTGTGATGGTTCTAATTATTTTCTTCTCATGAATGCTTCACCTGTCCAAGTTCCTTTGTGATTGCATATAATTTTTACAATTTCCTCTAAGGAAAGCATAAAACTAGAATAGGGACTATTTTGAATCTGTGCACTGCTTTGGACTGTATAAGCATGATACTAATCTTCCTTTGATCCACAAATAGGCAACATGGCTACATTTATTCCAGTTATTTTCAATTTTTGTTACCTATATTTTAGTTTCCAGTATATAGATCATTCTTCCTTGGTTAAACTTATTCCTATATATCAAAAGTCCAGTCTTTTGTTACCTATACCTTTGAAGATTAATATATTCATGAAATCAATACCATATAACATTTCCTAGAATTTCATTCAAATTTTATATACATTTATGCCTTTGATCCATTTTAATTTTATATACTGTAAATTAAAGTTTCTACATTGATTCTTCTAAATCTTAATACTGTTTTCCTATTACTATTTGTTAAAACAACAGACCTTTGTCTGATAAATGGTCATGCTACCCTTGTCCAAATTCACTAGATATATTCAAGGTTTCATTTCTGATCTAGGGCACTATTTTCAGTGACCTTTTCTTAATTACCCTTTTGGGTAGTTCACTGTGAATATACAGAAATGTAGATAATTCTAATGTGGTTTTGTATTTAGAACTTTAACTTGCAGACTTTAATAATTTCTGGAGAAATAACTATTTTTCTGTACAATCATATTTACAAATAGATACCTTACTATTTTCGATTTGATTTGGATATCTCATTCCCCCTCCCCAATTTCTCTGGCTAAGACTCACATTATCTTGAATACATTTGGTTAATAGTAGACAACACTTGAAGTCAGTTCTCTTCTTCTACTGTATTAAGTCCCAAGGATTCAATTTGGGTAATCAGGCTTATCAGCAAGTGCCTTTTACATTCAAGCCATAACATCTGCTCTATGTGAATCATTTTCTTATTTTTGTTCAATAATTTAGTTTCTCATTATATATGTGTTAAGTTTTTTGTAAGTTTCTCAAAATATAGGCTTAAGACATTTCTTCTGAACCTAATTTGTGAAAAATTTTACCACAGAAAACCGTTACATTTCTCAATGTACTTCCTAAACCTGTTAAGATAATCACAATTTTATTCTTCATAGTGTTAATATGGTGTATCTCATTTGTTGAATGCATGTTATAACATGCTTGTATACTAAGAGTAAATCTGAGGTGGGAACTTCTTAATGTGCTATTGGATCAGTTTACTGGATTGTTATTGAGTTGGGCATTTTCTGGAAGTGAAATTCATTTAGAACTATTCTATATTCAATTATTAAAGAGTTTGAAAGTAATTAATTTCTAGTCTTTCATTTATACTTGCTTTGCAATTATTTTCCTTTTACCATGTCTGGATCATTTTTTTCATTCCAGTTCCATGAGGTGTAAACTTAGGTTAAGTAATTTTCCCTTCTTTGTAAGTAGGTACCTAATACCAATTAATTTTCTTTGTCTTGTTGTATTCTATTAGTTTGGATATACTGTTCCTCTTTTTATGTGACAATACTAATTTCCTTTTTCATTTCTTTGACCTATCATTTGTTCAGGAGCCTCCTCAATTGATCTTCACATTTATTTACTCTATTTATGCATTTATACATGCCACAGCGTAAATGATATCAAAGGACGATTTACACGAATTGGTTGTCTCCTTTTACTGTAGGTCACAGAGATCAAATAAACTCAGACTATCAAGCTCATCAGCAAATGCCTCTATCACTGAGCTGCATTGTTGACTTAACATTTTTAATTTGCATGTAATATTCCTTTTCAGTTTTCCTCCTATGGTTTATTAGTAGTTTCATAGCAATGTGTTTATAAAAGATACTTGGAATTTCAGTCTATTAAAATATGTTGCTTTGTACCTAAAATACAATTTGTGGAGCGAGCTATTTGTACACATGCAGTAAAATATACTGCTGTGAAATGCACCAGTATACCAAAGGCATAGTTCAAGTCCAAATGATTCTCTAGTACCTATACAGATAATCTACTGCTTAAAGTGGAATACTGAATGATTTTCTTTTCAGATGTTTATAATAATATTCAAATATGACAGATGTATTTGTAAATGTTAGATCCCTCCATTTAATGTATTCACTTATAATGTAGTGACTATCTCTTCATAGTTTTTGTCACTCCTTTGTTTTCTATGAATAATGTAATATATTATTCATGGCTATTCTTGGTCATTAAAGCTAAAATGAGGTTTGAGAGGTGTGGTTGTGTGTGTGTGTGTGTGTGTGTGTGTGTGTGTGTGTGTGTGTGTGTGTGTGTGTCTTAATCTCTATACTTAACCAGTGAAATTTCATACTTTGTTTTCTGTTCTTTCCTGAACTACAAAGTTTTGCCATGAAATACATTGATAGTATATAGGTCTTATGATGAACCTCTTGCTCTCAAAATTCTCTAATCTTTAAAATCTTAATGTGTAATCTCCACATTATTCTATTGAACCTGAATATAGACCTTTCAGCCTCATATACCAAATGCCCATATTGTTCCTGAGTCTGAAAGTTTTCAGCAACTATGCATGACACGGACTAGCTAATCATTCTTCATTGACAGGGTTTTGATAGAGAAGGGACCAGGATATCAGAAGATAAAGACGATAGAAGATGGAGAAGAAAATTTGGAATAGGGAGATCTTTTGTCCTTTCATTAGGGCCTCTAAAAAACCCTTTGAGCAGTTGAACTCTCAACAACTTATCTCCTTTTCTTTCTCTGTTTCTTCTAACTAATCCATATAATAGGGAATTCTGAATGTTAATGATCATGATTGTATTCCATAAATCCTATGTCTTTACATTTTCATTTTTTCTTTTCAAATGACCTCTTTTCAAGTTCAACATTTCCAGTTCTAATTGAACAATCTGGTTTTGAGATATTACCTTATAATTTCCCCTTCATTGATTCTTCAGCGCCAGAATTCATTTGGCTTTGATTTTTGTATCTTCAATGAAATCCACTTTGTTCACGTGTTATTTTTCAGATTGTACTCTCTGTTCTCTTGTAGTTGACTATTCTCACTCATTTTAAATGGTTAGGAAATTAATATGCCTGTTCTGAAGGGATTGGTTATTGGGGAACTATTGAATTTCTTTGATTATGCCCTTGATTTTTTATGCACATTATATACATGCATGTAAATTGCATGCATAAGTGTGTGTTCTAATTCAGAGGACAACCTCCATTTTCCTCATAAGGAATGTCATCAACCTCCATTGAGATAAGGTCTCTCCCTGGCTCACCAAATAGGCCAGACTGAAAAACCAATAAACTCCTTGGATTCTCCTATCACCCTTGCACTAGGACTGTAAACATATTATCAATATACCTGACATTTTCACATGCGTTCTGGGGCTCAACCTCAGATGCTCATGCCTTAAAGGCAAGTTCTTTACCAACTGAGATGTCTCCCAAGCTTTGTTTTCTAGTATTCCTGATTAAATTGAGCCAGTGTACTCTTTGACAAATTAGGCATGCATGCATTGGATTTATAGCCTGATTTCAATATGCTAAGACCTACTGGTTTGTGCAAGAATCAAGACTTGGTTGGATGCAGCGGTTTCTACGGTTGCAAGGGCAAACCAATATAGTCTCCTTCCAGCTTTATCTATTAAGAACATCAAAAAAAATTACAAGGTTACTCAGCCACCTAAGCTGTGTAAACTCTGGTGCTGCCATAAATCAAACTATTTAAACAGGAATTTTAGATATCATTTTTGATGTATAGAAACAAAACTTGTGTACTGACATTCTTTTGCACTGCTACATTGCTGAACTTACTATAAACAATTTTGTGAAGAATTTTGCTTCTTCTACATGAGATGTTTACTTCCTTTACAAATTGCACGTCTTGTATTTGTCTAATTTGATCCAGCTAGACCATTCAGCATTATATTGAATAAAAGTAGCAAAAGTTGACATGTTTTGTTCCTAATATCAAAGAAAAATGTATTAGTACTTTACTGCAAGGTTTTTTAGGCCTGTATTATGTTAGGGAAGCTTCGTTCTGTTCTTCTAGTTTGTTCACTGATGTCTGTGATCCATTTTCACGTAATTTTTATTGAATGCAAAGTCTGTATCTAGATTCACACACTTTCCATGTGGCTATCCATTTGCCACCATTTATTGATAAGACTGTACTTCCTCCATTGTCTTATTTTTGTTCTTGTTAGAGATTAATTGAGTGATCTTAGAAAGTTCTATTTTGACATACTATTTTCTTTTCCTTTCATCTTACCTATTCTTTTATGAGTAACACACTTTCTGGATCCCTGAAGCTTGACAGTGATGCATTGAAATGGATACTGCTGGTCCTTTTTAAATTACCTATTAGGTTGCATATTCTCTTTTCCTCCATAGAAACCTTAAGGTCCATCTGGCTATATTGATAAAATATATTCATATTTTGCTTCACGTTGCATTTAATGTAGAGACCAGCATGGGTTGGACATCTGGAAATATTGAATTTCTCTACCCATCTATGTGGATAAATTTTCTTGATTTAATTGGATTTATACTTTTGCTTGGAAATGTATTAAAAGTATTTTATCTAAACATTTGATTTAGTGGTACCAGTGTAATAATGTACTTTGTTCCAAATTCCACTAACTTTTGGCATATAGGAAAATGATTGAGATTTATATATTATTTTGTCCTGCAACCTTGGTGTGGGTTTTTTGTTTTCTTATTTTTTCTTGATAAGGTTTCTCTGTGTAGTTTTTGGTGCCTGTCCTGGATCTCGCTCTGTAGACCAGGCTGGCCTTGAACTCACAGATCCTCCTGGCTCTACCTCCAGAATGCTGGGTTTAAAGGCATGCACCACCGCTACCTAGTGGCTATGGTCACTTCTTTCTTGCAGGAATTTTGTGTGGTGTGTGTGTGTGTGGTTCTTTTATGTTTTCTATACCATGCCACCTAAAACAAAATTTTATCTTTTCACAAAATTATGTATTCCATTTATTTTGATCCGTTATTTAAATTGAAAGAATTTTGAGTGGGGGACCATCCTTACCTTTTTCTACTATTATATTACATTTGGTGTACATTTTTGATAAATATTATTTATGAAATTAATGGTTGTCTTGTAGTGTTAATTTTCTGATTTTTTTAAAATCTGGAGGTGGCAAAGAATTTTGTGTCAGATGCACTTTGTGTCCAGTGATAAAATCATGTAACTTCTTTTTGCTTCTTGTGACTATTTACCTAACATTTTAATGTTCCAGAGGTTTTTGTTTTTGATCATGAATTGGTAATGAACTGTCAGATGCATGTTTGTGTCTAGTGATATATTCATGTAGCTTCTTGTTGCTTCTGTTGATCACTTACCTGAGATTTTAATGTTCTAGAGCTTTGTTTGGTCTTTGTTTTTAATCATGAATTGGCAAAGAATTTTGTCAGATGCATTTCTGTGTTTGGTGATATAATCATGCAACTTTTTTGTTTCTTGTGTCTTGTGATCACTTTCCTGAGTTTTAAATGTTTCAGAGTTGTTGGTTTTGTTTTGTTTATCGTGAGTTGGTAAATAATTGTCAGATGCATTTTTGTGTCTAGTGATATAATCATGTAGCTTCTTTTTGCTTTTTGTGATCACTTACCTGAAATTTTAATGTTCCAAAGGTTTGAATTTTGTTTTGTTTTTATCATGAATTGATAAGAATTTTGTCTGATACATTCCTGTGTCTAGTGATATAATCATGTAACTTCTCTGTTTTGCTTCTTGTGCCTTGTGATCACTTACCTGAGTTTTAAATATTTCAGAGTTGTTGGTTTTGTTTTGTATATCATCAGTTGGTAAAGAATTGTCAGATGCATTTTTTGAGTTCAGTGATATAATCATGTAGCTTTTTTTTTTTTTGCTTCTTGTGATTACTTACCTGAGATTTTTGTTACAGAGGTTTTTGTTTTTGATCATGAATTGGTAAAGTTTTGTCAGACACATTTCTCTGTCCAGTGATATGATGATGTAACTTCTCTTTCTTGCTTCTTGTGTTTTGTAATCACTTACCTGCATTTGTAATGTTCCTGAGTTGTTAGTTTTGTTTTCGTGTTTGTTCATGAGTTGGTAAAGAATTGTCAGATGCATATTTGTATCCAGTAATATCATGTAGCTTCTTTTTGCTTCTTGTGATCACTTACCTGAGATTTTAATGTTCCAGAGGTTTTTGTTTTTGATCACTAATTGGTAAAGTTTTTTGTCAGACACATTTCTCTGTCCAGTGATATGATTATGTAACTTCTTTTTTGCTTCTTGTGTTTTCTGATCACTTACCTGCATTTGTAATGTTCCTGAGTTGTTGATTTTGTTTTTGTGTTTGATCATGAGTTGGTAAAGAATTGTCAGATGCATTTTTGTATCCAGTAATATAATCAAGTAGCTTCTTTTTGCTTCTTGTGATCACTTACCTGAGATTTTAAAGTTCCAGAGGTTTTTGTTTTTGATCATGAATTGGTAAAGTTTTTTGTCATATTTCTCTGTCCAGTGATATGATCATGTAACTTCTCTTTCTTGCTTCTTGTGATCAGTTACCTGAGATTTTAATGTTCCAGAGGTTTTTGTTTTTGATCATGAATTGGTAAAGTTTTGTCAGACACATTTCTCTGTCCAGTGATAGGATTATGTAACTTCTCTTTCTTGCTTCTTGTGTTTTGTAATCACTTACCTGCATTTGTAATGTTCCTGAGTTGTTAGTTTTGTTTTCGTGTTTGTTCATGAGTTGGTAAAGAATTGTCAGATGCATATTTGTATCCAGTAATATCATGTAGCTTCTTTTTGCTTCTTGTGATCACTTACCTGAGATTTTAATGTTCCAGAGGTTTTTGTTTTTGATCATGAATTGGTAAAGTTTTTTGTCAGACACATTTCTCTGTCCAGTGATATGATTATGTAACTTCTTTTTTGCTTCTTGTGTTTTCTGATCACTTACCTGCATTTGTAATGTTCCTGAGTTGTTGATTTTGTTTTTGTGTTTGATCATGAGTTGGTAAAGAATTGTCAGATGCATTTTTGTATCCAGTAATATAATCAAGTAGCTTCTTTTTGCTTCTTGTGATCACTTACCTGAGATTTTAATGTTCCAGAGGTTTTTGTTTTTGATCATGAATTGGTAAAGTTTTTTGTCACATTTCTCTGTCCAGTGATATGATCATGTAACTTCTCTTTCTTGCTTCTTGTGATCAGTTACCTGAGATTTTAATGTTCCAGAGGTTTTTGTTTTTGATCATGAATTGGTAAAGTTTTTTGTCAGACACATTTCTCTGTCCAGTGATTATGTAACTTCTCTTTCTTGCTTGTGTTTTGTGATCACTTACCTGCATTTGAAATGTTCCTGAGTTGTTGGTTTTGTTTTTGTGTTTGATCATGAGTTGGTAAAGAATTGTCAGATGCATTTTTGTATCCAGTAATATAATCATGAAGCTTCTTTTTGCTTCTTGTGATCACTTACCTGAGATTTTAATGTTCCAGAGGTTTTTGTTTTTGATCATGAATTGGTAAAGTTTTTTGTCAGACACATTTCTCTGTCCAGTGATATGATTATGTAACTTCTCTTTCTTGCTTCTTGTGTTTTGTGATCACTTACCTGCATTTGTAATGTTCCTGAGTTGTTGGTTTTGTTTTTGTTTGATCATGACTTGGTAAAGAATTGTCAGATGCATTTTTGTATCCAGTAATATAATCAGGTAGCTTCTTTTTGCTTCTTGTGATCACTTACCTGAGATTTTAATGTTCCAGAGGCTTTTGGTTTTGATCATGAATTGGTAAAGTTTTTTTGTCAGACACATTTCTCTGTCCAGTGATATGATCATGTAACTTTCTTGCTTCTTGTGTTTTGTGATCACTTACCTGAGTTTGTAATGTTCCTGAGTTGTTAGTTTTGTTTTCGTGTTTGTTCATGAGTTGGTAAAGAATTGTCAGATGCATATTTGTATCCAGTAATATAATCATGCAGCTTCTTTTTGCTTCTTGTGATCAGTTACCTGAGATTTTAATGTTCCAGAGGTTTGCTTTGTTTTTGAGCTTGATCATGAGTTGGTAAAGATTGTCAGATGCATATCTGTATTCAGTAATATAATCATGTACCTTCTTTTTGCTTCTTGTGAACACTTACCTAATATTTTAATGTTCCAGAGGTTTGTTTTTGTGTTTGATCATGAATTGGTAAAGAATTGTCAGATGAATTTTTGTGTCCAGTGATATGATCATGTCCCTTCTTTTTGCTTCTTGTGACCACTTACTTAAGATATTAATGTTCCAGGTTTGTTTTTGTGTTTGATCATGAATTGGTAAAGAATTGTCAGATGAATTTTTGTGTCCAAGATATAATTATGTAGCTTCTTTTTGCTTTTTGTGATCACCTACCTGAGATTTTTAATGTTTCAGGTTTGTTTTGTTTTTGTGTTTGATCATAAGTTGGTAAAGAATTGTCAGATGTATTTTTGTGTCCAGTGATATAATCATGTAGCTTCTTTTTGCTTCCTGTGATCACTTACCTGAGATTTTAATGTTACAAAGGTTTTGTTTTTATGTTTGATCATCAGTTGGTAAAAAATTGTCAGATGAACTTTTGTGTCCAGTGATATGATCATGTCCCTTCTTTTTGCTTCTTGTGATTTGATTACTTACCTGAGATTTTAGTATCCCAGAGGTTTGTTTTGTTTTTATGAGTTGCTACAGAATTTTGACAGGTATTTGTGTCCAGTTATATAAATCATGTAGTTTCTTTTTGCTTCTTGTGATTACTTACCTGAGTTTTTAATGTTCTAGAGGGATTTTTTTTAAATGATGAGTTGGTAAAGAATTTTATCAGATGCACTTTTGTGTCCAGTTTTTAATGTTCCAGAGGTTTGGGGTTTTTTTTCTCATGGGTTGGAATATAATTTTCTCAGATACGTTATCGTGTCCAGTGATATAATCATGTAACATGTGATCACTTACCTGAGTTTTTTATGTTCCACAGCCTTGAACAACTGGTATTCTTGCATTTGGCATACTAATGTTTTGCAGTGTATTGTTTCACATGTAAAGCATGAGTTACTCATATTTAGCTTGTTTGGAATGTTTTCTGCTATGGAAATTAGGGCAACGTTGGCCTCAACAAATGAGATGGACAATACTTTCTACCTTCTGAAAGACACTGTAGAAAATTTGGTATAATTTCTTCCTTTAAATATTTGTCAGAATTCATCAGTAAACCCATTTGAGCATGGAGCTTTCTGTTCAGGTTGTCTATTGAGTTGATATTGTCTTTTGAGACTTGACAGATTACATTTTCCAAGGGGTTGGTCCATATCATTCATTATATCTATTATTATAACATCCCATTCTTTATTTCTTTACATATTCTGAAAATGTTTTTGTCCTAGTCTATAGCTTGTTTTTTATTATATTTACCAATGTCTTTACCTCTTTGAAATAACTGCTCTAAGTATTTGTCTAGTAAGTCTAATGCCTAAATATCAAGATCTCTTTGATTACTATAATTTTTCTTGAAAAAGCAAAGCAACCCTTTGCCCATCTTTATCAGCAATGGCTTCATTCTCAATAGAATTACAGAGAATGAGCAGATCTTACTTAAATAGAAACTCTGAAATTAAATTCTGATGGGCCACATTCTCGGCCATACTTTAACAACAAACCAGGTACTTTACAAAGAACAAGTACTTTCCCTAAATAGATTTGTACCAAAGAAAGTCAACACTTTTTTATGCCAATGTTCTCTTTACCAAGGTCATATTTCCTGAGGTATGTTTCTATCTAGTGTTATGTTGGGTTCTTGGCAAATACCCTCTCCCAAACAAGAGATGTACCATCTCTCCCCTCCTTGTCCTACCCCAATCCCTTCTTTATCCTTCCCCATTTTCTGGGATATTTTCTATCAGTGGCAACAGTAGGAATATTAGCTAGATCATATTTGATGGCTGGGTAGCATATGTCTTTTTTGTTATTGGTGTTGTTTAATTGGTTTTAACCTGCTCAAAACCACTTTGAGTCTAAGAGTGAGGAATACCTAAGAGTGAAGAATTATACTGTAACTAATATAGACCTTTTAAGTGAGACATTAGACCTTGTGCAATTAGAAAGGCAGGATACCAGTCTTGGATATAGCTTAATTACATAGCATTCTCCTCTAGCTCTGCCACAAAAATGGGTTGGGGGGAGATACTTACTGAATGCCAATGACTATGCAAGACAGATTTCCAAATCTGAAATCTACTGTCAACATGAGATTATATGTGGGATTCTGGTACCATAAACCCAGGAGACTGCTGAGATACAACCTGTGAATACAAACTGGTTTTCCTATACATGCTTTGTGAAAAGTTTGTTTACTAGGATTATTATCTACAAAATTATTGAGACCTAGAAAATCTATGGTTCTTTGAGGTTTAGAACATTTTATATTTCTCCCTCCTCCATCTTATCTCTCCTTCTCTCCTTGGAGTACTGCTTGCACTGCATTTTTTCCTCTTTTGGGTGATCTCTTTGGATTTTGTATCCATTTTCAACTAATCTAAGTCCACTTTGAATAACACTATACCAATGCACACATGGTATGACCTGAAATAATCATAACCCCTCCATCTTGACCTTTTTAAAATCACTGCTGTCATTCATTTCACTTATTTAAGTATATTATAACCATTATAATTAAACACATTGTTGGTTGTTCTGAACAAAATCTTACCTGTTAGGCCAATTTTAAAATAAAAAGTAATACTTTACATTCACTTACCTTTGGTGTTTTTCCTTTCTTTAGGTATGTCTGAGTTTCTCACCTATATTCCTTTTGTGTAAGACTTCAACATTCCTTACAAAGAGGGTCAACAGGCCATAAGTTTAATCAGTTTTTGCTTATCTGATTATTTCTCCTTCACTTTTGAAGGACAGTCCTAGAGTACAGAATGATAGATAAGCACTTTGTTTTTTCACTCCACTCCAATGAACAGCTGGAAAATGGCTTACAATACTCATTAAAGTTCTACCAGCAACACTGAGCTAGAGTATTGATCACTACTGAAGGCTTACTTTGAAAGGTTTCTTTCCATCATCTTTGACCTACCATGTATGAAGTTAAACAGGCCCCTGGAGTCATACACAGAATTTCTTGTATTAAGCCACTGGTATGAAGATAACATGAATGCTAAAAGTAGTACATGTGTGAGGACCCATACTGCCTATGTGTCCTCAAAACTAGGGATGTTTCCTTTACTTCTGTGTTCTTGTGTGTGCCACACACCAGAGCTTCCAAGGTGGTTTAATGAGCTGCGCCTATACATCAAGGTCTTCACTCTGAAGCCAGTTACCATTAGTCATATGCCCTTCTGTTCTGTTTTAAAAACAGGCTATTTCCTAAGTAAGCAGGATCCTCATTTCTACATACTTTCTGATTATTCTTGGAAATTCCTCAAAGATGGACCAGTTTGATTCTTGGGTCCAGTACGACAACAGTGAGAAGAGGCCCATAGAGTCACACTGCACTGATGCTGCCACACTTTTACATGATGTTCTCCTCTAGCCCCTACCAGGGACTCTTTGCCCTCCCTTCTTCTGCTCATAGTCCTCCTGCAGCCAGCAGGGGTGGGGGAGCCAGTTTGAGTTGATTACTTTTGACATCAGTTGTTAACATAATTTTGACATTAAGCTTCCCCCTAGCTCTGGGGTGATTCTGACTATGTCCAGGCTCTGGCTTGAGGAACCATGGGGAGCCCCTGGGGCCTCAGATCTGGCCTCGCTGGAGGCAGCCTGGGAAGAGACCTGTGTTTCTCAAGCACACGCCCTCCAGGCCTGGGGGTGGGGCCCCAGCAGATGTCTGGATTTGGTAGCCAGGGCCTGGAGCCGGATGCTGAGAATGAGGCCTGCAACTCATTTCCCCATTAAACATTCTGAGAACATCTGCACCAGTTTCCAAGGCTTCTCCTTAATTGCTTTGATTATTGTGTGAAGTTAAGAACTGGCACATTTCCGTGATGTTGTGATGAAGGTGAAAAGATCGCTCTTAATTAGATTAAAAACATTTTTTTCTTCCTGTGTAATTTCTCCTTGAAAATCAAGGCCACTTTTTTGTTTTCTTCATCCAAAGACCTCCAGAAACTTTCCTCCCCACCTCTCCAGAGGTTTCTGGGGAATGTCCTGTGAGCTCAACTTTTGGAGAAGATAGTGCTTAACCCAGATTCCATTGTATATTAAAGTTTCCTGAGGCTGCTCTTGCTGCCTGGAACCTTTCCTTGCAAATGTGTCTTGGGAGACCTGGACAGTGACTTCTTGCAGCATGGAAAGTTGCTGGGTGGACTGATTTAGTTATGTAGGCAGCTGTGCTGCTCACTTTCTGCTTCCTGGGCTTACTTAGGACTGGCTCTGTCATTGCTTGTCCTCCTTAGCACCTTTACTATTCAGACTCCACCCATGGGCTCATAGAACCATTTCCATTTACTCTGAGATTTATGTGTTAGGCCTGTTATCTCCATTGTGAGAAAAGGCATTCAGGGCAAAGTCTCCAGTAATATGAACTCTGAAGTTATACAAAGCCAAGCATTGTTCCTAAGATTTCTTGAGATTCCACAGGTAATCTTCAACTATCATGTCACTGTCCATTTCAAGTCAAATGTATCCTGCAATCTTTGCTTGAATGCAAAGTACAACATGTTCCATAATGTGCCAAAAAACACTCACATGCACAGGGTATGGAGAGATCCTCTCTGAAGGTGTTTGCATTGTAACAGTAGAAAGTCAGTGAGCAGCTGCAAGAAGCCCCTTTCCCAGAGTTTCCTGGCGAGTGTAAAGCTAAAGTCGAGGCCTCAGGCCAGATTTTTCTAGCTAACCTTCTTCCTCTCGGTCCTCTACCCTGCAAACCTAACAAGGCTGTATCAGGGGTGCTTACTGGCTTGGGTTTTTTTGTTTGTTTGGTTTGGTTTGGTTTGGTTTTTGGTTGTTGTTGTTACCTAGACATACCTCCAGACCTATCTCCTCATGTTCATATCCTATCCCTAACTTTATGTACTCCTGAAGGCTCTTGAAAACAAATGACTGAACCCAAATCAATCTAGATAATGACAAATGGGACACTTTTCTGGCTCACAAATCTGAACCCAGCTGTTGCAGACACAGCTGAACCTAGGATAGTAATGATCTCTTTCTCCTTCTTCCCTACCCTTTTTGTTCTCTTTTCCTCACTCTCTGCCCATAGATACATGTACAACTAGATACATGTATAGCTATACACATCTATATCCGTAAGCAGCCATTTTCCAATGAGTGTACAATGGCCACCGGCTTATATCTACCAGTAGAAAGAAGCCACAGGCTCAGGATAGGCTCTTGTTGCTCCAACTGTCTCTGAGGCTATGTTCCAGCCACAAAGCCCCCTCTGAAAACTGCCAATGGATTCCTGACTCTTACACACTAGGGAGTTGTAAATGAGGACCCCTCTAAGGAGGATTCAGTAAGATATTTCCAGAAGCCAGGCCTGATTGCAGGGTATGCAAAAACAACAGGTGTCCACTCAAGCAAGGTATTTTCCTAAGCGGAACTGGGTACCAGCTGTGAATATACATTTACACTGCACTTCTCGTCTTGTTCCTGGCAGCTGTTGTGGGAATGGCTTTTACGCGTTCTGTCCTTGTCTCTTACTTCTCGCCTCTGAGTGGAGACACAGGTGGTCGTGGTGCTGGTCTGGCTCAGGGTCTGTGAGCAGGGCATGGGCAGCTGGCACAGGCTGTGGAACTGCAGCTCAGCAATGTCACGCAGGTCCTGACTGCAGCTGTCCAGATGCCCTAGGGAGGGCTTTTTCCTTCATGGTGAAGGATCCACAGGGCTTTGGCAAATCCACCAAGACGGGAAAATTGATTGGGCATAGAGAAGGGGCCTCTTCTAGGGGAGGACATAGGCAGCTTGTTTATTCCACTGGAGTGAGCTGGCTCAGGGGACTTGCCTGTGCCAGGCACCGGAGGTGACATGGGGAAGGAAGAAAGCAAGGTTCCTGTGTTGAGGGCCAGGCACACATAAGCCCCACAGCAATTGAGGGGGGCAATCTCCAGAGCCTTGGGAAGCTTATAGAAGAAGGCAGTTTGGGTTACATCTGGGAGATTAGGCAGGATTATAATCAGTTAGAGGAGGAGGACAGGGGTGAGCAGCTGGTGAAGTTACTGACACCAGCAAATCTCAGCAGAGGGTAGTGGGCAGCAGAGTGGCCTGGGGCCTTACAGAGAGCTGGACTTGGAATGTTCAAATGCTGAGCTGGTGAGCAGAAGGTGAGACTGTGAGCTCAATGCAGGGGAAATGAAGCTAGGAAATGGAAGGCTTTGGAGAACTTGGGAAGAAAGAGCTCTGTGTCTCCTGTACATCTTAAGAACAGACAGAGGAAGGTGGGTGAGGAAGGATACTCTGATACATTGTGTTAACCCCAAGATGATGAGTACAAGGCAAATAAAGACTTGCACAAACTAATGTTTTTATGACTTCTAAATGTATCATACATTCAAAACAGAAAATAAATTTACTATAAGGAAGGAAATGAAAATCATTTGAAGTCCTTTAATCCACAGGCAAACACATCACATTTGATCTATTTCCTTCCAGTCTTTATTTTTTTCCTATGCTTAAGTAAAATGTCAATCACCCTAATGAGTAGGCCCTTTGGCTGAGAAGGAAGATGCTGTGTAGAGTCTGGTTTTGGTTCTCTTGAGAGAGGGTGAAACTTGGCAGTGGGTAGCCCCAGCTGGGGCAGTTGCCACGCCTGAGGCTACATTCGCCATTCCAGACCTCCCATTTTCCTAGAAAACAAAATTGTTTTGTTCTGCCCTGCACACTTAGGTCCAGATTCTGGCTCTGACAAGACAGAAGCAGCCAAAGAATGAAAGCATCAAAACTGGGACCATTTTAGGAAAATATGACCTCATTGTCACTAGGAAGGAGTACTTTTTCTCCAGGGCCAGGTACTCTGACACTGGTTGGTTCAGCAGAGAACACCTGACATTGTTCTAGTGTCCTTTATGCAGGATCTAAGTGTCTAGGTGAGCTACCCTTGTCTCATTCACTGTGGTCTCACAGTTTGTTCTGCAGTACCATAGGGCAATCTTTTCACATCTTTATAAAAGACAAACTCTGGGCTCTTCAGAGATGGGGTGACCAATGGGGGCTTCTTAGAACACAATACTTCCTCCAAGCTCTTGCCTAAGAGGAGCAGCACCAATGTCTGTAACTTGAATCCCTACTAACTCCCTTCCAGAATCTTTAAGATGTCTGATCTGGCTCTGAGTATAGATCCAGTGGGGAGGGAGTGGCAGTCTTGACTGTTTCCCTATGGAAGAGGAGGCACCCCCAGAGTCTCTGAAACATGCCTAGCAGACAACAGTCTTTCCTTTTGACTTGGAAAAACAACTGTGCTGAGGCCCTCTCTGACCCTCACTGCAGGGGCCCCATGAACCGTCCCAGGATTAAACCAAAGAGTCCACATTCCTCTCTGGCAGGTGCAGGCCCCACCCGCTCTGGACCGCCAACTGATGTGCACATTTTCATTTCCTAATACCAGGACTGAGCCTTTCTCAGGGGTTTAGGGGCTCACTCTGGGCCGTAAGGCTTGGAGATGGCACTTCTCATTCTGGGTGTGTAGAACACAGCCCCCTCTTCCAGCCACCTCTTTGCTGTTCCTTTCTTCTGTATACAAGTGATGCAAGTATTGAAATATGTATTTATGTTCTTTTTCTTTCCTTTTTTCCAAAAGAACATTTGAATCCTGGATGAAGTTTTAGCTGTGACTTGACAAGTGTATAATATAACCCAGTGCACTTGAATCTCAGCCCTGAGTCTCTAAAATGGGAATGGTAACACACTCCCACCAAGTCCCAGACCTGTGGGCCTCTTCATGTGCACACATTCCTCAAGGTTTACCGGTCTTTCCCTAGTCTCTCTGAGGATGTCACGGGCACAGAGCCCTTCACTTGAGCCTTTCTCCCAGCTATGACTAAGTAATGTCTGTGTAGTTTCCTGCTGGAAGTCTGCCGCTGGCCCCCATGGGCCATGAGCTCCTGAGTTTATTTACATTTCCCTGATTGCTAGTCAGGCACAACACCTTTCCATAAGCTCATCAGGCTTTTGGATTCTTCTCTCATGTTTTTCCCCCCCTGGGGCAGGGGGGTGTCTTGCTTATTTTTTGGTTAGATCATTTTCTTCAGTACTAGGGTTTTAAACCTAAGGTCTTATGCACAGTAGAAAAGCACTCTACCACTGAGCTATCTCTAGCTCCCTTTTTACTCTTTGAGACAGGGTCCTGCTTTTTGAAAGTTGTCTTGATTCATTGTTGCCCAGGCAAGGTCTTAACGGTCCTGCTGCCTCAGCTTCCCAAATAGCTGGGATTACAGATCTGCAGCCCCAGGCCTGGTATTTTTCTTGCTGATTTGCTCAAGATTTTATGTTTTATTATTTTGGTTCTCTTTTTGCTATTTAAAAGGTATTTAGATATTTAAGTTTTGACTCTGACTGTAATAAAATTGGTATTTTCCTTTTTGATTGTTGCTTCTTAATTATCCTTACCCTAAGGTCATGAAGATATTCTTCTATATTCAGTCATATGGACCTTCTAGCTTTGCTTGTCATAATCCCCTGGAATGCCAAGAATGAATTTTTGATGTATGGTGTGAGAAAATTACAGGTCCAATTTAGTGTTTTCCCTAAGTGCATTTTCAATTGCTCTTGAATGTTTTATAGAAAAGGCTATCTCAACATACGTCTTTAATACACTGTAAGTGCCCACGTGTACGGGCTATTTTCTGACAACTAGCTCTGTCCTACTAACCTGTTAGTCTGCCCTTGAACCACACTATATTAATAATCACTGTGTAGAAGTACTTGTGTTTGATAAGCAAATTAGCTACTCTATCTTGAAGAATTATTACTTTTTCCTGGTCTTTTACATTTCCAAATAAATTTTAGAACAAGCTTGTCAAGGTGTTCACACATAAACCTTAGTTTTTATTAAGATTTAGGGAGAATTTTTTCTGGATTGAATATATGTGTCAATAGAATAAAGGCAGTTTTCTGTTTGCTTTTGTCGTTGTCTCTGTTTAAGGTTTTGTGCTTTTCTCCATAGATTTTAATCTATCTTTATATACTTAAGATTCTTTTCTACCATTCTGCTTCTTTTCACTTTTAATTTGTATATGTTTTATTTGCATATATATTACATATACTTGTAGAAGAAAAGCAAAAATAGTTTTATCATGTAACTTTCACTACAGTGTCTTATAATAACCATTTTACATTGATGAAAACTAAAAACAATTAACATTGATACAACACTGTTAAGCTATAATTTAGTCATTTTCCCAGTTTAACTACTTCATGCTCCAAGAGCCATTACATTTATTCATCAGGTCCTTAGTATCCTATGGCCTGCAACTTATTGGCCTTGATGCTTTTGAAGAATACTCATCCTGTATCATTGCTACTCTGTGTTTGTCTAATGTTTTCCCAAAACTAGGATAGGTTTACAGGTTTTGTGAATGTCATTAAGACAAGGTGCTTTTCTTTTCTTTCATCAGCATGATCTATTGCTAATAGTGTTAACCTTGACTACATGGGTAAGTATCTCACTGTAACTGACCTACTGTTTATTATACCTAGTCCTTAAGAACAAGTCACCAGGTCTAGCCAACATTCAGGGAATGAGGAATTTTACTCTATCTCTTGCAGGAGAGTATCAGAGACTCTGTGAATGTGCTAAAATCACAAGCAATTAAAATTTATTTTGGGACTGAGGATGTAGCTTAGTGGCAGAATGCTTGTCTAGCATGCACGAAGCCCTGGATTCAATCAATGTCACTGGGAAAAAAAATATGGGGAGGGGAGACTTTGAAGTTTCTACTTCAGATTTCACCTACTAATTTTAGCATTCACCCATGGATCTTTCTTGAAGCAAGCATACTCCTAATTAACTCATTCCTTCTACACTTATAGGAATCATTCTGTAAGAAAGCCCTTCATTTCTTTTTCAATTATTTGTTTATAAATATGAACTTGGCAATTTTTATTTTTCAGGTATAATCAAGTATTGTTTTGTTGCTCAACTTTTTCTAGCTTTGGTGGTACATGAGCCCTTTTGACATGCCTTCCATTTACTTCCTTTCAGGTTCATCTTGTAGTTTCCCTGTGTTAGTCTCATAAGTGTCTATTCTTCTAAAGAGCCATATTTGCCTTTACTGGAGAACTAACTGTTAGAAAATGTGATCTGGGGCTGGAGGGATAAGTCAGCCGTTAAAGGCTAGGCTCACAACCAAAATATAAGAAAATGTGATCTGGACACTGAATGTGCTCCTTAGCATAAAAGGGTCACCATTTACATCTCCTTTCAGCAGGTAGAAGTGAGAAAGTGTATATCCATAATTGAAGTCTATATACATCCATGTTTTGTTGTATGTATCTAAATGCAGCTAACCCTGAGTTTATACTGTTTCTGATTAAATAATTCATTCTTTGTCCCAGCTCCCATTTTCTAGTGCAGTTACTATTTGTATAATGCTGGATATGTAGTACACCTGTATGAAACAAACTTACCTGCATGAATATTGTGTTTATGACAGTATTTCTTTTAGTTGTTTAGTATCCAATCCAAACATTCTTTTTAAAAGCAATAGGCCAATTCCTTTCCCCTGTCTCTTTTCAATGCTGTGTCATGTATTTGCAACACAGAATCTACTCATCATGGTACACTTTCTGTCTCAGGGCCCTCCAATATTCTGGTTGATTTTCCCCCTATTTGTATACAGGAACATTCACTTGGAATTTGTATACTCCTATGGATTTTGACAAATGCTTTAAATATCATACAAAGAAGTTTCTTCACCTAAAAATGTTTTGATTGGAGCCTTTTAAAGTACTCCTTTCCCCCAAAACATTAACAGAAACTGAACTGTTTCACAGCCCGAATAATTTTACTTTTTCAAGAATGTCCTACAAAATGAATAACGCCATATACATCTTGTTACACCTTGCTTCTTTTAATGCTCAGCAAAATGCACTTGAGATTCATCTATGCTGTTATAGGATCCCTCACTTCATCTTGTTGTACTGTTAATATTATCCCATTGCATAGGTGGAACAGATATATCACAATTTGTTTATCCATTTTGCTGTTGAAAAGACACCTTTGGTTGTTACTTGTTTTCTGCAATTAGAGGTGAAATTGATTATGAATTTATATATATATATTCATGTGCAATTTTTGTGAACATAAGTGTTCCATACACTTTGGTCATAAACTGTATACATGTTTATAAAAGACTGTAAAGTTTGTTCTTCAGAGCAGCTGTGCTACTTTGCATTCCCGCCAGCAGCACACTAGGGTTGTAGTCATTTTGTTTCCTTTGACTGCTTGCTGTTATAATGTTTTTGGTTTTATTCTTTTTCCATGTTCATAATGTTCAGTGTTATCTCATTGTGGCTTTAATTGGAATGGAATACGTGAATTCCTATGTGAATAGGATTTCCATAAAGACAATGGGCTTTGGCTGAGTACAATTTCACATGTTAATTTGTAATCCATTTTTAAAATTATTTATTATTTTATGTGCATTGGTGTTTTGCCTGCATGCATGTCTGTGTGAGAGTGTCAGATCTTGGAGTTGCAGACTTTTGTGAGCTGTCATGTGGGTGTTGGGAATTGAACCCGGGTCCTCTGGAAGAACAGTCAGTACTCTTCACTGCTGAGCCATCTCTCCAGTCCTTGTAATCCACTTTTAAAAATGGATTGTTTGTTTCATTGTTGTCAAATTATGAGCATTCTTCTTTCTAATGTTCTGGGTACAAGTCCTTGATTGAGTAAATGATGTGCAGCAAATCTGTGATTGGTCTCCTTGTCTTCACAATGCAAAGAATTTTAACGGTAATGAAGCCTGTTGTTACTCCTTGCTTCTTTTACTGCTTGGCAAAATGTACTTGTTGCAACAATGATTCATTTGTTTCTAATTATGATAAAGTTGATTTTTCCCTCTTTTGGATTAAGTTTTTGGTGTTGTACCTCAATCCACTTTCAAACCTAAAGTCCTAGACAATTTTATATTTTCTTAAATTTCTTTTTAGTTTTATGTTATATTTCAGATTTTTTAAAAAAGTAAGACTACACATAGTATGTCTTGAATTTCCATTTTATGACCACTAAACATCCCTTGCATTAGGCATAAATGCTAACTGTGTTAAAATGTATACACACATACAGATGTACACCCACATGTGTATGTTTGTATTTGAAATAAATGTAAAAGACTGCTGTATTAGATGTGGGAAACTCATTTCATAAAGTAAAAGAAGTATCACTGTAAAAAACAAGATAGTCTCTATAATAAAGCAACATAGTATTAAAAGGCCAAAAATAGACTAAAGAAGATATTTATGCTTTATGTAACACAAGGTTATTATCTCTAATGAATTAAAAGCTCCTTTAAATGCCAAGCAAATAATACGAGCAGTCAATTCTTCAAGAAGACACCCAAATGTGCCAGAAAGCAGTCAGTGAAGGTGAAAAATGAGAAATTCATCCCCTCCCCAAGGCCCAGGACCATTGTAGAAGAGGGGATGGAAAGACTATAGAAGAAGACTAGAACTGACGGCTGGACATGACAGGACAGCTGCATGAATGTCTACACAAGTCCAAGCCAGTCAACATTCTATTATTGAGTGGGAAGAGGTTCATGAACTCCAAGAGGTTCTTGATAAGCTATGGACAGTTTATGGCTTCTGGGGAAGGAGAGTCAGTTTTTCTTTAACAGTCTGACTTCTGGCAGGCCAAACACACTCCAGGGGATGGCTGACACACCTAGAAGTATATGGACAGCACAAATTGAAGTTGATGGGCTATTAAATTTTAAAACAAGAGGATACAAAGATGGGGATTTAGGAGGTAGATGAGGATGGATCCGGGAAGAGATAGGGTAAAAATGATCAAAATACATTATATGAAATTCTCAAAGAATTGGTAACAATTTTTAAAATGAGAAAACCTGTTTTTAACCATGCTTAATGGGCCATGCAAAGAGTGGGAAAGTTGGAGGAGAAGAAAATTGCTATAACTTAATAAAAGAACAATCCAAAATACTTACTAATATTACCAAAGATACACCATCTCACTTGACCCAGTGTGTCAACAGCTTTTAACAGTAAAGATGGATATTGCATCACTGCCTGATTGGCATAGAACTATGAGACTCAAAGTCCATAAAATACAGGATGAGTAAGTAAATTGTAGTAAATCTAAATTATGGGCTATTATGCTGCTAAAATGATCATTAGATGCATAACTGCATACCTGGAGAAAAGCATGTCGCAGAACAATAAGAAAAAACTGACAAGAATAGAGGTTCATTCAAGTGTATAATGTTATATGTGCTATCAAGATGAATAAAAACCAGGAGCCAGGGATCTATCTGCCTGGCAGGTGACTCTTATGATAATTGAGGACCACTGTGAATTTTGCATTATTCCACTTGTTAGAAGCACTCAATTGCTCTACATCAAACACTTTAAATGAAAAGTGAGTTGAGAGCAAACACTACTAAACTGGAACACCCTGTGAAGACTGATCTGGATCAGTCTCCTGAGCTATATGAAGTCATCTATTGGGACAATTGGGTGGCCTCCCTCAAAGAGCACCTGGTTAATACAGCATCATGGCCAGAGCAAGGAATTCAGTTTGTATTTCATGATAAGCAGAGGTACTAGCACCCTTTATTGCCCGGCTCACTGATCTGTCAGCACAATACTAGGAGTCAGTGCCTCTATTTGTTCTTGACACCAATTTTTTGTGTGAAGCTAGTGAGAGGCCCAGAACCTGAGATACGTCAGGTCCTCAGTTCTGAAGCTCAACCCCAGGGCAGTTACCACATTGAGAAGAATGTACCAGCCTTTATCACTCAGTCTGGGATTTTGAGGCCCCAGGTGCCTGGAGACCAATCTGAACACCCATTCACCTATTCCACTCCACTCAATGTAAACCTGATGGGTGAGACTGAAATTTCTAAGCTTTGTCTCCATTCTTCACCTGACCATGGGAGCTCACACCTTTATCCCATAGCAATAGCAGGTTGAGGAGAGCATTTGAGTCTAGTTCTATCCAGCTCTGGAGCCCCTTCATGATCGAGTTTCTACTGAAGCCTAATGAGCTGTCCCCACACCTTCTCCACAGTAAGGAAGAGCCCTACACTGCTGGAAGTAAGCACACCCCATTTCTTGAGAACAAACAGCTTTGCTGAGGACCTGGACCTGGAAGGGGAGACACTGCTGACCCCCATCACCCATGTGTCACAGTGAGTGTCCATCTGCCCACAGAGGCTGGGGCTCAAGGGAACTACCCTGGCATAGAGCAAAGCTCATTCTCTTGCTGGGATGCAGTCTATTTACTCAGTACCCAGAACTCACTGCCTACCCTTAAGAACCTGGGGCCACTGGCTGCTGGGTTTGGCCTCAGGACTTGGGCAAGAGAAGAGAGCAGGGGCTTTCCCACCAAATCTGGAAATATGATCCTCTTGTTTTGACTTATGGAAAACTAAGCTGATCATTTTCCACTTGTTTTCATGCTTTGAGCGTCTGAGAAAATAGTTTTTCTCTCCCTACTCCCCTCCACCACTCCTTTAAAAGAGTCAACTTTGTTTTTTAGCATTTCCCCATGGAACTTTAGCCAAAGCCATGGGGCAGATGCCGGGTGTTGTCTGCCAGTTGCCACTACTGTCCTCAGGGGCTCCTTCAGGTGGAGGAAATGGCTGATTTTCCACGCCTTCCAGTTGGCCTTCTCCTGAGACACAGCTGGCCTGGGACACATGCCCATCCTCTTTCCTGTTGGGGCCCCTATCACAGCATCACTAGGCCAATCCCCAGTACCCAGCCATGGTATGATTTCTCTGCAACATGTGACTCAAATGTTCCCACCAAAGCCCAGTATAGAGGCAGCCATGTGGTAGAAGCAGGCCATTCAGAATCCTTCTGGCCACTGCATCACTAGGTACTCCCCTGGAAAAGTGTCTATGTGTCAGGGTGTTGGTGCCACACTCTTAGTCCTCCTGGGATTTACATACTGGGATGCTTTCATTCTTTCTACTAAAATTCATGTCCTTAGCCTTGTGTACTTGGTCATAATGCTTCTAGCCTATGCCTGGATTTCTTGTCTTTACTATCTTCCTTGTGTGGGCTTGACTTTGCAGGGACTGAAGAAACTGGTGCTGAGGGCTTTTTAAGTAACCAGATAACGAAGCTGAAGCCACCTTAGGGGAAGGCAGGATTGTCAGAAGGGATGATTATGATCAAACAAGCCATGCCCTCTATCTTCCCAAGCCACCAAAACTCAAAGGGAGGTTACCAATGTCTCATAGTTTTTAAGAGAGAGACAGTAGGTTATTGAGAAGCAGGGGTCATTCTCCCTCCTAAGGCAGCCTTACATGCTGGCTATATTAATAGGCAGAAACAGAGGTGTGAGCAGGAGTCCAGACAGGATGGGCAGGTATAGGCTGGTGTCAATGGGTAGAACAATAGCATACAACATGGTTAAGGCTCTCAATTGATTAAGTCTAGGACATGAGAGGACTCAAAGTATAAATACTGGTGTCTTGTGGTTGGTGTTATATGCAATATGACAGTGCCTACTTAGGAGTGGGGATGGTAAGTAGCACCATGGCAACCATAACAGGCCCTAGAGAATTGCCTAAGCCTAGAGAGGCCACTCAGCCTTCTTGTCCTCTTGATCACTCACCTCTTGCTGGTGACCATTCCATTTTATTCTTATGGCCATGGAGTAGCCTCCAGACACAAAAGCAGTTTCATCAAAAGAGGGCATGGCTCTCAACAAATCATCCATCCAGATGGACAAACATGTCTCACAGTGAAGTCCCTGAAGGAAAGCCCCAATGGGGTCTCAGAGGAGAGTGGAAAACTAAAGATACAAGTCCATAGTTCAACCTATAGCTTCCCTACAATCAATCATCCCTTTGGGGTATTAGTGCTGGTATTAATACATTCAAAGCTCCTGGAGTCAAACACTGCCCATCTGTTCCAGAAGCAGCCCGAAGCCAGTAAGACAACATTGCTGAGTACTAGTCCAATTCTGATCTCCCCTCTGAGGTAACAGAGCCTCAGAAATACAAATGATGCTTAGTTAGTATGTTACCATCTATCCAGATACCACAGCTCTTCTGAGGCCAGCACTCCTGAAGTCTCTCTGAGTAGGAGGTAGACAGTCTTTACCCAGTCAAGTCCCCACCCAGGAACACACTAAGGCCATTTCTAGGGCAATTTCTTCCAAATGTAACAGCTGGAAGTGAGCCAACCTGAAAAGGTGGGAGGGTATGAAAGAAGGAGCCCACGGTGGTACTGAGTAAAAAGACCTAAGGTAGGAACCGAGAGAGATCACAGGCTTCAGAAAAGAGATACAATCTGGTCAAAGCAGAGCTGGGGGTCAGGGCTGAGGCATCAAAGAATCTGGACACCCACATCCTCAGAAGGCAAGCGCCATCCTTGCTGGAAGTCCTAGCAAAGAGGATGACCACAGGCATGGTGTATGTCTGGGTCCTAGAACTCTATATGCTCCCCAGGACTACTGGCCTTTCCAAGACCCCTCCCCATCCTGGGGGAACAGATAGGCCATCATGGGCACTGTGTATGGGGTCCAAGTGCCCACACCAGGACTACATTCCTTTGCCTCTTGCACAGTCAGCTTGTTGATTGATGTCTGTAATTAAGCTAGGCTCCAGCAGCTCAGCGATGCAGCATGGCTCCTGTGGGCAACTGGCCCTATGAACACACACAGAAAAAAGAGGCACACACCCTGGTACGTGTCTACCAGGGACAGAGATGTGTACTAGGGTCTTGCAGGGGGCAGAGTGGGTGGGAGGCAGTTGCAGAAAAAAACAGATCCATTTTTCTTCTGCATTTTACTGATGTTAAATGTATTACTATGCTGGGTCAGTTCCAGAATTCAAATTAAAAGCATAAATAAAGACACATTTTGTTTCCATCTCAAGCTCTCCCCACCCAGGGGCCCCAGGGAGGTGAGGTCACTGTAGCCTTGATTATGGGAAGGTCCCTGGGGCTGGGTGAAGCTCCTCTTTTTCAGAGCCTATTGGCCACTGATAGTTTGGGGACAGAGAGGCCAACATGCTGGCCTACTGAAAAATATAGAGAGCTGCTGGTAAACAGGGAAGGGTGCTGAGAAGACAAGGCAGCTTCTCTGACCCCAGCTCAATAGGCAAGCACCAGCAGCTCCCTGAGTACCTCCCGGGCCTTATCCAGCTCTGTGCAGCTGGGCCTCAGACTTGCATACATATTTCAGTCAGATGCTGTCTTCCTGATTCTAACATCATTGGAAGGGAGCCCTGTACTCTCCAAGCTCCCACAACACGAGTCCTCTACCCAAAGTCTTACTCCAGGTTTCTAAGGGCCAACTATGAAATAGAGAATAGAGACCTTTGCCAACATGTGGAAGAACTACCATAGATATGGGGGTAGCCTTACACCCAATAGTTAGGTTAATTCCCTAGGACCCTGCTTACTGTGGATAACTGGCAAGGGCTTGTATGCATCCATTGCTCTGTGTGGTATCACACCAGATGGAATGCCCTCATCACTCCTGTAGCTATCAGAATCACATGCATCTTCCAGTGTTTACTCAGTCTTCCGTCTACTCAGGAACACCTCTCACATCCTCTTGAGGCTATCCTCAAGCCCCCAAGTAACAACTCCCTGACACTTAGCCTGGGGCTGGTAGGGAGCAGAGTGTTCATGGCTCCTCTTGCCACTCCTTTTCCAACACTCCCCAAATTTCAGGACAGAACTCCAAGACTGCCACTTCTACTCTAAAACAGAAAGTACATCCTTAGCCTTGCTTGAAATGAAATAAGGTCTCCAGGTAGCTCTCATGGATGTTGAGACATGGGGCCCAGGACATGAGTCCAAAGCTTAAAGCTAAAGGATAGTGCCTGGGTGTGGCCTCAGTGAGCGTTTCCTACTGCCACTTCACCTCCACCCTCCAGCTGATGAACCAATCAGAACTTGCCTGGAACCCACACCTTTGCCCTATCAGTCACACAAGGATACCCAAGATGAGCACCCTCAAAGGCCAAGCCTACCATAAACACAGCAGCCTAGCCAAGCCTGGCTCTGTCATGTAGTTTCCCTGAAGGTTCTGAGAAGTTGGTTCCTGACCCCCTCTGAATTTTCTGTTGTGACATTTTCAACTAGGAGCCTCAACTTTTATTTACCAATCAGCCTGTCATCCCACTCGGGGGGCGGGGGGGTGTGGGAGCATTCAGGAGCCACCTAGTTCACCAAGGTGGTTGGAAGAAAGTCTAGAGGACAGAGCAAAGTAAGAACTCAGGCTAGGGCATTGCAAGAATCCCACCAGGTGCCCATAAGCACCTCCCGGGCGAGCATGTGCTTGCCGGGCCTCTTGTGACATGACAGCTTCAAAAATCCTTGAGCAAAACCAGCCCCACGTACGTTAATTAGAATTTCCATGTCTTCAACTTTCTCCTGGACCCTGCAGAATCTCACGCCAAGACGTTTGAGTTTCTCTTTTCCAGGGAGGCCCGCTGTGGCCTGGCTTTCATCCACATCACTACTAATGTCTCCTGAATTCTGCGTTTGTCAGCGAGGCTGGGGCCAGCCTATGCTTTCTGGAAAGGGGGGCATTAGTGGATCAGGAGGCTAGCTCTTCTGATGGGACAGTTTTGCCTGGGATGTTCAGGGCCTGGAGACAATCAGGGCCTGCTGTGGTACCTCAGTGAGCACCCATTTCTCTTACTTGGCTTCTCAGCCTGCAAATGTTGATGAGAGAAGATTGAGAGGCCGTGTTGGGGGCAGTGTCCAGGAGAATAGGGAAGGGGCCTTGTCAAGAACAGATGAGACCAGTTTGTCTTTCCAGACTAGTGTCCTGTCTTCTGTGAATCTCCAGACCACCTCTGTCTGCACAAGGTGCCAAAGAAGCCTCATGGGAGCCCTCCCGGGAGGGCTGTGCAAGGCTGTATGAGTCACAGGATCCCTGTCAGAGGCCCACACGGCCCCGGCCAGGCTCAAACCCGTCTCTGAAATGCACGGGGGATTAAATGTTCTCCTAATTAAATTAAAAGCGAGGCGGAGTGGCTCAGTGGGAAAGAGACGGGACTGGGAATCGGATGCCCTCAATCTGGCTCCCAGCCTACACTGGCCCAGCTGCAGGCAGCCCCCAGTGCCCCCTAACCTTCCCTAGTTTCACTTCCTCCATACAAGCACAGGAAAGGGATGTAGAAACCTCCTAGAACTGTTCTGAGAGAGGACCACACTGGCTTAATGGATGCCAGTGGAGAGCAGTAGTATGTACAATCACATACTACACTGGTGATACCAAATAACAGGAGAGAGCCCCCAAACATATCTCCTGTGTGCTTTGCCTAGAGCTGGAAGTGGAAAGTGAACTATAGAGCCTGCTAAAGACAGAGCTCCAAGGAGGTTTGGTCAGAGTACTGGAGTAACATACCCTTTTAAGCAAGGTGGTAGCCAGGAGGCAAGCCCAGTTCCTCTGTCTCCCTAGGCTGTATCTCCAGTAAAGCTCAGAAAATAGTCTTCTACAGGGCATTGCGTAATAAACTTATAGGAGAAAGTGAACACACCAAAAGAGTAATGTACACAGATCTTAGTGTAAACTTGACGATGCATTTTCCCTACTTGAGACCCAAGCATCCAGAGAAAGCAACAGAATCTCCAGGAAGCCCTCTGGATCTCACTTCCTATCACTGACATGCCACAAACAACCATAAGCTCACCTTCCAGCAACAATAGCCAGCTTTACCTGTGTTTGAAATCTACATAGATGGATCACACAGCACATACACCCTTGTCTCTGCCACTTGCATTCACTGATGTCTGAGAACCCTCTTGTAAGCCTGAAGAAAACAGTGGTCCCAAGACCCTGGTGCTCTCTGGCACTCCACTCTGTGCTTCACTTATTCATTTTACTACCCATAGCCACTGGGCAGGTTTGGTAGTGAGTTACTAAGAATATTCTATACATGTGTCTGGTGGAAGTTATGGCTGTCTCTTCTAATTGCGTGCCTAGGGTAGAAGTGCTGGGTCACTGAGTAACTGGATGTTTCCCATAGCAGCCACCCCAATTTTTACTCTTACTTAGAAGCATGTGAATATTCTGGTTTCTCTACATCTTCACACACATGAATTTTCACTGTTTCCTTTTTAGCCTTCCTGATGGCTATCTGGCGGCATCAAATGGTAATTGTAATTTGCAGTAAGCTGAGTCCCATTCTACATTCTCTGCTGAGTGTCCACATCTTATACTGAGAGCTGTTCTTCAGTTGCAATTTTGTCTCTCTATGTTCTGGGTGTTCTGAGTAGGAGTCATTTGTCAGCTACACAGATACACACATGTATTCTAAATACTGCCCCCCCTTGCAGGCTGTCTTGCTCCCTCTCTTGGTGTCTTTTGATGAACAGAAGGTCTTAATTTTAATGTGGTCCAGTTAATCAAACATTTCCTCTCTGGATAGTATTGTTTATGTCCTACTTAAGAAACTTTGACTACTCCAAGGTCATAAAGATATTCTGGTTTGTTCTAAAGCTTTAAAAGCTCACCTTTCACATGTAGATTTGCAGTCCATCTGGAATCAATTTTTGTGTCCTATGTGAAGTCAAGGTCAAGATAAGCTTTTTCCTCCATTTGGACATCCAGTCTGATGCAGCACCATCCTTTCCCCACTGTTCTGCCCTACTGGCATATCACTACAAATCAGCTCACTGTGGGTTCTATTCCTGGACTCTCCTCAGTTCCACTCATCAGATTCAGGTTGTTCTTTGGCCAACCTTTCATTAGCATTGAAGTTTACCAGTAGAACTTGAGGGCTGGGTTATGCAGAGCCCTACAGTTCTTCCTTGTAACTAGTTCTGCTGTCTCTGTAAGGCCTTTGCTTCAACATTATACATATCAATGTCTATGAAAAAATGCCCTCTGCAATGGTCCTCTAGATGGGCATGAAAAAAGGGGTATCTACCTTATCCAGGCTCTGGGAATCATGGCCTCATTTGTCCTTCAGTTAGTTATGTCACCTTGCTTTTTTTACTATGTCCTGTAGTTTTCTGTATATCACAGCTTTTCAAACTTATCAGTTGATGGTTGGGTTTGGTGAGGTTCGAAATGGCTAGACAGTGTCTTCCAAGAAACCCTGGGAAGCTTAGGTTTGATGTGGGCTCACAATGACTAAGCAGTATCTTCCAGGAAACCCTAGCAAGCTTGGGTCATTCAATCCTGCTCACAGGACCCTACAGTAGTTTCTTAACATCTATGAGCTAGTTTCCCTTGTGTATTAATTAACACATTGAGAATGTAACTTCCTTTATTGGTATATAAATTTCAGCAATGGGTCAGATACCCAGTCATATACCTGATTTTGGGATAAATGTTAGACAGTATAAAGTGTCCCTTTGTGACAAGAGACCCCCAAAAGCTTTAAAAACTGCCAGGTAATGATTTTTCACAGAACACAAATGGGTGAGGCTGTATCCCAAGTGCTGTCCTAAACAAGATGAACTTGAAGACAAGAGTACTGGGCTCCAGGATGATCTGGAGTAAGGTGACAACATGGCAAGTCTACAGATCCTGACTAAAGCCTTAAGTAGCTGGGAAAGTGGCTCATGGGCTGTTTTGACTCCTATTAAAAGACATACAGGCAGGGGCCTGACCCCCATATTTCTGCTCTGAGGAAGTTGGAGGTGGGATTAGAAGACTGCGTATGGCAGTTATAGATGCCCCTGTGTGCTTCTGTCATTTGATTCCATCATCACTGGGCTGACTTGACAACTCAAACACCTACCCTCAGACAGACTACAGAGAGGGATAAGTTGTATATCTTACCTTCCATTGGCACTGCAAGTCATAGGGAAACTATAGCAACCTCTCTATTGGAAAGATAAACCCAAATGTGACCACAGTACTCACAAACTGTGACTTTCAATGCTAAGAACAAGCTAGCCTGTGCTGAACTTCTGGTGCTAGGGTTGGTGGTAGATGCTACAGTTGGCCGACATACTTAACTTACATCCTGGTAGGTTGAAGAACACTTAATGAGTCAGTCCTCAGCTTCACAGAAGAAGTTAAAGATTCATGAAGGACAAAAACTTGCTACTATCACACAAGAAATACTGGCAGAACCAGGCTCATTCTGAGACACCCTGTCCCTGAGAGAGCCTAAGTCTCCTTTTGTAAAGGTCAAGTTGAAGTAATGAGCTGGCACTGGAACAGTAATACGTGAGATTCTGTGACCCACTGTGTATATTTGAGCAGTCCATGTGGGTTTGGGCACTGGTCATCTGATTACCTTCTGTCATGAGAATTCTGTGAATTCAGCCTCTTAAGTATATCATGACCTGGCATTACCACATAAAGAAGCCAGGAACCTTCACTGGCCTACAGGCCACTCTGAACATCTCTAGATTTTATAGACTAGGTTGACCTTTCCTCCCAGGCTTCTCATGGGGTCCCAAAACCACCCACTCAGCATTTATGCCTATTTGTATATCCCTTTTAGGATAGTTCAGAAGTCCTGGGCAGAAGCCACACCTGAAATACATGTCCTTAGCAATGACTGGCTAGCAGAGGTCTGACTATAAGTCTTTCAGGTCTAGCTGACTCCATGAGAGACCAGGGTGACATGAGAGCAACTCAGAAGGGAGTAATACAAAAGGCTCTGAGAGGGATTATTGGGATAATTATCTGAGAGGGGTGAAATTCAAGATGTCTTAAGAGATAATTTTTACTCTACCTGGTTTTTCTTTGAGGACTCTGGCTCTAAGCCCTTGTATACGATCAGACCGCACTGTACTCAAAGTATAACTCTGCCCTAACAGTGACTTGTGGTGCCTATTGGAGAACCGAAGCAGAAACAAAGCTGAATTTGCAATAGAATTTGTAATAGAAGGTATTTGAGAAGTGGGGTGTCCATGTATCCTGCAGTAGGGCCTAAACTTGCTACCCCAAAAGAAAAAGGTCCATTGAGGTAGGTAGCCCTAGGCAGCCATCCTCTGGGCCCCACTATTATTTCTTGATAACTGGCCTCTACCTGAGGTGGAAAAGTTAGGGTAAAGGTCTGATCGGAACTTAAAGTGCTCATGTGTTCTGGGCCTGTCCCCTTACCCTGGCCTTATCTACACTTAGGCCATATGTGTGAGCCAACTCCCTGTGTTAAATTGAAGAGCTGTTCTCTGCTCCAAGGAGATCTTTCTTCTCTTGCCTAATTCTCCCTCTTGCACCTTTTGGAGATAGGCTTGCTTTTGTTTTCCTCTGGTTTGTATATGGATTTTTACTTTTTTGAGATAGGGTTTCTCTGTATAGCCATGGCTGTCCTGGAACTCACTCTGTAGATCAGGCTGGCCTCAGAGATCCTCTTGCTTCTGCCTCCTAAGTACTGGGATTAAAGGTGTGTACCACCACCACTCAGCTTGGATTTGTTAAATTAAATTGAAACTCTGCTAGTCTGAAATACTAACAGAAATGCTCTTTTTCAGAAAAACAAACAAAAACAAAAACAAACAAACAAAAACCCTGCCCTATGAACTCTACCAGCTGGATGTGTGGGCTCCAGGTACAGGCTCAAGGACCTGGCAATGATAAGCCAGATTTCAAGTGCAGCCAGAAGTAGGAGCCTAGGGGAGGGCATGGGTGATGCTTAGCAAAAGGCTCCAGGCTTGACTGAACTCAGTATGCAGTGTCCAGGGGGTAGGGATAGGGCTGTCCACCCCAGAGACTAAGGGCTTCACTAAGATATTCTTCCCTCAGGTTCTCCTTGCTACCAGGCTTTTCTTCACCAGACTGTCATCACTAGGCAATGGCCCTATCACAGTACCTCAGCAGACCATGCAGCCTGGGTTTGGGTTACAACATCTCTGGAGGTGTCATGCAATGGAAAGACAAGAGAATGGGAGAGATGAGAGAGTATATGGCCACCTAATGTCAGGACCAGAGCTAGAAGGCATGCCCCAACTCCTACCCCCCTATGTTCTTTTGTTTTTCTGGTGGGACCGATCTCTTCTCTGATTCTGGTTCTGTCAATCACCTACAGTAGGGATGGATCAAATGACTACATTACTGCTAGCTGCCTGATGCACTTCCTTAAGTACCACATCCCAGCTATCTGAATGGATACTCAAAGACAAGGACTAGGATAAGAAGATCCTTCCAAGGTAATGAAGACAAGTTCACTGCAGGCTCTGCCTGGAAGGAGAAATTGGTAAAGTGGAGGTATGAAAAAGATACTTAAAGATGAGATCTGGGACTGGCCAGGAAAGCCGTAATGAACACTTCACAGAACAGCCAAAAGATCCTAGTAGACAACACTATTTTTGACCAAGCAAGAGGATCAGACTGGGCCTTAGAGACAGACATAGACAATACAGCCAACTGTGACTAGACAAGCTGAGCACCTTGTGGCATCTGGAACCAGGTGAAATGGCCAGGCCCAGAATTAAATTCAGGAGAAATAACCCTGCCTACCAGGAGGCTATGGCATTGAAAATAGTCTCATTAGCAAACAAAGGGAGCAGTTGGATTGGAGTTTGGCATGGCCTTTGAGCTGAGCATAAAACTAAAATGTCCATCATAGTCACTCATTCATTCTGATGGCTACAGAAGGGTCTTGTACCTGTACCCTACCTGGCAAAACAAAGAGCTCAAAAACTTATGCTAAGGAGAAATTTAGCATGACCAGCCAGCCAGTCTATCTTGCCATTGCCGATCACTACTGTAACTCAAATCAAATAACCATGTCAACATTTATAAATGTACAACTCCTGGGGATGCTAGATCCCAGGACTTGGAAGGCTTAGGTGGGGATACAGATCCCTGCTATGTTGGAAAGTTCTAGTGGTGAAGGGCTACAACAGCCTAAACAGCAGCCTCTTCATTTCCAGGCCCAAGAATGTTTGTTACAGGCAGAAGTAGGCTAGAAGGATTTCCTGGAAGCAATCACAGGAAGGTGTGAAAGCTTAGTCCTTTGGGCTGCTAGACAGAGAAAAAGGGTATATTCTCCTACTGGGGTGAGAACAAGCAAAGAGGGAGGGGGGATGCTTTTCAGCTGTTTGGGACTTGTAGTATGACCTTCATTTTTACTGTTGGCTGTTCAATAAGGACATGGGTTAGGTCTCCCCATTGGTGGGAAGGGAGGAGTGGAAGCTGGTTTGCTGGGGCCACCCAGGGTGGGCTCAGGAAGGGAAGGAATGTACTGAGGTTGGGTGGGGCTAAGGAGAGCACAGCCAGTTGTGGGTTTTTCTTGGGGCCCAGAAAGATGTGAATGGTTACGGAAGCCCCTCTCTCGAGCCCCAGCATACACACACTAGTATCTTTCTTCGTCAAATAGCTATTGGAGCTGGAGACCAAGAATACCCTCTGGAAATCTGAATTCCATTCACTTTTGGCAAAGACTAGCTTCCTGCTTAGGGAAGGTGTGCGCATGTATGTATTCACAACCACAGAAACTGGTAGAGGGGGGAGACACGTGGGTGGATTGCTGTTTGAAGAGATAGTAAGATGGCTCCAGTGTCTCCAGGTACTGGATGGCACTTCCAAAGTCTGTCTCTAGGATTAGGCAAATATCTTCAAGGAATGAATCAGAAACGTGCAGTCTGTGTTGCCTTTGAAATAAGCTCTGGCTTAAAACCATCACAGAGAAACATGCCTTTGAATTGGAAAGCCAGAACTTTTTGCAAAATAATTCAAAAAGTTTGTTGAACCTTAAACCTTTCCTGATGACTCCTTCCTTCTGAACTTCACTCGTTAAAAGTTGCTATGATCCCAGCCCCATGCCAGACCAGCTTCCTGGAAACTCTCGCCAACTGCTAGCCTTTGGAAAGGCTTGTCACCCTAATAGCTGTATTTAAAAAAAAAAAAAAAAAAAAAAAAAAAGCACTGGGCACCTTGGCTGCAGGATCTGAAAAGTCCTTTGTGTTAGCTCCAGCTGCAGAGTTTTTCCAGGCCTCCCTTCTGGGGCTGACTGGAGCTGTTTCTCTCCGTTTCCTCTTATACTGGCGGGTACTCGGTTGGCCTCTTCCCGCCTAACTTCTCTGCCAGAGCCCAGGTGGGCAACAGGGATGCCAAGGCCAGAGTCCATAGACAAGCATAGCATGGGTATGTCCACAGTGGGCATGGGCAGGTCTGGGAGTGGGCTCACAGCTGCTTCTTCCCCAACCATTGGGACTCAGTAGGGAGAGGTGAGGGCCCCTCTTAGGTCAACATTGTGTCATTTCCCAGAGAACAGACAGAGCCAAACCAGCTCTGGAGCAGAGCAAGATAACTCAGCCTTCCCCAATGCAGAGTTTTGGCAATATGAAATGTGATCGCAGAATGGGATCTAAGTTAAATTTAAAAGTAAATTAGTTTAAAAGGCAGATATGCATTAGAAAACATTTAGACCAACAGAGACACAAATGAACTGAAAGATGAACTGTTGTCATTCTTCATTCATCAAATCAAAAATTACCTGAAATGGAGGAAAGTTACATAAAATCTTCAATATTTAATGAGGCACAATAGAACATGCTGTTCTCATTCTTTTCTTTTAGAATCACTCTAACTCAAAATTCTGCAATGACGAGACTCACGTAGCAATCTCACTTCATAGGAAGTGCCTGCCTGTGCGATGGGGTGCAGGGCACCCTTCAGCAGAGGGTTGCTGGGCTCTCTGGGAGCCTGCCCAGAGCCTGCCCTGACTCTGGCTCTGCCTTTCACTTTCAAAACCTTCTTTGTGCTAGAGCAGCCCCTGCTCCAGAGTGACATGAACCAGAGACTTCCAGCTCCATGCCTGGAGAACGGCTGCTCACAGGCATGCTGTCCATACAGCATGCACACTGTAGTTGCCCACATCCACTCCCAATCTGGAATGACACCTGCCATATTCAAAGTAAGACTTTTGTAAAGTATTGATGTTATGCTAAAAAACAAAAATCACAGTAAAATACAATGCACATCAGAGCAAACCTTTAATAATATACTAGTATTATTTTTTTAAATCACAATAAAATGGACCACACATACTTGCATGCACACACACACACACACACACACACACACACACACACACACAAATTGAACAGTGATAAATAAATCAGGGTACAGAAGGGAATATGGTAAAATCTTAGGCTCTCCTAACCCAACCCTAACTCCCAAATTTCCTTCCCTAAATGTTACTACTATTTTCATCCCTGCTAGGTTTTTCCAGAGACTTTATATAAACAAAGATACCTGTCTCTGTGCCTCCTTTTGACACAGGTGACACACATTCCTGTACACTTGTAGATGTGCCTTGTGCACAGGTAGGTGCCATAGCCCTGCAGCTGTCTGCACAGGACTGACTTGTTATGGTGTGCTGCATCTGAGTGGCAGTTTTACTTACAGATGCATATTCAAGTGAGCAGGGGACAGTGCTGCTTTCTCGTGACGAGGATTCCAGTGTGCTATAAGGGGATGTGGCCTTTGCTCTGGGCCAGGCTTTTCCCAGACAGAACGTGCTCACTGTTCTGCTCAGTTGTTAGCTGGTGTGTTCCTGGAACCCAGCCCCATTTCGAATCAACATGTGGACTCAACAGTGCCTGGCAAAGCCATGTAGATGGTGATGCAGGATCAAGAATATCACATGAGGTGTTACAAAGCCACCTTCCTAAAGGTACCTTTAAGAAATGGGTAGAACTCAGACTCTCCTCCAAAGAGTAGTTCATAGAGAGTCTGAACATTCCCAAGGGTGCTGCTGACACAATGCAGAGATCAGGAGGTCGACAGCACACAGTGGCCAGGGGTAGATGGTTTATCATGAAGCAATCCCAGAGTGTATGAAGAAAGCAGAGTGCCAGCCAGTATACTGGGCTGAGACCTATGTCCCAGAGGCCATGCCAAATTAAACCTTGCAGGTTTAGTATGGGTGCTCAGCACCAATGGACATGAATGAAAAGATAGAGCTTTACTCAGACAAGCAGCAAACATCCTTTCTACTAACAGCTGCAGAGTCTCTGATTGTGCCATGATTTATGGAACAAGTCCCCTATTGATGAATGTATAGAGCAGCTAAAAATAGTGATTATCCATTCAAGTGTATTCACTTATGAACCGACCACTTATGAAATTAGTTCCCTCTGAAATTGCTCTCCCCATTGAATATAGTTGTTCCTCCCCACACATGTTATCCCTCCTGGCATCTCTGTTGACTGAGCTCCTTCTAGGCTGCTCTTGTCTACCAAACAATATTAAGCATACACAAAGCAAATCACTTATGAAGAGTAACTATAAATCTTATAGGAGAATTCATCAAGTTGGAAAGAGATTTTCTAATGAATTTCTCCCATGGAAATTAGACAGTTAGACCAGTTATCTACTGAAAAGAAGACTCAAGCTGATTCTAGATAAGCATTTCAAGGGCAAGTCAATGAGATTATGGAAGATGTAGGGCAGCCCCTCTGAAAATTGGCCAGGCCCTGCCATATTTCTGCAAAAACATCCTCTCTGTGGAAGATGGTACTACACAATGCTTTACAAAATAAAATCTCAATTTGTTATTTTTCTAAAATAAGTACATATCTGCAAACATTACTATTATTACATATTCTCTAAATGATCTAACTTAACCTTTTTATAACTTACTAGTTTTTCAAGATAACCTTCCAATAATCTTATCACAATGTATTAGTCTTCATTTTTAATGGATTCACTTTAACATGTCTCTTCAACCTACTTCAAATAGCATTAAAATAGTTCCTCACCTTTTAATAGACAATGCCAAATAGGCACTGTGCCCATACTACTGTAAATGCTGCACTAATGTGTCTGTTTCCCCAGATCTCATCAACAAGAGTATATACTGAAAGATTTAAAAGATATGCTACAGCTTTGGTTTTCTTTTTTTTCTTTGAGGGTTCTACAGGGTGTGTGTGTGTGTGTGTGTGTGTGTGTGTGTGTGTGTGTGTGTGTGTGATGTATGTGCCTATGCACATATACAGAGGCCAGGGGAGGATAACAGGTGCCCTGCTCTATCACTCTCTACCTTATTCCCTTGAGACAGGATCTCTCATTGGACTGGACCTAGGCTGGCAGCCAGCAAACTCTAGCAATCCTCCTAGACCTCAACAGGAACTGAGGTTACAGGCACGCATGCAGTCGCACCCACCTTTTAACATAGGTGCTGAGATCCTATCTCAGGTGCTCATGCCGGTATACCAAGCCCTCTTATCCACTGAGTCATCTCTCTCCTGTGAGGGTTTTATCTTTTTAAATATTTCAAATATTTGAAAGCCCCCCCCCCTTTAAGGCTGTCTCTTCATAGCCTTTGGACTTCTTAAATTATTTAATATAAAATGCCTACGGCACATACATTAAAAAACACTTTTCCTACTGTTTCTTGGGTATTTTAGCTTTTTCAGTAACTGCTGAAGAATTGTTAAGATTTTTTACAGAGTCAGCTCTTTCAGTCTTTTTGTGATTTAGGGTTTTTGTATCAGACCTGGAAAGAACTTCATTGAGAGACTATTTCAATCAAGTCTCCCATATTTTCTATTATCATTTATTTCATGCTTTACATTTACATTGTATTTATTGATCTGGACTTGGAATAGTCAGTAAGCCAACTTACTTCCCACAGGTATGTGATTGTCCCAACACTAAATTTACCACCTTTTTTCTACTGATTTAATTGCTATCTTGATTGTATTTCACAGTCTTATTTATGTCTGTTTCCAGGCTCTCCTTAGGACTATACTATGTCTGTTTATTTTATTATATAGCTTTATGATGTGTATTTCTGTATAGCAGGACTTCTTAGTATATCATCTAAGACACAATGGCATGAAGTGTACATTGTGTCCCAACTAATGAGTGGCTCACACTATTATTATCTAAGCATGGCTATGGCTATGACTGACACACAGCCTTAACTCCTGACTTAAGTCTTCATCAGCTAATCGCATCAGGGGCCATGAAAACTTGATTCTTTTTTTTTTTTTTGTGATATATATTTTTTATTTTACAATGCCATTCAGTTCTACATATCAGCCATGGGTTCCCCTATTCTCCCCCCTCCCACACCCTCCCCTTACCCCCAGCCCACCCTCCATTCCCACCTCCTCCAGGACAAGTCCTCCCCCGAGGACTGTGATCAACTTGGTAGACTCAGTCCAGGGAGGTCCAGTCCCTTCCTCCCAGACTAAGCCAAGTGTCCCTGCATAAGTTCCTGGTTTCAAACAGCCAACTCATGGAATGAGCACAGGACTTGGTCCCACTGCCTAGATGCCTCCCAAACTGATCAAGCCAATCAACTGTCTCACCTATTCAGAGGGCCTGATCCAGCTGGGAGCCCCTCAGCCTTTGGTTCATAGTTCATGTGTTTCCATTCATTTGGCTATTTTTTTTCAATAATTGAGTAAAACTGAAATTTATTATATGCCACAGTCGTCCTAGGGACCTCCATGCTATATATATAGTCTCTATGGTTCTATGGGTTGTGGTCTGATTGTTCATTTTATATCTAGAATCCACCAATGAGTGAGTACATACCATAACTGTCTTTCTGGGTTTGGGTTACCTCACTCAGGATGATTTTTTCTAGTTCCATCCATTTGCCTGCAAATTTCATGCTTTCATTGTTTTTCTCTGCTGAGTAGTACTCCATTGTGTATATGTACCACATTTTTTTCATCCATTCTTCCATTGATGGGCATCTAGGTTGATTCTTATAGGCTCACTCATAAGGCAACATCCAAATGGAATGTTATGGCCATCTGGGTATATGTCTAATCATGCTTTAGGGGCATCTTAAGAAAACCAAATTTATCACATTAGGAGAGAACAAGAGAATAATGTGTAATTCAAAGGCAAGGGATTTTTTGTTTTTTATTTATTTGTTTAAAAGAACTACAAAAGAGCTTTGAGTATAGTTTAGTAGTAGAACAACTTGCTAGCATGCGGAAAGCCCTGGATTCAGTCCCCAGAAACTGGGGGGGGGGGGACTTTAAAAGTACCATAATCCTAACATGTAGCCCAGCCCCTCCCCTGCACCAGTCACTAAAATCGGGTAAGGAGACACTAGAAAGGATTAGTCCAGTTCTGTTATGATCTATGCACGTCAAAATGGTTCCACAGCATGAGTTCCAAAGCAAGGACTAAGTTTCTTTCTCAGCTGGGCCACCATTTATGCTTTTCCAATCTTGTCCATGTGAAACTGTTTGGGAGGAATGCCACACCTGCTACTTGATTGGTGGTCTTATTTCCTGAAAATATTACATGGTTAAAAGCAGGTTCTGGAACCACAGACCAAGTTTAAATCCAGGCTCCACTACTTTCTATAGACCTTCAGTCTATAAAATTATAATAAAAGTACCTTCTTTCCTGAGCTGTTCAGGGGTGAGACAAGTAAAAGTATATTAATGTGGAGCCATGTAGCAAAGTGCTGGACATGAGTTGGCTTCTGCGCTCCTTAAATGCATCATAAGGTGTCAGCTCATCTTTTATCACCTGCAACCCAAATTCTCCATGCTTAGCAAGGCCAGTGGAGAGGGAAGTCTGGCTGAGTTGCATCAGTGTCAGAAGCAGCCCCTTAAGATTATTGAGAATGGGAGCACAATCTTAGAAACCACTGCCTTTCTCACCTTGATGGAAGAATCACCCCAGCCATGACGACAGGGTAAGATGTCAGGCCAGGCTAGAGAGGTACAGGGGTGGCTGCAGCTGCTTCAGCATCATGAGACATGCTACTGTTTTCACAAACCTTAGAATCAACTCATCTAGTTAAAATTTATGTGTAACCTTCCTTATGCTGCTGATATTTTCTACTCTTTGTTGGTTTAGGTTAAGGAAGAATCACCTTTGTAAATAGAAAACTACTATTCACAAGTAAAAGTAGTTACTCCAAATGCTCAAGTGAACTATAAAGTGTCTATATTGTTTAGCTCTTTGCCTACTCACCCATCTTTCTCTTACATTTTTAAATTAACTTCTTGGTGTTTTTAAGGGCACTCACTACTGATTTAGGTGAGAGATGACTTTTTTTTAACATTCTAGTTTTAGGTAACAATACATTGACATACACCTATAAGAAATAGCAAAGAGATTCCCTATACCCCATGGCCACTATCCCCTAGTGACATCTTTAGAACTACAGGAGCCTATCAAGCTTAGAGTACAGTACTACTGCAGAATGTCTCTGCAGCCTCAAGGGCCCATATAGATAGCCATTTCATGGCACCCCATGGCCTCCAGCCTAATTGCCCTGAGCCCTTGGAAACTACTAACCTGTACTTCATTTACATATTTCTATATTTATTTCTTTTGAGTCAGGGTTTCATTATATATCCTTAGCTAGACTAGAACTCAGAGATTCACCTGCCTCTATCCTTTGAGTGCTTTGATTAAAGGCATGTACCACCACACATGGTATTATGGAAATGTTCCTTGAATTGAGCCAAGTAGCATGTATGCCATTTTTGAATGAAGATGAAGCCCTTCCTCTCCCCACCTCTGAGATTCACCCAGGTTGTCTATGTCTTTGCATCTTGCTATGGCCTTAATTCGGGTCTATATTTGTTTTTTAACTGCCAGACTTTCTTTGCTAATATTTAAGAGTTTTGCATTGGCCATCACAGGTTTGATAGGTATATGTTCTTTTATCATGTTAGCATTGTCAGACTAACATATCAGTGGAATTTTTACTCCAGTGGAATTTTTACTCCAAGGAGATTTTAGAAGATGTCATTGAGAATATGATCATTTTATTAAATTGATCAAAAATAAGAGAAAAAAGATCCAAAGAGAAAATTCTTTTACAATTCCATTTTCTAATACTATAAGAACTCCTAGGAAAATGTTTTTATACTATCTTATGGGGGTAGAGTGGCTAGAAAGAGGCCCATAAGCTTTCATAGAAGATAGATGCAGACCTAGCACTCAGGAGGCAGAAACAGGAAGATCTCTTCTGAGAGGTCTAGGCCAACCATTCTACCCTGCTTTATCTCTTTCCAACTCTGGGACCCCCTAGTCTTATAAGTCACTGTTCACCCCCATGTAGAGGTAGGTTCTTAGAGCTTGGATAAATGAAAAAGATTGGTGATCTGGGGACAATGGAAACAGGTGACTTTAATAATGTCCACAGACTCTATGGTAGGAAGTGAGGCTTTGGTTAAACCAAAGTGGTTCCTACTAGGCCACTATAAAGCCTAGAAATAATATGGTTTTCCTTAGGACAACGTTTCTGGGTTTTTTTTTTAAGCTGTGCCCTTCAAATAAATGTACGCAGAAATGATGGGCACACACATACAGTGTACTCAGCTCAAAAAGGATGGCTTTCAAATCCCATGGCTCTAAAAGCTGGTTCAAGGCTGAGAAAAGCTGATATATGACAGATACAGGCTCTTGAGAGCTGGAAGAAGCTAAAAAAAACTCAGTGCAATACCTTGCACATAAGTAGAGGAAAACTTGCTCTTTTCTTTTGAGTACCAGACCTCCACTAGAACCCATCACATTCATCTAGAAGGGGCCCTAGGGATAAGAGTAACAGGACAGTTTTGGTTTTACCATTGACATCTGAGTATTCTAAAAGAACTGCCACTCTATTCTTTAAGGAGAAAACATGCTCACTCTGAGCACACTGTCAGTCTGAAGAATAATCCTGAGCTAATACTACTTAGAGTTTTCAGGCATTATGCTGAGTGCTTTATACACATCACTTCACTAATCCTCAAAGCAGTTTCTGACATATGAATACTATCTATCATTTCTGATTTAGAGATAATCAAACTGAAACTAGAGTGATCAAGGGCCCAAGTCACAAAGCCAGGGAGCAGTTGATCTGCTGAAGGCGCCCCTAGCACCCATAACATTCTCTTGACATTGTCTTTAAACATTCCAAGCTCTCTTTTGACCGTCTCTCACCTTTACAAGCCAGGGCTGATTTCTTAGGCTGAACTGTGCCTAAGCTATTTCTAAGCTTCAGGCTGAGCCATGGAGAACTGCACCTCCAGCCCTCATTTTTAATGTATAACTGCATGTTTGTTGTAGAGTTTACCAACTCTGTCGATCCATCATTCAAGGTCCATGAGGGCAGACACTGACCACTTCCATTCAGTGTTTTATCTTCGGTGTTTAATCTACTTGGAGCCCATTGTGGACCTTCGGTGAATGTTTGATGAAGAAATAAACGAACATATAAATGACTGAGATCTCACACCTAATGAGTCAGGTTCTAGGACCCAGGCTGAGGCTGGAAAAGCTGTTTTAGGCCCTGCTAGTACCAGAAACATCTTGAAGGAGCACCAAGGCTTGAAAGCTCCCCACCAGGGTTCTATCCATGGAACCTGGGGTCCCAAAGCCTCCCAGAAGCTATTTCATCACAATTCTCTACTCTTACAGCCTGCTCCTTTCTGTTTGCCACTCTGGAAAGGTGGGCACCAGAAGTACAGTGATTTTTGGTGATTCTCCTGGGAGGATTTCACATGGAAGGAACCATCGTGGGTCTTATAGATCAAAGCTTGGGGCAGCAGATGTTTCTAAGTCATATCAGCAACCCCTGGCATCTAGATACACACAGGAAACCCCCTCTACAGTTTAGGTAAAGAAAACACACTGGTGCCTTAGGGCTGGTAGATTGCCTGCCACATGTTTGTGTGTTTATACTCTCAGCACTGGGTAGAACTAGCTAGGCTCTCTCTCCTGAGGAAACAGGACTTTTGTTGCTGCTTAGCATTAAGACTCTTATTAGTCAAAGCCCAGGGGCCTTGGGATGCCCTAGTTCCCAATAACACAGAAGCACAGCAACAGGCCAGTCTTAAGAATGAACCAGCATCAAGACTAAAGGTTCCCACTGAGGGCTTCCACACAATGGGTAATGGGACTGGAAGGGAAGGGTGGAGCACAAGTCCCCAACCATCTAGAATTGTCAGCCTGAAGAACTTGCAAGACCAGGCACATAGAGGCCAGGTTCTCCCATATGCACACTAGGCCATCATATCTGCCACTACTATCTGCAAATGCTGGTTCCTGTGGCTCTGGCTGCTTGCCAAATGGCTGTGCTTTTCTTAGGAGTGGGTAACTGGAAAAAGGGAGGAATTGCATTTGATTCCATCAACGACAGTTTTCCTATTGAAACAGACTTGTTAAAGCAGAGGCTTAGTTCAGAGTAAACATTTCACACTGCTAAGGAGAAGTGGAGATTTATGAGCTAGAGCAAGCCTCAGGCATCAGTAGAAACCTTCCTGCTAGCCAGCACCACACACACTGTCCTCAAGTACTAGCATTTCAAATGCTATTCCCATAGCTAGCCCTTTTTCTTGCTGCAGGGAACATTTCTCACCTCTCTCTCTCCTCACTGCTCTCTCTCTCCTTTCTTCTTTCTCTCCTCTCTCCTTTCTCCTTTCTTCTCTCTCTCCTCCTCTCTCTCCTCTCTCTCTCCTCTCTCTCTCTCTCTCTCTCTCTCTCTCTGGACCAGAATCCTGGCCTGAGCCCCTGAGCTTCCTTGTTCTTTCTCTGGGTTCTTCTGGGTGCATTGAAGCCTCTAGAGCTAGCTACTCTTGCTCCATGATGCAGATATGATCATAGCCGGTTGTGTTAGGTGAAGAGTTGCTTCTTCTAGGCCATGTGCACAGAAGATGGCCAAAGAAATACATTGGCATTTTCCTGGTAAGACAAACCTTAACAACTGCCTTTGCCTCTGTGCATTAAGAACAATTTCCTTGTCAACCTGCCTTTCCTTAGGAAGTACCAGCTCAAAAGGCTCATTAACAGGCACAGCCATGTTCAATCCTTCACACCAGCTCTTATGGGAATGGCTTCCGTTGAAGATTGGGGCACATCACAGAACTTGAGAAGACAAGTACCCACTAGTTTTTGGTCAGGCACTGTCTATTATTGACTTGATCCAGTCCAAGCAATTCACCCCACTTCTGTCATTGCAGTCTCTCTTCTGAAATGGCCCATGATGAGATGAAGGCATAGGCCAGCCACAGACAAGATACAGAGGTCAACTCCCAGCAACATCCTTTATCTTGTGAGGATGAATAGCAAACAGTGTTCATGACTTTCTGACCAACCTCCCCCTTCTCTTCCACCTTTTCACTTATGAGTGGTGGAAAAGCAACAGATCTACTTTCTGTGTCCTTTACATGACTTTGGCAAAAATGAGTAACCCCCTCATCTGTAGAACAATACTTGAAGCTAGCCTTGTTGAAGTTGGAAGCCAAGTGAGTACTTGATTTGACTGAGAAATGTTGGGAGGGAAGGCCTCAACTAGGGCACAGTCACATGTCAGGGCTCAATATGTCTCCACCAGGGCCTCCCATGATTCAGCCTGCTACAAAGAGCACTTTGGTACTCAGATAGGTTTCTCTAAAGATTTTTTTTCTACTTTCTCTATAATCAAAAAAATGGTCAGTGTTGACAGTAAAGCATGAAGCATGAGCCTTCTGGTATTTTCTATGACTCTCAATTATCTAATCTTTCCCTCTGAGCCTGTTCCAGCCTGGTTATGTGACCATGCCCTGGAAACATGGGGCAAACATCCCATCTCAGTAGTGCTCCTGGCCCAGGAGGATATTCCTGAGACCACACTGCATTCTCTTTGGCCAGTCCTGTGAGCTCTAGGATGAGGGAGGAACATGCTCACTAGGGCTTACCAACAACGCCAGGACATCCCAACGCAACTGACAAATGTTGATGCCTATGCCCAGAGATTCTAGACAGTCAGATTTTCTCTCTTGTTTCTAAATTACCCCTACATTCCCCGACAGTCATCTTACATAAAGCCCCAGAGTAGCTCCCACCTTTTAGTAGTATTGGAGTACAACTTAGTAGTACTGTTGCTGCAGAGACGGCTGTGGGTGTTAGCACCTTCCTCATCAACACATCTGTTCTCAGGCCCAGTTTGAGGCTACATAGAACATACATGTTATGCTACATATGGAACCCCACTGGATGGCAAACACATGCTGTAAGCTTTTAAAAAAAAAAAAAAATCCTATGTCATCAGCCTCATTTCCAGCCCAGGACCAGTAATTGCCAACTATAAACCTGTACCCCAACCACTGTAAAGTAAGCAGCTCTGCACATCCCCAAAAAGTATGGAAAGGGACTCAGAGATACTACATGCTCTGGAGAGGCCCTCATGTGTGTATAACTGGTGACTGACTACCCTGAAGGGTAGAGGCAGCCCAGTCCAGGTCCATAAGGGTCTCATAGCATGCCTGGTCCATCACATCATCCTGGTAAATCAGGGCAACAACAAAAAAATAAAAAATAAATAAAATAAATCAAGCCTGGGGTTGCTGAGACTCAGTGCAAAACCTGATAGTACAACTCTTAAGGATGGGATTAGAAACCCTGAGTAGGGTAGGGTATCTTTAGCCTACAAATTGCACATGGAGATCTGAGAGCCAGAAGCTACCAAAAGCCCATGTTAGTCAGGGGGTACGCTGGTGCTAGCATAAATGTGACTTCCATTTCTGGGTTTTCTGCCCCCTCAGCTTGGGAGGTGCTGAATCCTCAGGCCTTCACAGTGCTTTGCTTGAGGGCTTGGAACAGTCTAGGATAGCTTGATCTACATTGGGCTGCTACTTAGGCTTCAGTGTGCACTCCACAAAAGGCCTGGTGGGTAAACAGCTGATGGGGAATGAGGTGATAGGCATCTTATCTTTACTTTTCTTGCCCCACCCCCACCCCCAAACACACACACACAAACTAGTCAGGTCTCAGGGGAACCCAAGGTAGTGTTCTGCTGGGGTGAGAAATGCTAAGATTTTAAACTAGCATCAGCCTGTCATGAGGAAACTGAGGATAGGGAGCCCCTCTGATGGCTGAACATGCCCTGAAGCCAACAAGCCTAGCCCTTCGTGGCATTAACAAGTTGAAAATCAAACCCTGTTCCCTGAGGTTCCTGGTTCCTCAAAGGCCAAAGTGGGGTAGCATGTGGATATCCTTGGTAGGATGGAAAATCCCCAGTCCAGGCAGCTGAGCAGAGCTGCTGCTTTTTTCCCACTCACTGGGGGTCAGTGAGGAATGCTTCTAGTTTCCCTTTGATGTCTCCCCGAATGAGGGCAGGGTCAGCACCCCTCTGTGCTCTGAAAGGTTAGGCTCTGCTTGAGAAGTTGGTGCTTCTGGGACCACAGTATACTGGAGTCAAGCAAGGGACCCAGCAGGGGTGGGGAGAGAGGCAAAGTAGGGAGACAGAGTAATGTAGATTCCCCTGGGCCTTTGCAGAGAGTTCTGGGGGGGGGGGGGTATCTCCTCTAAACCTGCTCACACAAGGCTGCTAAGGCTGGAAGGAAAGTACTGTAACAAGCCTTTGTTCAAACATACCTAAAAGCTGGGATCCAGTCTGAGCAGCCTGACTCTTGAGTTCCTTCTGTACTGTCACACCATACATCCTCATACTCAACAGCCAAATAATCTGCCACCCAAAACATGGGTGCTGGAGGCAGGGAAGCATAGTACAAGATCGGATATAAAGCAGGTAGCTGAACAGATATGAAGGGCCTCTCCACACAGGTGCCTCATAAGGCCTAAGGCTTGTAGAGTCTTCAAATCCTAAACCAGGTTATACTGTAATTTCTGCAAGTTTTGAGAAGCAGTTGCTTCCTCCTCCAGTGGCTCTTGTGCCTAAGAAGAGGGTGGAATGCCTGCCTGCCTTCACAGGAAGGCCTTTAAGCCCTCCACTCTCCCTTTTATGTGCAAACTGTTTAACTGGCTGACTTTGATGCAGTGGGTTAAGCCCAGCAGCAGCTTTGAAGTCAGCCCCGCAGACTGAGGGTTCCACCAGCTCTGCGTAGATAATCTTTCATCTGCACCCTGAGACTCAGTGCCACCCTCAGGTTATCCCTCTAAAACTTAAGGCCTTTCAAGTGGCTTTGGAAAGAAGTGCCTATAGGAGAAGAAGAAGCCCACCCTTAAGAAGGGAATGAAGAGGAGGACAGCACTGTGTAGGGTGATGGACCCCATGGCAGCCTCTGGAGAACTCCAGGCACTACTGTTCTTAGCATTTAGGCCTCCGTGGGAAGGATAGGATGAAGAACATAAACATTTGTTGTAGTGGCTATTTTCTGGATTATTGAGACTTAGGAATTTTAAGAACCAGAATCAAGAGGAGATATGTAGTCTACTGGAGCAAGCCAGGGCAGGATGAATGGCTGGTAGAGGCATTCTCTATCTTTGCATATGGACCAGCTCCATCTTTTTACAGCAAGTTAGTGGTAGGGTATTTGGGGCTAAGGCAACCCAGGCAGGAAGGGAAGTGGTACCTTATCGTGGTGTCCTGGGGCCTTTCTACATACCTACCACGGTATTAAGCACCCACACCTATATGTCCAGCTTATTCTCAGGGATGGCGTCCAACTGCTCCAGACCCTGGCACTCCTAGCCTGCCTTTCCCAACCTGTGATACCTGTGACTTGCTTTAGAATGTGACTTCTTAGAAGACTCTTGCCCAAGCAGAGGGCTGGGAGAACAGGACCTGTCTCTCTACTCCTACTGAGACTGCTTCTACAGAAGCATGAACCCAAGAGCAGTCTCTCTGCCAAGGTTAAGACAGGATGTGCCCTTTTACAGACAAGGAGTGCTGACTTCCCCAGAGGCAGGACTCATGTCAGGCAGTTCTGACATGTCAGGCACCCACTGGCCTCAGACAAGTCTTTCTGTGTAGCATGCTTTCTTTTTACTCTTTCTTGTGCTCTTACAAGTCTTAAATCCCATCCACAGAACCTGAGGTCCACAATGCCTAACAGTAGTTAAAGAGCACCAGAACTGTTGACATGGCTGTCTGGCAAGGGACATGTGGCTGGCTGAGAGGGCTACTGGCCCCCTTAGAAAAGCTGGGATCCCAGAGAGCTAGGATGAGGTGGGTGACACCAGAAGGCTGAGTCCTTGGACTTCAGGAATAGCCATGGATCTAAGCAGGTCTCAGCATCTATTACAAGGTAGATGCCACATAAGCTAAGAGAAGGACAAGGAGAAACATTGGGCCCTGACTGGGAATAGGACAGATGTGTATGCACATTGATTGTATGTATTTGTGACAGTACCTCTAGGTATGAAATGCCATCTCTCAAAAGTTCTGGGTGGTTACGGATAGGGTATGACCCTGAAACCCTTAGGGTAGGTATAACCTGTCAGGAAGATTAATGGGAACACTGACCTCAGGCCTCAAGGAGGGAGTGCTTCCCTTCCACTGTTGGGAGCTTATTTTTAACAGTCTGAGCCACTTTTCCCACCCAGGTTTTGCCATACAGTCCCTGCTCTTTTACAATGACCTGGAAGGTTCAGTTGGGAATTACAGTAATATTAGCAAAACCCACTAAACCCTGGGCAAAGGGCAGAGGATGAAACCTTGATCTGGCACATGGACGAGGGAGGGATCAGAGCCTCTACTCTAATGTACATCGTTCCTAGACATATGAGGTAAAGCCTGCACAGAGCTCGCATAGAGTTTGTGCTGGCCTCTGACCTCTGAGCCTTTGGAAGGGACACTCAGGGCTCAGCTGTGTTTAAAAATTAGCTAGTAGAAGAAGTGGAGGATCTACAGTTAACAGCTTTTTGAAGAATCTCTGAAGGCTGTTTGAACAGTTAATCAGGAATAAAAAACAAGAAAGAGACCTCTTCCGCCAAAGGACTGTTGTCCCTTGCACCTTGAACCCTGGTCCTGCCCTGTTTGGCTTGGGCCTCCGGGTCTGAGCAATAAAGCTCCGAAACTGCTAACTTTGGAGCCTACCAAAATCTCCTTACCCCATATCCCCTTCCCCCCAGCCTCCAGTGTTGGCAGCCTCTTTGTTTTTCATCTCCGCCTATTCAAGGCCATTTTTTAAAGCTTTCCCAGCTTTGCATTAAAATGGGTAGAAGGATTTTCCATCCTTCCAAGATTGTGAAATACTTCAGGAAGGACGAGGCCTCCTAAGGGAGGTGACCCTCCCTGCACATTCTGTGGAAAAGTTCTCTTTGCTACCCTAATTCGAGGAACAGAGAGAGAAAACAGAACCACTGAGGAATATGGACTTCTCTCTAATTATCCCGGAGAAAGGCAGATGTCATAGTCATCCTGGCAGGAGGCACATTCCAGGCTAGTTGCTGTCTACTGCCAACCCTCAGAAGACTATAACACTGACTCCATATGACCTCTGCAAGAATGGGCTCCTCTTTTCTATTTGTCCCATGCTGGTTGTCTTGCCACCCTGATGGCTCTGTCCCCAGTTTCCCTGCCCACTAAGTATTGCTGCCCACTAAGATGGTCCCCTCAGTACCAGGAACTCCTTCCTGGACTGACTACCATCTTTTCAGTGGATGGACCCTCCTATATCTATCTACTTCATATCTCATTCCCCCCAACGTACTGTTCCTCCTCTAATGAAAGTTCTTCCAGTAGCATAAGCCTGAAACCATGTCCAACACCTCTTCTCCTAGCTGTCCCACCTAGAACATTACCAAGCCCGACTGATCACTTTACTCCCTCCTTTTGTATTGTCACTGCCCTGGTAAGCCACACCTTCCAAATTGTAACTTACTTGCTTCGTTCCCTTCCTATTCATTCTCCACTCAGCAAGAAAATTCCTTTTAAAGTTTGGATTCCACTTAGTTCCCTGAGTGTGAAACCCTTGGCAGCTCTTGGTGGTCTCAGAACAAGCCCAAGATCCTCACAGGAAACAAGGCCTGAAGCTCTGTACCCCAGTTTAGAAACCTAGCTTCTTTCTCTCTGGTTCCCTCCTTCACACTGCTTTCCTGGTCTTAGTGCCTCACTAGGATTCCAGATTGGTTCTGGCTGGTTCCTGATAGGCCTCTCTCTGTATCTCCAGCTCTCAGATAGTATTCCCCCTCAATATATAACCAAACACGGGCCCCACAGGACAGGCATGACTCGACTCCTGTAACGTCCCTCCACCTTGAGCCAGTTGTGTGATGTGTGGTAGACTTTCAACTAGTAAGTGTTGAATGGCTGAGTCTATAAAATGGGGCAATAATCACTTTCCTGCCTCCTACACATAATTCACTTCCTGGAAAGGTTCTGTACCATACAGACACTATATACTGACTAAAAGTCAGCTATGATGTAACCTTAGAATAACTCAACATGTAGGCTGCTTATGCCTGTGCCTAGGACTAAGTTTCCTGCCATCAGACCATACTCCCAGCTCCCAGAGGGAATAGGGCCTGGAGCGCTTTGTAAACAAGACTGCAGAATAAAGAAACACACGCTCCTTCTGTGTATGTTAGGAGGTTAAGAGGTTTAGATCTTCCAATTGGCCATACTAAGGAATGGCTTCTTAATCTATAAAAGCCATATGCTTCAGAACTTAATTTGCTGTCACACTAGAAGTCCTCATACCCCCTCCCCTGGTCTCGGTCTCTCTCTCTCTCTCTCTCTCTCTCTCTCTCTCTCTCTCTCTCTCTCTCTCTCTCTCCACACACACACACAGAATGGAAGGTGGATATTGTTTTGTTGATTAATTCAGACCATCTCTATACTCCAGTTAGACCCTCTTTTGGAAGGACCATATGGCAAAGCCCAGGGTCACCTGTATAGACACTGTAACCATCCTTGAAAGCCAGCAGGCCTCAACCCTCCCTCCTTTATCTCTGTATCTTTGCCCAGGCAGAACCTTCACAGGGCTCAGTCAACCTGGACAACAGCCTGAGTAGTGGGTCTGGATTTGAGCTAAGGACAAACTGGTATGCTTGGCCCTGCCCCCTCCCTATTCTCAGAAGCTAATTGCCACAATTAGCATTATTAGGAGAAAGGCCAATTAGATCAGTTTCTTCTCCTGGCTAAGGCTAGGACTGCTAGGGAGAGTGAGCCCAAGACTCTTCAAGGAGCTGGGATTCTTCCATAAAGGAGGCCACATTTAAATTGCAAACAAGGGTCTCAGGGCCTAGGAAAGGCTTGGGGAAGCTTTTAGTTCCCTGTGGGAGAGGCTAGGGAGTTCTGTGCTCTAATCTCCCAGGCCTTCCTGAGGGCTCTGATCAGGACCCTGGGAGTCTGGGCTCCGGCCAGTGACCCAGACTTTCTGGGGCCAGGCAGCATAGAGGATCATGGCAAAGGCTGATATCAGAGGCAAGCACAGAGAAAGGAAACCCAGTATTAGAGGCCACCCACTTACTCTCCCCAACCAGCCTTCTCGGAGGCAAACCCTCCTCTCCTCCTAAGTGTACTGTAAACTTCTGGATCCATTGTTCACAAGAGCCACTTCCTAGTCTGTACTAACTGGAGGTGGTGAGAAGACCCAACCCAGCCTCTTTCCAGGCCATCTCCAACCTGGGAAAGCCACAGGTGCCAATGCTATCCACAACTCAGGAACTGAAGCTAAAAGATTGCTGTAACTGGATTTATAGTTGGGGTTGGAGATATTTCAGTAGCTAAGAATACTTGCTGCTCTTGTAGAGGACCTAAGTTTGTTTCTCACCATCCATATGGTAATTTGCAACCATCTGAAACTCCAGTTCCAGGGGATGTGATCCCCCTCTTCTGTCCTCCATGGATACCAGACATATACATGGTACACATGCATACATGCAGACAAGACATTCATACACATAAAAAGTAAGTGGGGCTCTGTTCATTTGTTGTTGTTGTTTTAAGATTGTTGTAACCAAAAATTTTAAAGAAATCTCATAGTTTATGGGGACAGGAATTACCTGCCAAATGTTTCGCCAGAAACGTGTAACACACCTGCAGAGTGCTAACCCTATAGAGAAGACATGCATGCTCTCACAGGACCTCTCTTCTATGGGAAGAGACAGGCAGCCAACTTAAGTGGATGCCTAAGGAACAAGAAAAATAACACAGTATAGCCCACACTTCAGAGACTGAGCTAACAAGTAGCTGAAGAAACTGACTGATATGGCAGGTTGGAAAAGGCATTTCTACCAATATAGGCAGATTACAGGAAAATGCAAGGGTGGCTAACCTTAAGACCCTGTGGTGGGAAGAATACTTTGCTGTTGTAACAAAATAAAAGAATGTTGGTGCTGGGCTGGCTCACTAAATACAGTAATTGCTGGGAATTATGATTGCTGGAAATCATGAAAACCTGAGTTGGGATCCCCAGGTGTGGCAACACATGCCTATAATCCTAGCACTGGGATTGTAGATCACAGACACTAAGACACTGGTCAGCCAGTCAAGACAAAATGGTGAACTCCAGGAACAGTGAGAGATGCTGTCTTAAAAATAAAGTAGGGGCCGGGCGGTGGTGGCACACGCCTTTAATCCCAGCACTAGGGAAGCAGAGGCAGGTGGATCTCTGTGAGTTCGAGGCCAGCCTGGACTCCCAAGTGAGTCCCAGGAAAGGCGCAAAGCTACACAGAGAAACCCTGTCTCGAAAAACCTAAATAAATAAATAAATAAATAAATAAATAAATAAATAAAGTAGAAAGTGATAGAGGAAGACACCCAGTGTCAACCTCTGGACTCCACACATGCATGTACCTAGAAGAGCAGCCACATGCATATGTGCACAAATGCACAAATCACATAAACACACAAAGAATGCTGGTGAGGCCAGAGCTCAGCAAGAGAGGAAAAAATGGTCAGAGTCCAAGGCAAGCCAATCTTGTAAAAATCTGATGTTCCTAGAAATAGGAGTCCACAGAGGGTATCTGGCAGGAGAGTGATAGATGTACATTTATTCCTTCATCCTTGGCTTTGGGATTCTGGTGCATAGCACAGAGAGTAAATCACAGCCTTCAGCCCGTAAAACACTATTACCTTGGAAGGGTCTGTTTAAAAGTACCACTCTGCTCCTTCCATGCTTTTTCATTCTATCTCTATCCTGTACCAACCCCCCCACCCCCAACTCCCTTCTACTCAGACAGCTGCTCCAGAGTAATTTATTTATATCACCGTATGTATGGATGGCATGCCGTTACTGCAGGTCTGGGTGGTGTGTAATTTTAATTTAAACAGAGGCATGTACTGAAACCCTCCTTCTGTTTGGTGTTTGTGTCACTCAGCACTGTTTCTATGTGTCTCCATCTTGTGAAGTGTACATCTAGTCCCCTGCTTCTAACCACAGCAACCAGAGCCAAATGCCCACCACCCCACCACCCCCAGGCCATGCTGTGCTGAGCAGGCACACACAGCCTCTCCTTGTTCTGGGGGAGAACTGCTCCAGCATGTTTACTCAGGAGGGAAACTGTTGCGCCGCAGGTATAAAATATTTTATTTGAGGAAAAAATGCTGGCCAGCTTTCCAGAATGTCTGTGCCGGTCTCCCTTCTCACCTGCAGCAGGCAGGGAGGCTTGTTCCCTACCTTCTGCCAACACTTGGCATTATCCTCCTTTCTAAGGCTTCTTTCTCATAAGAAAAATAAATGTCACTTTGATTTGCATTTCTCTGGTGACTTAAGTTTGGGCATATTTTCACCGTTAACCCTCCAAGTTTCTTGTCATCTTTCTCTCACTGATTTGCAGGGCTTTCTCGTCATCTTAAACTGCTGTTCTCTAGTTTTAGTATTTCAGTTATCTTGTAGTTTGTCATGGACAAAATTACATTTGTGAAAGAATTAAAAGGCGAATCATGCCTTTCTATCAGAAATAGAGTCACGGGCCATGGTGGATTTGTTTAATAGAAATCCTTAATTTGCATCATTTATTCAAGTTCATAAATTTTAGTCTTAAGATTTGTCCTGCTTAAGACCTCCATGCCACTTTGGACCAGGAAATTATTCTCCATGGTTTTTCTTACTAAGTAAATGTCAACTACCTTTCACTTCAAAGTTTTTGGTCTATTTGGAGCTCACTTTTTCTAGGGACTCAGAAATCCACAGGATTTTTCTATTTTACTGGTTTTCTAACATCTTCCAAGTAGTCTTCATTGATATGCGGTACCATTTTTTTATCACGTCACCTTCTCTAGACTCAGCGCTGAGCTCTGGAGCTTTCGTCTGGGTCTTTGTCACTACGCCCTTCTGGCTGCTAAGGCGTGGAATGTTATTTCAAAGTTCACTTGGCATTTTTAGATCTTTTACTTTCACAAAAATTCTTGAGGAATACATGTTAAACCCTCCAACTAGAAGTCTGATGGCAATCTAACTGAATTTATAGATTTGCAAAATATTGAGGTTTCTAATGCTAAATTTTCCCATCCAAGAAAATGGATGTCTCTGCCTTTCTTTATCCTCCAATGGGAATTTACATTTTTTCCTATAAACATCATCTTTAAAAAAAAAAATGTTTAGACCAGAAAATTTTGTTGCTATTCTAATTGCTATCTTAGTTCACTTCTTCCATCTTTTAAATCACTATTGCTATAAAGAAACGTGGTTGGTTTGTTGTTTGTTTGAATATATACCCAAATGATATATATACTGCATATACCCAAAACATTTGCTAAAATCTTTCTTTAGTTGCAAAACTATTATTTTTTCAGGTAGCTCAGCAGTCGTCAAAGCCCAAAGATTCCCAAGAAGCATACTCAGACCCTCTCAAGAAAAGTCATAGAAGGTCTTAGGAAAAAGTATTTTCATAATACTCAGACCTTGTCTGCCTTTTCTATTTTGACTCTCACAAAGTCAGAGTTTTCCAAAGGTATGACCTCACTGGAAATATGCTTATACAGCTCTATGTTTTAAGCACAGTTTTAATTTTTAAGAATGTAACTACCAATAGATATTATCTATCTAAAGAAATAAATTGGGGGGGGTGCTTAATGATTTTTAAGTGCACAAAGGTTGTAACACCAAAATGTTTGCAAACTCCAGTATAAAAAATTCCTCTGATCTGTACATAATTAGTTTCACTCTTCCTACCACAAGAGCCTCACATCTCCATTTCTTTTCTTTATATTAGGAGGTGGCTAGGATAATACCCTTGACCTGTTCCTTATCTTAAAAGAATAATACAGTTTCTCCCTTAAGTTTACCAGAAAGTTAAGTTTAGATATATACTGAATCAAGTTAAAGAAGTTCTCTTCTAGATCTGGCTTTCTATGTAATGTCCTCTAGCCCCCTCAAATACATACATAGGTGTTAAACTTTATCATATAAATTTTCTGCCTCTATTGAGAGAACCATATGGTTTTTCTCCTGTAGTCTTTTAATGTTGTGAGTTACATGGATAGAGTTTCTGATAAGGGGTCATCTTTACATTCCAAGGAGAAATCCCACTTGTTTAAGAACTGTTGTTTAATATACTGTTGGATTCAGTTAGCTAATACTGTACATAGAACTTTTACATCGATGTTCATCAGGGAAATGGCTCATTTTTTTTTTTAATTTGTGCTCTCCTTATTTGAATTTGGACATGCTCTGATTCGAAATTTTAAAAGATCCTTCTAGCTGAGCATAAATCCTGAAAAAGATCCACTTTTTTTCTTCAGTATGTTTGGTAATATATTAAAATAGAACCAGAATCAAGCAATCCAATCCTTAAATTTTTCTCCTAGTGAGTATCTGGAAAACAGGTGCAGAAATGGATCATTTGAGACACCATAGAAATCTGGTTAATCCTGCCTGCCTGCTTTCCTTCAACAAGTATTGCCTGAGGATGGCTGTGTATTAGGCTCATGGCTGGGGGTGGGGCAAGTACTAGAGAAAAGAACAAAAAAAGTCCCCTTTGCTCGTTTCTGACTAACAAAGGATACATAGTATGAGAAAAGATTTGTATATCATTTGTGCCTATTACTACTGAGAAACCTTTTGCACTTCTTGGTCATATAAGCTAAAACTATTTTTATCCAGTGAATTACTACTCCCTTTTATGCCAAGAATGGTTCCGCCAGACAACACTCATCCCCATTTTACAGAAAAGAGAGCATGGCCAGCCGGGAGGAACAAAATGGATGACTGAGATTTGCGCCCTGGCCTTGGTGATCCTTTAATCAACTCTGATCCACAGATGACAAAAATTTTTATACATTACTTCTCAAAATGTGATCCACACTCGCTAAAAAACAGACTCTTTATATTTCAGTCTTGATCCCTAACTCAGTCCATGCTACACTCACACTCAAAACCAACTTTAATTCTTTCTGGACTCCCGAGTCAGGTCCCTGAATATAGCTCAAAACCCTCAGTCTAGTCCCCAAAAGGGACCTGAGACTCTTGGATCTCGACTCAAAACCATAGGAAGGGATCAAATCCCAACGGAGAATCTGGAGGTAACTGGCAGTTCAACTCTGTTTCCTCACTTGGGTCTAACTAACTAATCCAGCATTTCTCAACCTGTAGGGCTCGGCCCCTTTGGGTCCAATGATCCTTTCACAGGGGTCACCTAAGACCATGGGAAAACACAAATATTTACATTACAATTCATAACCGTAGCAAAATTATAGTTACGAAGTAGCAACAAAAATCATTTTATGGTTGGGGGTCACCACAACATGAGGAACTGTATTAAAGGGTCACAGCATTAGGACGGCCAGGAAACACTGCAACCACTGCGGCCTCCACTGCCAGATCCCATTCCTGAACCACAATGGACTCCACACCTGAATGCTGACTCGCATCTCAACTCAGCTCCAGACTCAGAATCACCCGAATCCCTACTTAACCTCCAGTTGCGACTCTGCTCTGGGCTCGAAACCACCGTAAACCCACCCTCGCCCTCCCCACCCCCCACAAAACTCAGATTCAAGAGTCAGATCTCAATTCAGTTTGGAACTCAGAAATAACCAGCCTCCCCCAGACTCAGCTCCATGATACCCCTCCCTCCAACATGTGAGAGCATCCCAAATGAAGCCCCTCTTTTAAAGTCAGTCGCCATCTAGCAAGGCCACCAGACCTTGGCAAGGGCCACGCAGGGCTGCGAAGCTTGAGGTGCATCCAAACGGAGTCAGCCCCAGCTCGAGCGCGTTCAGACTCAGCCTGGGTCTCAGAACCCCACGGCCTGAGCCCGCGTCCCAGGCCACTCACCTTGAGACTCAATTGACCTCGGGACTCAACTGGCCTCAAGGCCACCCCCTGCCTCTGTGGTCAAGATGAAGATGGAATAGCGGCTGCGAAACGACGATGGAACCGCGGCCGCGAAACAAAGATGGAGCCGGGGCCGTGAAGCGAAGATGGAGCCGAGGCCATGAAACGAAGATGGAACCGCGGCCGCGAAACGAAGATCGAACCGAGGCCGTGAAACGAAGATGGAACGCGGCCGCGAAACGAAGATCGAACCGAGGCCTGGAACGCGGCCGCGAAACGAAGATGGAGCCGAGGCCGCTAGATGAAGATGGAGCCGCGAAAGCGCGGCACGGCATCACCTCAGCCTCTGGCCGACGGTAGTTGCCGCGTGGGGGCTACCAGCTCCACCACGTGGACCTGCCACTTGAGCCGTGCCAGGGAACAGCTTGGAGAACCACAAAGCAAGGGAAAGCACGCTGAGGAGAAGAGCGCACTGAGGGAGAACCATGCTGAGGAAAAAGACGTGCTGAGAACCGAGCTGAGGAGAGAAGCACTCCAGATAGAGCCACGCTGAGGAAAAGAAGCTCCTTGAGGAAAACGCACTGAGAAAGGCCCTGAGGGGACCCGGCTGACAAAAGAATGCTGAGAAGGAAAGGGGAGCATGCCAAGGGAGCCGACCACGCCAAGGGAGCCGACCACGCTAAGGGGAGCCGACCACGCTAAGGGGAGCCGACCGCGCTAAGGGGAGCCGACCACGCTAAGGGGAGCCGACCGCGCTAAGGGGAGCCGACCGCGCCAAGGCGAGCCGACCGCGCCAAGGCGAGCCGACCGCGCCAAGGCGAGCCGACCGCGCCAAGGGAGCCGACCGCGCCAAGGGAGCCGACCGCGCCAAGGGAGCCGACCGCGCCAAGGGAGCCGACCGCGCCAAGGGACCCCCCCCCCCACTGCCCCAGAGCAATCAGCGCCAGAGTGATCCCCACCAGAGTGATCAAAGCTGAAGGAAACCTCACCAGAGCCATCCACGCTTAAGCGACCCGAGCTGAGGCAGATCGGACCGTACCGAGGACCACCATGCTGAAACGGATGAGACCTCGCCACGGAGGTCTGTGCACAGGAGAAACACTGAGGAGGACCACCCAGAGCAAAGCACTCCGAGGAGAGCTGGTCAGGACTGAGGCGAACCGCGCTCTAGGAATCCGAGCTGAGGCACATCCAACCGAGTCGAGGATAACCACGCGGGGGCTGATGACTGATACGACCTCACCGTGGAGAACCGTGCTGAGGACGGACGCGCTGAGCAAAACCACGCGGAGAAGAACCACACTGCGGAGGATCACTCTGAGCAAAGCCCACAGAGGCTGACTGGACCGGAACCACGCGGAGGAGAAGCACACTGGAGTAATCCAAAATGAGGCAGACCACACCGGATCTGACTGGACCAAACAGAACCACCACAGGCTCTGTAGAGAAGCACCCTCGGGAAAAACGTGCTGTGCTGCTGCGGCCGCGACTGTTCTGCCTAGCGACCGTGGCCAGGCCACCTACCCAGACCTTGGTGACGTGGAAGCCACGGCACAGTTGATTGGACAGGTGTTGAGTAATGAGGGGAGATCTACCTCACGATTGGCTGAACACAGATAGCTCCGTGCTGCACATTGTTATTGGCTGAGGGGAAACAGCCTGATGTTTCCAGGGCTTGGATTGGGTGAGCCTGTCCATACGCTCTACCCTGCTGGGGTCTAAGGAGTATGGTCGCCCTACCCCCACCTGTCCTTCTAGCTGAGCCTGGAGCTCATGCCTCTGAATTGGTGTGAAACCAACCACAGTGTAGCGCCAAGGCGGATCCCTGAAACAGCCACTGTTTCTGAAAGGTTCCATGACCTAGGATGAGGGGCCTCTGGCCCTGGCCTGACCTTGGAATGCAAAAAACAATCCACCCTCACCACCCTCTCTGTCTGTCCCCCTCATCCTCCTGAGGCCGCCATGTTTTTGTTGTTGTTTTGGATTTATTGTTGTTGTTTGTGGGGTTTTGTTTAGTTGGTTGGTTGGTTTGGTCTGGTTTGGTTTGGTTTTTTCGAGACAAGGTTTCACTGTGTGTAGCCCTGGCTGTCGTGGAACTCACTCTGTAGACCAGGCTGCCCTTGAATTCACAGAGCTACACCTGCCTCTGCCTCCCTGAGTGCTGGGATTAAAGGTGTGCACCACCGCCTGCGGGGATGTTTGTTTTTCTTTGTTATCACCCAGGAAGGTAAGTCCTACTTGTGTGTAGCTGAAATGGAGGGGGCCCTGGGTCTGCCCAGGTCACAAAGCTAGGTAATGATAGACCTGAGATTAGACCCCAGCCACTCTACCTCACTCCAGATTCTCTTGGTTTGGGGTCCTGTCTCTGGAGTGTCCAGGATAGTTCCCACTCTGTCTACTTATTCATGCATCCATCCAGTCCACACAGTCTATGCACTGCCCTTGTGCCAGGTATTGAACTATAACCTGGAGAAACCTGACAAACTAAAGCCAAAATAGCAAATTTGGAGGACATACCACTTGCTTGGATTCGTAAGCAAGGCTGGGGGCAATGTGGACTTCCTGTGCAAATTGTAGTTTTAGCATGTGGGACTCTGAGTGTACTCTCCAAACCACCCCAGAATTGACTTCAAACGAGGGAGCTGAGAGAAGGGGAGGGAGAGCCAGTCCTGTGAGCAGGCCAGGGTGTGGTCATCTAAAGCACACAGAGGCCATACATCTTAACTGCTTTTGCTGAAAATATATGTCTACAAAAACAGCCAGGAATCTCTCTTGCCAAGGATGACTGACTGACTGGGTGAGGGCTTGGTGGGGTGTTTCTGTTTTTTGTTTTTCTTTCTTTTCTTTTTCTTCTGCTGTTACTGTTCATCTGGGGAAAAGAGAAAATGGTGTCATGTCCCCAGCATCAGGCAGTTCCTTTCTTACCCCCAGAAGCTGTGCCTAGCTCTACCCTACTTCCTGCCAGGCCACACATCTGCTTTGCCTTTCCCCTTTGGGCCCATTTCGAACATGCTACATTTGATTCAAAGGCCAGTCCTACCCTCATACCTAACTAGTGGTTTTCTTTTCTGCCTATCCCAGAGCAGATGTACAACTAATGCCACCACTCAAGGACCTGCCACCATCTTAAAATTCATCATTTCAGCTTTGAACTTGCATGTTGGAAGTGGAGCTTGGGCTCTTTGGCTGACAAACAGCCCCTTTCATCTGTCTTTGTCACCAAGATAGGTGACCAGCCACCTTCTTCCTGCTTCCTGTCATTGCCAACTTCTCAAATGACCTCTAAGAGGGCCAGCAGGCCCATGTGGGTGAACATGGTTATCATCTTCCTTAGCTGAGATCAGGAGGGGCCTCCACTTTCAGCACCAGAATCCTGTGTGTCTTGTTTCCCACTTGCCTGTTAGAGGTGATGTTTCTGGCCCACAGAGCAGCTAGGCCAGGCACCAGGAGCATGTGAGGAGGCCATGGGGCTCTAAATTGAAACCCTGCTCTTTGTGACTGCAGGCCTCTTTCCAGCTTATCTCTGAGGCCTAGGCCTTTGCCTTTTCTGGCCCAGGAGGCCAGGGATTTTGTTTGGGTCCCCTTCTTTTCAGCCTATTTCTTGCAGGAAAGGTCAGGAGGGTAGGATCCCCAGTTCTTTAGAGAGTATCCACAAGTTTCACCAAAACACAACTCCCAGTAAGAAATACAGGCACATTTTCAAAATGTTATGGATGTTCTTAATCCAAACCAAATGGGTAGACTTCTGCTGCCTAGGGGAGCTATGTCTTGTGGAAGTGCCCTAGTTGATCCTTAAGACCTTACTTGTAGTTTCCCAAAGGTCTTCTATTTTATTCAAATTTGTGAGTGAGCTGGAAAGCAAGGTCACGTAGAGCAATGAGCATCCTCCCAGGAGTCATGAAGCTTGATAGGGATTCTGTCTTGAGAATGGATTTTTTAGGGCTGGAGAGATGGCTCAGCCATTAAAGGCTAGGCTCACAACCAAAAATATAAGAGAATGGATTTTTTTTTTCCAAGACAGGGTTTCTTAATCTAGCCTTGGCTCTCCTGAAACTAGCTCTGTAGACCAAGCTGGCCTTGAACTCACAGAGATTTGCCTGCCTCTGCCTCCCAAGTGCTGGGATTAAAGATGTATGCTACTACCACTAGGCTGAGAATGGATTTTTTTTTTAAATCATAAAAATTGAGTTTATTTGATGTTATATTTAACAAAGTCTGGGTTCTAATTGTGTCTCTGGTCAAGACACACCCCACAAAGATTCATGAATGTCTATTGTCACTTTATAGATCTGGGCCCTCAGTTCTGTCCCTAGTCAGTGCCCTTTTGATGACTGGTAGACACCTCACCATACTTATAAGAAGTCTCCTTGGCTCAGTCTTAGAAATGTGTTAAGCCAAGAAACCTGTCCTTGTCCTTTGGAACATAGGCTCAAGGGACAAGACCTATGTACCCACACCACCACCTTCCTGCACACGGGGTGCTGTCGATCAACTAGTGCCGCCTGTCAGCTTGGGACGCCTGCTATATGCTCCCCAAGCCTGCCTCTCTATTCTTTGGGGGGGGGGGGGACTAGAGAGGAATAGAACTTGATACTGAAAGTATTTGTTTTCTCGCTGAGAGACAAGAGACATATAGGTGTTTCTGGAGAGACATGGGAGGACTGGGTAGACTTCAGGCTAGTGTGGAGGGAGATGGGGGCTGCAAGGCAGGCTGAGGCACCAAGGAATTTGGGGAAGAAGGCAGCAGTCATGGCCTTGCTGGGTTGCACTGTAGTCCCTTCCCAGGTCCAGGCTAGCCTAGGTGCTCTGTGACCATGGGTGTCTTCAGGATGTAGTGCGCCTACACTTGGTTACCTTCCAGGGGCTGAGGACTGGAGGGATAAGGATGCATGTGGCCGAGAGCCCAGCACCTGGTGCTTTGTGCTTGGGTTTCCCTGTGACAGAGGCAGGTCTTGTCCTCCTCCTGTATCTGGTTTATGTCATCTGGACATGGTGGGGGCTGGACTCAACGTTCCTTGTGTTCCCTCCAACTCCAACATTTGGGGTTCAAAAGGTTCCCTCACAGGCCTCTGCTCCCAAGAACACGCACGCATACACGCACGCACGCACAGCTGAAGAGAATTAGGCTGCAAACGGCCACTCGGCTTTTCTCTTGATTCCAAGGTATTTAGAGTGGGGGTGGGGGATTAGGGGGAGGAAGTTGCTGAGCTAATTCTTCTGCATTTGCCAGCACAGAAGTGCAGATGGGGCCCAGAGCACCATGGGGTCCCAAGGGAAACACCAGATCTCTTCCACACAGGCAAGGAAGGAAAAACGGCTGAAGTGGGAGCCCCTCACCCAAGCAACAACTCAGCAGGCCCTGGCCAAGGGATTCTGTGGGCCTCAATTCTCCCCACCCCCATCCCCAGAATCTAAGGAGGGAACCAGCTTCAGGCTCAGCCAGGTTCCCAAGTTATTGCTTTTCTCCAAAGCAGAGAGGCTCAGGACCACGTGGCTGCTTGGTCAGCCCATCTTCTGGGGAAAGGCCTAGCTGTATGTCGTGGTCCAAAGTGAACAATAACTTTGGGTTATCCGTGAGTGGCTGGTGCAAGGCCAGAAAACCCATTCTTAAGGCTAGCCCTTGTGGCCTTGGGTCCACAGTCTCCACAGGCTCTCCTCATGTCCCTGTCAACACTCACACATGTACATGTAGACACACACACCCCACTCTGCTGACCTACGTGAGCTCTCTGTAATCCTCCATTTAGTGGCTTCTTAGCTGACTTTATAGTCCATGTGTTTGCTGTAGAACCTTCCTCCTCCTATGGCCTCTGTGTCTCTTGAGCCTGTATTCCATCTGGATCTCCCCACCATTCTGTGTCTTTTTGGATTTATTGACACCTCCTCAACCCCACCAGTCCTTAAGGTGCACAGACCTGCTTTTCTCCTACAGATGTTGGCCAATATCCCAGTGACCTCTGACCCCAATGCTCTACATCCCTTCCACAATAAGCAGGCTCTGGACATTCTGGGCCCTGAAGGCACAATGAGCAATTTTTAAGGGGCTCTTGAGAAGGAACTTTTCTAGAAGGATCTCTCTGGCTATCAGATGGAAAGACTGAAGGATGTGTTCAACAGGTTCTGTGGGAGATATGTCTTTCTGCAGTGGGAAAGGAGGGAAGTTTAGAGGAAGGTGGAATCTATGGAAGTGTGAAGGGAGCAGACTAGGAATCTCCTCCTGAAGAGATGGCCTAGATTAGACTCCGTAGCTGAGGTTGGACTTTCAGCCCATTTGTGATGTTGTAGCAGTGGGCAAGCCTGTAGGAGAGTAAGGGCCAGGTGTCAGAGCTGCATCTTAAGAAAGCCATGGCCAGGGGCTGGAGAGATGGCTCAGCGGTTAAGGGCACTGGCCACTCTCCTAGAAGACGTGGGTTTAGGACCTACCTGGTACTTCATAACTATCTGTAACTCCCAATTCCAGGGCATCTGTCACCCTCTTTGGCCCCCTCAGGTACTAAGCATGCATGTGGTACACAGACATACACGCATGTAAAATATCAAGTATAATAATTATTTTTAAAAAGAAAGCCACAGAGAGTTGCACACACACACACACACACACACACACACACACACACACACACACACACTAGCATGCCACTATGGTGACAACTCATAGTTACAGAGCACCCCATGAACATAGCCGGTCAGTGTCTCCATTCATGTCTTTGCTACACAGAGCCAGAGGTGAGGCACAAGTTTAGGGCAAGTACAGCTTGACAGGCCTTGATCCTGCCATTTAGGGTAGCCCAGGATCCAAGTCAGTCTTGGGACCTCAAGGCACTCTGCAGTGAACTGCTAGAGGACATACTGTTAGGTGATTATGCTACATTAGGGCTGGTGCTGGCCTCTGTACATGGGAAGATTTAGTTACTACATCTGGGGTCGTCGATAACTCAAGGCCGAGGGTGGGGGGAGTGGGGGGGGGTTGGAAGTCTGGCATTCAGGCAATCTCTGTGAGTGGCAGCATGGAGTGTGGGCACTTCCCATGGGGAGGGCAGCTGTCCTGTATATGTTTGGACATTGCACAGCCAAGCCTTGATTAGGCCAACCCAGCTCTCCCTGAGCCCCTGCTGCGACACGGGTTAATGCTGCAGCTGTCTCCCGGCACCTGCCTAGGGCCTGGTTACATGCCAGGCACTGGGGATGGGAAAACGAAGGGATCCAGGCCCTGCCAGACCCACCACCACAGGAGCCTTTTCTGCCACCATCTTCTAAGAGCAGTAGTCTCCCAGGATGCCTCTGAAACTCAGAGTGTTGCTATCCCCTCTTCCTGCTCAGGTCTGTCAAGTTCACAGCCCTACTCAGTAGGGAACTGGCCCCCATCCTGCCCTCTGAATGTTACCATTGCTGGGGCCACCCCTGGGCGCTCTCTGAAGTCCCCAGAAACATGTCAACAGGAAGTGCCACCCCTCTGCTGTATTTAGCTGGTCTTGCAGTATTAAAGGGCCCTCCGTGGTCTTTGCAGTAAGCATAGATGTTCACTCTCTCAGAGAGCAACCCCCTCCCCACTGTGTGCTCTTAGAGAGCAAGGCTGCTGAAGTGACTAGGCCTCTGGTAAATATCAAGTGCAGAGTGACTGGCCCCAAAGGGCCAGAGAGAGCCTGGTGAACATGTTTCACTGAGCCAGGCAGGCTCAGAGGGCGGATGTCATTTGGACAAAAAAGATAAGAATGGGAAGAAAGCCTGACAATGGCCATGGTGCTTTTACAATGTGTCTGTGGGGTCTTTGACACCTCCCCTCCCCCCCCCACACTCACATACTTCAAGAGTTTAGGAGCTGGGAGATGGCTCAGTCGGCAAAGTGCTTGTCATTCAAGCTTGAGGACCTGAGTTAAGATCCCCAACACCCACATGAAAGCCAAACATAGCAGCACATCTATAGTCCCAGCACTGAGGTGGTGGGGGCAGACAGAGCCCTGGAGCTCACTAACTAGCCCAGCTAGCTGAACTAATGAGCTCCATGTTCCATAAGACTCTGTCTCAAAAAATAAAGTGGAGAGCAACTGTGGAACACAACCAACACTAAGCCAGGCCTTGACATACACATGCACATACATGCAAACCCACACGAATATCACACACACACACACACACACACACACACACACACGGCATTTGCTTCCTCTCTACTTAGTTAGGGTAGACTGAATGATTCCATTCTAACAAGTGGAGGGAACATGGGCAAAGGCCAGCTCATAAAAGGTCTTACAACTTTCTCTTCGCTCTCCCTCCCCGGGATGGCTGACTCTTACAGAAGCCAGCTGCCATGTTGTAAGAACACCCAAGCAACCCTGTGGCCAGATACCAGTGAGAAAGTGTTTAGGTGTCACAAAGGCACAGAGGCAGAGCCAGAGGCAGAGATCACACCCTGAACTGGGCCCTTCAGGTAATTCCAGAAGTGCCAACTAGTGCCAGGCTTCATCACTACAATTTCACAAGCCAGCACTGCCCAGCCAGGCCACCAAAGATCCCTGATCCACTGACCCTCAGCCCTGTGTCAAACTGTGACATTGTGGGGTAACTTGTGAGCCAGCAATAGCTGATCCCTACCGGTCTCAGCCCAACTGCTGATGGAGCAGAAAGTGGGCTCACCTGTCCGTCAACTTTCTTTAATTGTAGACAGCTCCCAGGAATGTAGTACCTGGACACCAGCAAGGGTGCTGAGTCCAGCAGCACAGCTCCCTAACCTCATGCATCATGCTTCTGCTCTGATGCAGGTTGTCTGTCCTCCAGAACAATACAGTCTCCCCAGCTCAAGAACTCCAGCACAGATCCCAGCCTGGAAACCCAAGTGATCCAGGCAGGAATGATGTAGGGGCAGTAGGCTTGGAGTGGGGAGAAGCTGGCCTGTGACAGTATAATAGGAGACTTTTTCTCTCATAGAAAATCTCCAAGTTTAGTTCCTTGGGATATGTTCAAACCAAGGAAAGTGCCTGCAAGCACTGGGAAAGAGGTCCTCAACAGCCAGCTCTGGCCCTTGTTTGTTTACTATGCCCAGGAATATTGAGTCAGCCACAGAATGAAGGGAGCAGGGGAAAAAAAGAAACTACAAGTAGATGCAAGATGAAAGGGTGTGTAGGGTGGGTAGAGAATGCCACCAAAGCCCCCTCCCAACCCCTTCTTTCCTTGGGTCTGTGCTGTAAACAGGAATTGTCTCTGTCTTTGAACATTGCTGGAGTTGTGTGTGTTGGGTGAAATTCCCTTAGAGCCCATGGGTAAAGAATGTAGAGCTACTGCTGTTTTCTGTATTACTCTCAACCCCACAGGACTGTGACTCTATTCCTCACCCAGAAGCCCCTGTCACCAAAGCCTCGCCCTCAGCCATATTTTGGGCGATTTGGCTTGAAGGTCCAACTTGAAGCCCCCACAAGACTTTCAGAACATCTGGGATCCAGAAGAGCAAATGGACAGACCCACTCCAAATAGGTCAGACAGGTAGAAGGCTCTGGAAGGTTTTGTGTACAGAACCAGGGACCAGCTGTTCTTTCCTTGCTAGTATGCAGTTTCATGTGAGAAACACAGTCCCTGCTTGGTGGCAGCTTCTTCTGTGGAAGGCACTGAGCCCTTGTGTGTCATTCCCCAGAATTCTGATTTGGGACCAGATGACTATGTATTGGCTCCTGAAGGTCGAGGGGATAACTTCTAACCTTTTACAGTGCCAGGTCCCCAGGGGCTAGGTCTCTGCTCCCAAGATGTCTTCTGCAAATGGCCAAGATGAAGGGCCTCAGGATACTCTTCTGGGTCACATGACACTCTGTTCTATAACTTCAGACTAGAGGCTGTTGAGAATCATTCCTCAGTAGAAAGAGGATGCCCCTTTATTTAAGCTCTGGCTGCTAGAGCTAGGTGATAGAACTCTGACCCATCCTATAGGGTTCTCTGCCTTCCTGGTGTTCATGCCTGGCCTGCAGCATGCCTAAGAGGGACTTGGCATAGTTAACTGGCATCTCTAAAGTCTCCTGCTGCTGGTGTCCTGATCAGCTACCTGCTCTTCATTTTCTTTTGAACCCCTTCAGGGCTCCCAGAACCCCCAGAAGAAGCGCAGGCAATCATTTTCAGAGACCTCTATGTGGGCACTGTATGGAAGGGAGAACAGGGAAGACTAGACCCAGGGCCTCAATTTTTGGCTCTTGGTCCAGGACTAAAAGCCTCAGGGCAGGAGATGGAGGAAACCCTATCCTTCGCACTAAGGCAGCAGAGAACCCAATTCTTATGGAAGGCTCCATCACTCTGTCCCCGCCCTAAGCCAAAGCCTTTCTTGGGACACATCAATAGCAGCCAATATTTTAAAGAAGTGACAGGTTCGGAGCCTGGTGACGGCTGGGCTGCTCGAGAACATGGCTGGATTTACGTCCTCAGCAGAGCACCCGGTCACCTTTCCCTACCCTAGTGCAATCTTTTTTTGGAAGCCCTGCTGGAAAATCTGAATCTTGTGAGCCATCAGCTGTTTATAATCAGAGAAGCATATGTTTAAAAGAGCTGAGGGGCCTTATAAACGCCGTGTGCAAATTACCTTTGGGGCTGCCTGCCCCACCGCCCCTCCCCGAGGCTGCCATTGCTGGCGAGGGCTCAGTGTGCTGCGCAGAATTAGCTGTAACCCCATTGTGGCATGGGGTCTGTTTAGCTTTAGTCACGTCAGCTTGGCCCTGGAGCGTGGGAGCCTCCATCCCTGCTGCACAGCTTCCCGCCCCCACCCCAGCCCAGCCCCAGCTGCAGAGCACTGCTGGCTCCAGGCTCCTGTGCCTTCGCCGCCGCTGCCGCTGCCGCCGGCGGCGTGAGAAACAGCAAACCTGAGAGCTGAGGAGCAAGCCATGGGTGGAGGCTCAGCCCCAGAGCTTGAGGGGGCCTCTTGGACGCCTGAATCTAGGAGCACCTGGAGCTGGGAGCCACTCAGGGCCTGCTGTGGGGCTCCACTCCTGTGGGACTATTTTTTTTTTAATTGTTTTGTGTTTTTTGATTTACATTTTTGTTTTTTGAACAGCTTTCTTAAGATAGAATTCACATACCATACAATTCACCTACTTGAAGTACACAATTCAGTGGCTTTTAGTTTATTGGCTTTTAGTTTATTAGTGATGTGCAACTCTCACTCTGTCTAGTTCTAAAACATTCTCTCATCCTTTATCTATCACTTCCTATACCCCATCCTACTCCCTCGTCCTAGACATATACAGGTCAACTTTACGTCTCTATAGTTCACTATGCTCTGGACACTTCCTGTAACTACAGTCATATGTTACATGCTCTCTTGAGTCTGGCTTCTTTCACCCAGCATCATGTTTGTGAGGTCCACTTCATGTCGAAGTAAATGGCAATGCTTCATTGCTTTCTATGGCCATATAATATCCCATCGTATGGAGAGACCGTATTTATCCATTGATGAATGTTTGGTCTCGTTCTACCCTTCAGTTGTTCTAAATAATATAACCATCAACATTTGGGCATTTTGTGAACATGTATTTTCATTTGGGTATCCACCAATTAGTAGAACTGCTGGATCTCAGAACACTCCGGTGAGCCTTTGAAGGAGCCACCAAACTACTTCCGAAACGGTTTCACCTCTCACACTCTACCAACAGTGTCTGAGGCTCCCATGCCCCGAGTCCTCACCAGCACTTGCTTTCTGTTCTTACTTTGCTAGTGGGTGTGAAGTGATATCTTTTGGTTTTGCTTGGCACTTCCTAGAGGGTTAATGACAGAGAGGGTCTTTTCATGGGTAGACATTTGTATAGCGTCTTTGGAGGAATATCCACTCTGATTGGTCATTTGCTTTTTGTTGTTGTTGTTGTTATAAAGCATTTGTTCTTCTTAGTCTACATACAGATTTTAATATTCTAGACAAAGCTCCCTTATCAGATATATTTCCTCCAATTTTGGGGGTTGTCTCTTCACTTTCTTGTTTTTATTTTTTTGTTTTTAAGAGGGTCTCATGTAGCCCAGGCTGGCCTCAGATTTGCTGAACTTGAACTCTGACCCTCCTGCCTCCAACTCCCAGGTGCCAGAATTGCAACTATATAGCTGAGGTTTTATTTTTTTCACTTTCTTTTTTAAATGTTTTAAATTTATATTCATTTATTCATTGAGTGTGCGTATGCGTGTGCGTGTGTGTGTGCGTGCGTGTGTGTGTGTGTGTGTGTGTGTGTGTGTGTGTGTGTGTGTGTGATGCCACAGCACACATGAAAGTCAGAAGACAACGTGGAGGATTCAGTTCTCTCCTTCTGTCGTGTAGGTTCTCAGGTTGTCAGGCTTGGGGACAAGCACCTTTACCAGCTAAGGCCTCTTACTGGCTCCTTTTTACTTTCTTTATAGTATACCTTACTAATGAAACTTTATCTGTGATAAAATCCAACTCATCGTTTTCCGCCCATATTACCTGTGTTTGGTATCATATCTAAGTAACAGCATACACAGCCAAAACCAGAAAGACTTACCCTCCATTTTCTTCTAAGAGCTTTAAAGTGTTTACTTTTAAAATGTTGATTCATTTTTAATATGTGGTGTGAGGTAAGGGAACAACTTTATTTTTTTTTTCATGCAACTACGCAGTTATTCCAACACCATTTATTGAAAAAAAAAAAACCAACTGTTTTCTTTCTCCATTGAATGATCTTAACACCCTGTGGGCTCTCAGAGGAATGAGTGACCAATGTGAAGGTTTACCTCTGTCTGGGGATCTGTCTTTATAGCAGTACCACATTGTCTTTATTTTTGTAGCTCTATACAAAGTTTGAAATCAGAAAGTGTGAATTGTCCAATTTTGTTCTTCCCTGTCCAAGTTATTTGGGCCTGTTGAATTCTCATGCAACTTTCAAGATCCACCAGTCGATTTTTACAGAGAAGTCTGCTGGGATTCTGAGGATTGTTTGATCCTGACCTTAAGTTGGAGAGCATTGCCACTTTAACAGTATTATGGGTATCTTCTCACTGTATTGTAGATACTTATAGTTTTCTTGCAAGAACACCTTGCCATCTTTGCAGTATCTCTTCCATAATCCCTTTTGTTGGTCCTGTGAGGCTTTAGTCTGTGGTAACTAGTAGCATTCCTTCCTCTCCACAATCCAGGCCTTGCCAGCTCTCCAAGCCAATCTCCATGCTACTTCAGGCCACACTTCCAAGCCCTATTGCATCTGCCATACTTATGCATGGTCTCCATTGCCTCACTGTGCAGTCTGCTGCCTGCCCTGACCAGGTTTCTCATACCCTCAGACCTGCCAGGAATGCACTCTCCCTTGTCCATAAGCTTCATCAAGTGGCACCAGCAACTTGAATCAACCTCCTGTCGAAGTACTTCTCCCTGTGCCTTGATGTCCTCTGCCAAGCGTGTTTCCCTTAGACTGACACCCCCTAAGCCTGGGGTGTCTCCACTCTACTGTCCACCTCTGTACCCTACACTCCAGCTCAGAGCCCAGAGATCTGTGGTTGGAATTGAGCTGTCTCCTAGATAATCGTTTTATCACATATCTCCATGATAGATAAATAGTCCTTTAGTACCAAGCCAGGCATCTTGGGGCCTCACCGCCAGAGAAGCAGGACTTTGGCAGCTTACAAAAGGAATTTGATTTTTCAAATTTCCTTTCAACTCAAGGGTCTCAAATCCAGTCTACAGACTTATGGTGGGGGCAGGGTCCTGGCACTGCTTCTGAGGAGGGCGCCTTTGATGGGGAGGCAGAAACAGCTCATGGTACATACTTGCCTGGAACCATGGCAGGTAGCAGGTGGCCAAGGGCTGTTCTCCTGAAGCTATCCCCATGGACAGCAGGGTCATTTCATTTGGACTAAATTGGATCACAGCCATCTGATATAATCCTGCCTCACTGGGTCTCCCTCCCCATATGCATACAGAGAAAATACTGCCTGTGTCTCTTGTCCCCAGACAAACAAGAAAAGAATCAAGACCCAAAGAGATGAAAGCTTTAGAGCTTCTTGGGAGTTTGGGGGAAAGCTTTGTGCTTGCATTTTTTTTTTTTTTAATGATACTGGGAATTGAATCCAGGACCTTGTGCACTCTAAAAAACCAATCATTCTACTCTGAACTGTGGACCCAGCCCCATGTTACATTTTATTTAAGTCCTGAACATTTGCTTGCTTCCTTCATTCGATCATGAACTCTATGCTTTTGAATATTTTCTGTGATTCCAGCCCTCTGCTAGGTGTGGGACTGTTGTTATGGAATGAACTAACACTTGTGACCTCTGCCCTGGGGAAGGCAGAGTCCAATAGGGCAATGTGGCCTCAGAGAGAGCACTATACTCCCTTCTGAGACTAGGTGAGGCAAAAGCAAGAGTCCCAACTGCAAGATATTGTGCTCACTGTAGCCCCTGGAAGACTGTGGGAGTCCCGGGACAGAACTATAGGAAACAATGGGAAGTATTCTGGAGTGCAGACTTGCCCCCCCCCCTGCTTCTGTCCTTAGCCACCAGGCTCTGTGCTTCAAGATGGACTAGGAAGCCCATAAACTAAACTCTGCTGTCTTAGCTTTGATCTCCAACTCCTCAGATGACGTGGTTTGGGGACCCTTGGAGGCCTCTACTGATCCTGGAATGTGAAGATAAAGCCAACTGAGAGGCCCCTAGCCCCTCTCAGCCTGCAGTGGGAGCCTCCTCTGGATACCCCAACCCAGTCCTCCCCCTGGAACAGCCACACCCAAAGGCTCAGATGCCAGAGTACATGACTCTCAGGGCCTCCTGGAGTGGAGTGTTCATGTTATCTGTGTTATTTCCTGCATGGCCTCTGAACTGGACATCTGAGGAGTTGGAAAGATTGAAGGACCCAGATTCTTCTTTTTTACTCTTATCCTTCCCCCCTCCCTCTTCGTCAGAGGGAATTGGCTCTCTTAAAGACATCTATCTGAGTAGTCCATAGGGTGGATGGAGTCCTAGCAAGAATGAGAGGCCCACTTATGCAGCTGTGGTGGCGGCATGAAGCACCCAGGAGGCAGTGAGCTGATGGCGCTCAGTGAAATTAGCACTTTTGTCAGGCATCAGGTATTGACAATATTTAAATTAAGAATTAATAAGACCCCAGAGAATGGCCAGGACTCTACCTGAGTTGCAGCCTCCATGGACTGAGTGGCCCGCAACCTCCACTGCACTTGGTAGCCAGGGCCTGCCAGACCTGCATTCCGCGCCTCCCCTCCCCCAACTGCCTTCTGGATGAGTTCCCTGAGTCACATTGTTCACTGAGCTCTGTCGGCCTTCTGGGCTCTTCCTCTGCTGCTCACTGTAAAACCTCTCCATCATCTTTTCCGCTGTGGTTTTATTGTTTCGTTTTATTATTCCAACTATATTAAGTTGGGAAGAGCTGCAGGAATTATTTCTGCCCACCCTCACCCGACTCCAAAGCAAGCCTTGGCCATTGGAGATAGTGATAAATCACCCTGGTTTCCTACTTTCTCTAATTCAACTTCTCTGGCTCTAGGCTGGTCTAGAGATCAGTTACTCTGTTACCCCAGAACAGGTCCCCAGTTTCCCCCTCTCCCACCCAGAAAAAAAGGAAGGGAAGAAAAGAAAAAAAAAAAAAAAACAGCCCAGATCTCAAAGATCACATGCTCTTCCTGGAAGCTGTGCTGCAGGCTCTGTGGGCCCCTGGCTGAGTTGGGGCTCCAAGAGAAGCCAAGACCCGGGTGAAGGCCGGGGAGGAATCTGGGCTCTTTTGGCTGCTGGTGAGATTATCCATTAAATCCATATTCCTCACTGTAGAGTTCACGGATTCAGAGAATATGCCGTATTCGAGCCGTCTAACGTTACTGCAATATTGCTTCCAGATGAGCAAACACCCGCTTGCAGCCCAGCCCTGAGATGCACGATGGCCCGATCAGGGGCTCGGCACCAAGCCTTTGTTCTGTGCTTGCCTGCTGCCCACTCCCCACCAGCTCGCTCAGGAAACTCCAGACGCCTGCCACTCAGAAATGTGTGAGATGCCTCAGGGCACCCAAGTGTGTGGCCCCACCCTCAAGCAGCCTCTGTGTCCAGGGCCCAGGCTCTTTTCTGTACTATCTTGCCAGCAAGCTCTGTTCTGAACAGGGTATAGGTCTGTGTCTATGGAGTAAAGGAACTGGGGGACATCTTTGTTGTCCACCTGTCAGGAGCTGAGTCCTGTAGAAGCATTCCAGGCCTCCATCTTGCAGATGGGTGGGCTTCATGTTCTTTATGGCACCCTCTTTTCGCAAAAAGGGAGACACCCCTGGCAGAGGTAACCGTGCTCCCAAAAGCACAGAGTGAGTTAGTCAGTCATCACTAGCTTCAGACAAAGTGGTAGCATACGGCTTTTGAGGCCAAGGGCAAGGAGCAGGCAGGGGGAAGACACCAGCAGCTGCCAAGTGGGTCACTGTCTTTCAGATGACCAATGCCTCTCTTATGCAACGGCATGGTTTGGACAAGGGTAACTTGCCTTGCAAGACCTTAAGACTCATTTCTGGGCCTTCCACAGCATGTGCTCCCATCTTGTCAGCATCACCGCACTAAGGTGGAAAACTCAGGGGTGGGGCATTGGAGGAAATGGTTGGATGGGGGCAGGTTATCACACACAGCTCATAAGTGCCAGCAGTCCTCATACTTGGTTGTTGGCACCAGTGAAAAAGACCTCAGGGGAGGGGACCAGCAGTAACACTGCTGAGTGGCACTGAGCAAGGATAACCTTGAGCAGATTTGGTCCCAGTATCACACATACCTCTCTTCCCTCTTCCTATAAGCTCTCCACATGGACACTTTATTGCCCAGCTCAGGATACCCCAAACAGACACACAGCCAGGAAATGGCTAACCAGAGTATGCCCTGGAGCCTCTCTCTGGATCCTTCCTGTCCAGTGAGCTCAGGACAGTCCAGGCTGGAGATATCTTCGGGTCTTGGGGTAGATGCTGGGAAGAAGAGGAGCAGGCAGAGAAGAAGAAAGAGGCAGGAAGGAGAAGATTAGGCAGGCTGAGGCTGAGCAGGGGAGGTGAGCATAGGCTTTGGAGACTTCAGATCCCCCTAGCAGCTCGTCAGGTGATGGGCAAGCTCAGAGGGAATCCCTGCACTCTCTACAAGGTGCAGCCCTATATGAGGGCCTAGGAAGCAGACCCCCCAGAGATTTGGATTGCTAGCTTCAGGGAGATGGTGCCATCACACCAGAGCACCAACACCCAAGTCTATATTCTACTCCACTCTCCTAAAGTCCTTCCCTAGCCCTGCCAACCCTGGGCCCTGGGGCACCCCTTGCTCAAACTAAAGAGAATCTCTCTAGAGGGCTAGAGTCACCAGCTCAACCAGTATGGGAAATTCTCTTAGGATACCTACATGTCACACCTTGTCCCTCTGGCTACCTTCCACTTGGTCTTTTGCATAAAGGTCAGCTAGCCAGAGAAGCCCATACCCTCTTGAAACAGCCTTGGCTTGAGTGCCTCCAGCCTCCTGGGTTGGGGAGCAGCCACATGGGACATAGCTCCAGTGATTCAATGATCAGTGACAGCTTGGGCAAGAACCACACCAATTCAAACCATAAAACTGCCCCCCCCCCCATGTCTTAGCCAGGCCTCTCAAGCCAACCTGTTCAGTGAAGGATGGTAGCCAAGAGAATGTCACTCTCCACCCAGATGATACAGTTCATATTGGAATACCTGAGATAAAACAAGGCTCCCTTGACAACCCTCAAGGCTACAGTTTTAGGATTCATTCTCCACCCCCATAAAAGTGTATTTCAGCTGCACCCTGCCTCTGACCCCTCTCACACCAATGGTTCCCCACACAGTTATGGGGGCACTGACCAGGCTACAGAGGCGGGCGTCTAGTCCCAGACCACCTCATTTATTTTGGAGCCTAGGACCACATTAGTAGTGGTCTATTTGTATTACAGTTTTTTTTACCTTTGACCATAAGTAACTCCTAAGTGATGTGATCCTCTCCATGGCAGACTCAGTGGCTCTGTCACTAGGGAAAGAAGTCACGAACAAGGCACAAAGCTCAAGAGCCAGACAAAGCATGGTGGATGAGGACACATGGCAGGAAGACTGTCATAAGTTTGTGGCTCTCCTGGTCTGCAGAGCAAGTTCCAGGCTAACAAGGACTACAAATCAAGACTCTCTCTCACAAGCACTCAAAATAAAATAAATAAATTCTAAAGACCCTCAGCTTCTCCCTCCCAGGTCAATCTGAAAAGCTGGGAGGCAGCGTCAGATGGTGGAATCTGTGGCTAGCTTAGGCAGCAACAGCAGCAGGCTGACCTCTGATCAGACACTCAGGTCCCCTCCCCCCCTCCCCCCCAGGGGCTCTTCAGGATAGGGCAAGTGCCCCTCCCCCATCACCAGTCCAGTTTGGGCCTCAGGGCCCAGCTTCAGGTATCTATCTAGTGCTCCTGAGGAATAGCTAGGCAGACAGTTCAGCACAAACAACTTTAGTGCAGGCCTAGTGAAGTTCTACAACCTGTCTCCCAGTATACCTTATCTTAAAGGCTTCCTAAGTCACCAGCCTTGCAGCTCCAGGACTCCAGACTCCTGGCTTAGGTAGGGGCACATGGGAAGACCCTCCGTGGAAAGGGGGTTCATGGAAGCCAGTTGCTTCTGCTGAGTGGAGTGGAATTGGATGGCCCACACTGGTCCTGGTGTTTCTAGTTTAGAACAACCACTCTATTTCCGTGTTCTGAGGGAGCCATAAGCAGCCTGGAGCAAGCACTACGTGCGTCCTGCATATTGGGCAACCTAGGGCGTGGCCTCTGGCTCCAGTCCAGACATGCAGTCCAAGCTCAACAAATCCCCACTGAGCAAGTCCAGGAATCTGGATGTCAGGTGGGGAACTATTTGGTGGGCCCCCCAATCAGCTGGCTAACTACCAAACGACAAACTGAAGACTCTCACCAAACATGAAGCCTCCGTAGCTGCCCGCCCTTCTCTCTCTGCTTGTTCACTGCAGCAAGGGTGGGGCTTCAGAGACCCTGGTCATTGTTGGAAATCATTGTGTGTTCCTTTCTCACTTTCAGCAGAGCAGTTACACGGGTCCCTACAGAACATTGCAGAGTATGACCAGCAGTGACTAATGCCGTTTAGGGGATGGGGAGGAAGATGGCCCCAAAGTGAGTACGTGGACAGACATGTCCTCACGTATTTAATCACAGCCAACCCTGCATTTGCTGTATATTCAGTCTCTCCTCAAATCTTTATCCAGCTAGAGGAAGCCATGTAGCAAGAAAAAATGGTGACTTGCAGGCAGCCAAGCAGAATTCCCCATTTTTTTTTCTCTTTTGACCAGGGCAATTAAACATGACTTTTCATACCAGGTCTGACACTAGGGCAGGTAAGAGAGGACAGACCCAGGAAGTCATTGCTTCACTATCACTATCACTATCACTTCACTATCACTTCCTAAACTGCCCCTGCTTTCAGTAACAGTTTTCAAGACCATGCTGCTGGCTCTCCTACTTTGTTTAAACACAAGATCTTGTAAGAGTAGACGAGAAGAGACTTGGGTAGCCAGGAGTACTGTGAGCAGCAGTGGGGGCAATGGAGAGCCAGGAAATGGAGGGAGAAGATGAAAAAAGCCACTCTCTATGGGCTGAGACCTGTGAACCTATCTGGACCACAAGGGTAAGCACCCTTAAATACCTGCTCACTTGTCCCAGGTCCCCCAGGGTCTGTTCCCTTAGAGACATAGCTTGGCACCCTAGTTCTTTAAAACAATTCGAGTGTGTGTATGTGGACACCACAACATGTATATGGAGGTCAGAGGACAGCGGTGGGAACTGGTTCTCTCTTTCCACCATGTGAGTTTTGGAAATCAAACTCAGGTCATCAGGTTGGTTGGCAAGTGTCTTCACCCTCTGAGCCATCTCAGTGGCCCTGACATCCCAGTTCTTTAAGGATCATGGGGAAAGAACTAAACTTGGCTGTGTTGTCTTGTTTCTGAGTCTGGGAAGGGCTCATTTGCTGAGAAAGTAAGTCTTGTTTTATTCTGATGACAGGGCGTTGCCTCGGGGTCCCACAGCTCAAGGTCTATGGGACTGCTCCCTCCAGGAGTTGTGCACTAGATTGACATGGGACATGCCCCATCCTGGCCTCCCTTCTCAGGTGAACTCCCAGCTGACAGGACTGACATGCTCCATTGTGACTTAAACCCTTCGAGGACTCTCCCTGTCCTCGGGGAGGAGGCTGGGAGCCCTGCTCCAGCCAGGCATGTCTTCATCTTGCCTGCCTTCCTTCCAGCTTCCTCTGCATCTCCTCTCCCTTGGATTACCCTTGCATGCCCTGACCTCCCTGGTGCTGCCATACCTGAGGCCTGAAGAGCACCATACTCAGAGAGCCTTCTACAGCCCTGGCCCTGGCTAAGCCCCTTCCTTCTGTTTGCTTACATGTCATTTCTCTTGACTTTCCACCCATGGTTGGACCTGGGTCCCTCAGGATCCAGGACCACATTCATTGTTCTGATAATTCTTCTACCTCATCCCTCCAGGGTTCCAGTTTTCCAACTCACTAGAGGGTCACTGGGAGAAGCTCTAGCATGTTAGATAGTACAGGAATCTTTGACATGGATGGCAAAAAAAAAAAAAAAAAGGACTCAGGACAAGCCACATTTCTCTTCCCCATATTATTTTTAGAGTTGGTGGTGTCCCTTGCCAGGTGTAGTGGCACACACCTTTAATCCCAGCACTCAGGAAGCAGAGGCAGGCAGATCTCTGAGTTTGAGTCCAGCCTGGTCTATAGAGTGAGTCCCAGGACAGCCAGGGCTACACAGAGAAACCCTGTCTTGAGAAATAAAAAAAGAAAAAAGAAGAAGAAGAATCAATGGTGTCTCCAAGGCATGTGTGTGCTGGCTGCTCTCATGCCTGGCCTATTTGCATACACAAGCACAATTTCCCTGGCTCAATTGCCTTCTGGGGCCAGGTTGAGGTCAGGCCTCCTTTAAGCTAAACCCATACTGGCCTTGTGTGGGGACAGATGAAGGCCAGGAGGAGGCTGTTGGCCTTGGGAAAACTCCCAAAGCAGAGGCAGCCCCCGAAGGTCACCTGGCTGCCTCTGCAAAAGGAATGGGACCCAGGTTGGCCAGAACCTACATGTTGTTAACCTCTGCATGCCTGGAGCCCGGAACCCCACATCCTCTTTCTTTAAGAAATTACATTGGAGATATCAACCTGAGGGCCAGTGTCTCCCCAGCCACTGAAAATGGGAACTAAAGCATGCACTACCTGTGGCCATTTCCTCCTTAAACAGGCCTGTATGAACTCCAGAACCCAGGAGCTCCAGCCAATTAACACTTTCTCTCCCTGTCATTCAAGTGCTCCTTTCTTCCCTCTGCTGATAGAAAGTTGTGACTCTGGATCATATGTGCTCATTGCTCCCCCTACGCCCATTTCTCTTATTGAGTTACATTGGGTTGGGAATGGGCCTTGCTGACAGTTGGGGCCCAGTCTCTGAGACTTACCTGGAGTCACTTGCCACCTACCTGTCTGCTCACCACATCCCTTTGGTGACCACCTTTGTCCCTCGCTGTACAGGGAGACCCCTTCAGTGGGGCTTTCTTGAGGCACTCATCAGCCTTGGCTCCACTGCTTCAAGGACTCCCTCTCTGTTAACCTAGGAGGTCTCACACCATCCACGTCACCACAGAAAGTGTACCAGTACTTCCCTGATCCCATACATTGGCTACCTTGCCTTCACAGGCTCTCACAGCCAGAGGCATCCTGGGAAGATGGCTGCTGTGGGGAGGGTTTACACACAGTGTCCACTGCCCAGCTTGAGTACTGAAGAGAGTCAGGGAGTAGGAGTTTCTGCAGGCAGAGAGATTTCCCCTTTGGAAGAGCTCTCTGGAGAGGAGGGGTACTGTGAGGGGGAGATGGGGCAGTGGCCAAGAGAAATTAGTTCAAAGGCTACCATTTCTCCTTTTCTCTTTACCTTCTGTCATCGCTGGAGTCCCACATGCCACCTGACAGCAACAGAGATTGCAGTATGCCTGTTGACTATTGGGACAAGAAAGGGAATGGAGACTCCAGTCCCCCAAGGAACATTGGCCTGCTTAGAGGGTGCCTGCAGACCCCTAACAAGTAGCCCCATCCTTAAGTGAGCCTTTGGATACTTGTCTATATAGAGGAATATGAGAATACCTACCAGACAGAAGACCTGCTAGGTGAGGCCAGTTAGTCAGTCAAAGACCCTATGGTAACACCCCCATAACTGATGCATGAATCTGGGGTGATCAGGAGGACCAGGAAGTAACAGCATTTAAAGCAAACACTGAGGCCCAAATAGGCAATGCTGTCCCCAACCCTAGTAGCTCAAAGGAACTGCTCTCTATCATTGCTTAAGATCTCATGGATTAGCAGAGCGAGCTGACAGGCCTCTGACAGGGTGGCAAAGAACAACCATGTGCCCAATAAGGGTTTTTAGTTATCCCATGTGTGGTTCTGCTAGCCTCTTATGCCATGTACTTGTGACTTAGTGGTCACAAGCAAGTTGGGGGCGGGTAGCTGACACCTTCCTCACCAATTACAGGTGTGAAGAGCTCTGTTCTCTGGCTGTAGGAAATGTGGGTCTAATTCTTGTGGCTGACACAGAGCCCACCCTCTACAAGGCTCCCCTCCCCCTCTGCACATGACCCCATGGGGCTGCCTAGGGCCCCATCCTCTTGATAGAAAATCACATCTGGCCCCGGATGCTCTGATAAGATCACCAGGGAGTGGGGGCCACAGCAAGGAGACCAGGAAGGAGAGCCAGAAAGAAAAACACACACACATCCAGGCCCACATGATATACAGTCCTCCTGCCGGCTCCGAATTGCTTTATGGTGTCACCTTTCAGCATGGAACCACTTATTCTGTCAGAGTGGAGAGCCCTCCACTCTGCCAGGTGACAGCCCTAAATCGTGAGGAGCGACAGCCGTCCTCCTGCCTGGATTGGGTTTCCTCACAATGGAGCAGGGCCGGCGGCCAGGGTCCCATTGCTGGCTCTGGGGCCAGGCCTTCCCGGTGAAGATATTACCATTTGAGGAAGGGCTGGTAAGAGGGGAAAGCGGAGGTGGGAAAGGGAGGTCAGGCTGCCTTGGGGTTTATCTGCACCCTGGTCAGGAGCCTCATGCTCTAGGGAAGGCCAATCTGCCAGCCCTCCCCATCTCAAAAACTATACCTTGTTGAAGGAGGGGCACTCAAGGGTACACAGTTGTGATCACAGCCAAATGCCAGTCTTATGCTGCTCAGCTCTGTGCTGATAGGTATCTCTTGGCATACCCCTAGGTCTTGCCTGGGGGCACATGGAGGAGTGGTGTGTACCAGAGTCTTCCATTTAAGGGTGAGAGTCACCTGTACTTGCTGATGGTAGTCACTGGGATTGTCATCTTGGGGGGAGGAGGGCTGGTATTCATGCATGTATGTGCACATGTGTGTAGAGGCCAGAGGTCAACCTCAGACATCATTCCTCAAGAGCCATCTTCCTTGTTTTTGAGATAGGGTCTCTCTGGTCTGGAGCTTGCCAATTAAAAGAGGCTGACTGGCTAGTAAGCCCCAGAAATATTCCTGTCTCCATCCAACTCACCCTTAACCCCAGCTCTAGGATGATACACGCATGCCACCATGCTTGTGCCTCCATGTCAAGCTCTTTTTGATGTGGGTTCTGGAGATCTGGACTCAGGTGCTCATGCTTGCACAACAAGCACTTTGCCCGAGGATTGTCTGTCTGTCTGTCTCCCTGACAACAGAGCAGAGCTAGCTAGCTTCATACCCTGCCGTATTCTCCCCCAGTTGTGTGGTCCAAAACAAGACTCTCTAAGGCCTCCACAGTTGGAGCTGTACAGTGGCGGAAGAGCGGGCTCTGCCACAGGGTAAAGATGAGTGATCCAGTAAGTCACACCAAGTGCCAAGGGCAATGCTGACCTCTGGGCACCCTGCACTAGGCCCCAGTACAACAGGCTCTTGGTGTGCTAACAACAGTCAGAGGTGTCCCACAAGCACACACTGGAACTAGACTTGGCTCTGACTTGGGTGGGGTCTCGGGGGAGGGGAGGGAGATAACTTATTGGGATGGAGACAGGGTCTCTAGAGGTGTATATGGATACAGCTTTAAAGAAGCTCTGAATTGGTCCCCACATGAACTGACAGACTGGTGAAACACCTAAGAGAATCGGTGGCCCTCCTCAGGAACACTCTGTGACTTCTTGATGCCCTGCACTTCAGGCTCTGACCTCCTAACCGTGGTGCAGTGATCTCTGACTTCGGCATCAGAAGAGGCTAACACCACAGTCGAGGGCCCCAGCATTTGTCTGCTCAGGTCCCCATCTTCTCTCTGAATTTTGAAGCAGAGGGCACGTCTAACTGAAGGTCCCTAGGTCTCAGAGTCGGTCCCTTGATCCAGAATTGCCTGCACCCCCCTTCCCAGGTGTAGCTTTTCCCAAGGCTACGTGCCTGACCTGTTAGCAGTGCCAAGAACCCCAGCCTGAACACTCGAAACTCACACTAACAGTTCAGGGTGACCCCACGAAGGCACCAGGGAGGCCATTTGGGCTTGGGGGAAGAAAAACATCAACTTGTATGAACACTGTTTGCCCAGGCTCCCCCACACTCAGAGCCAGGGTCACCTGCCTAGGACTTGCCTTGGACTCTGCAAGCCCCTGGGGCCCAGCAGGTCAAGTATGTTCTGACTTAGAAAGGCAGGAGGCCAGCTCCTCACTTCTCAGATTCTGCTGAGCTCACTGAAACCCTAACCTTCGGGCTTCCCCACTAATTTGTGATAAGGCCGCGCCAAGAAAAACAGCAGCTAAAGACCCCAGATTTCTCTGCGAATTCCAAAGTGCTTGGTTCATTCCAGCGGGGAAGGGGCCCAAAGCCGCCGTGCATGCAGAACCACCTCTGCGTGGGTGCGGGGCTTGGGATGGCCTAGCAGGAGCCTGCTAGGGAGGACCACCTGCCGCTCTGGGGAGATTGCTTCCAGCTGGCCCCAGCAAGGACAAGGCCAAGGGTGGGTTAGGGCGGTGGCTTGGAGAAGCTGAGATGGCTCTCAGGATATGTGCTGACGTGGCAGGCTTGCTTGAGCAGGAGAGAGAGGAGAAATGTCCACCCAGGCTCCTGACTCAAGGACCCCTGAATCCCTGGACAGATTAGGTAACCTGCTGGCACCTCAGAGTGATATGTGATATGTTATTTGGGGGTGAGGAGTGTGTGTGTGTGTGTGTGTGTGTGTGTGTGTGTGTGTGTGTGTGTGTGTGTGTGTGTGTTGCTAGGAATTGAGCTGGGGGTCTTATATGTACTGAGCAAGCATTCCAACACTGAACTATGTCCCAGATGTGTTTGAGTGAAGGGCACACCCTTCCTGGAGGCAAGCCTAGAGCTAGTGACAGACTCTCAAAGAAGCCCAGAAGCAGCTAGGGAAACGAGAGCTCCTCTGGCAGGGCAGAAGACACTAAGGGCCGGGAAGTGACCCACTCCAGGCTCTGCAGTTCCCACTCCCACCCCCTCTGCTGATATGGGGGAGGTGACTTGGAGTCCAGAGGGGCTTTGGGTGGGATTGTGGTGACAAGCTAGTGAAGCAGGGCCAGAGAGAGGGGTGAGGCCAATTCACAGCAGGGAAGAATATAGCTCGATTTTCCCTCCCAAATCATGTTATTTCTGTATTATCCCAAATAGAAGCTGACTTTGATATGGGGGAAATGGAGGTTTTTGGAACCACTGGAGACCTGTGCTTATCTTGCCATGGTGGCTGTTGCTTCCCTGTTGAGTGGGCCGCCATTCCTACAATGGGCAGAGAGGCCCCCATGGGAGGCCCGAGTAAAACACCCCAGGCTCTTCTGCAGAGGTGGCAGGAGGTTGAGAACCACAAGCCCCTGCAGGATCCTAGGCAGTATCAGATCCTGCCCCAGACTCAGGTACGAAGGGAAGAGAGTCGGAAGCTCGGGAGAATGTGAGTCATGAGGCCTGGTCACCTTGACAGAGTTAGGACCCAAGATGTGAGTCACAACCAGTGACACCCATAGTGAGGAATCTTGTGCCTCAATGACCTCATTCCTCCTTCCACTGTCCTGCCAAGTGTCTCATTAGATAGACCTAAGTAGGAAGCCATGGGGAAGAGGCCTGTGCATACAGCCAAATCAAGTCAGTCTCCTGTAAGCATGAGCAGCAGAAGGCAGCCATAGGACCTGGAGGGGCACAGATGGCATCCAGGGTTCAAGGCTTTCCATGTAAAACCCCGAGACACGGTCTTTGTCATTCAAGCAGGGACATTCAAGTAGTCTTCCATGGATGCTGCAGGGCCTATGGTGTAAGTGAAGCGGGTGCCTGACTCTAGAAACTTGACACCAATCCCACTGTCCCACGGCCCTTGTTACACACAGAAACAAATGCAAACCTCACCTTGTCCAAGGCCCACATGTCATCCCCAGCCTCCTTGTCCTCCCCCACCCTCTGTTTACTCTGCCTAGGAACTCTGTCCCCCACCACCTTCCATCTTGTTCATGTCCCAAGGCCTTTGGTGTGCCCTCTGCTTAGGACATCTAATGGCGCTACCCTCCTCTCATGCAGGTGCCAGTTAGCCTATCCCCTCTGCCAAGAGCATCTTTGAGAAGCTGTTGACCTCTTCCTTCTGCCCTGGATATGGTTGTAGCCCCTTCGGGTTCTTCCTGGCTTCCTTTGGAGAGTGTGCTGTGCAGGACAAGTACACTGTCCTGCAGGAAACTCTGAGAAATGCCCACATGCCAGCTATCTTTCCTACAGGGACACCTTGAAAAGTTACCACTGTAACTAGGATCGGATCTTTAGTGGCTTGATAGTGGGCTGGTTTCCTGCAGACTCCACCCACCAGGGTCCAGGTGGTATCTCCTAGGAGATTCAAACCCCTATTGATAGAGTCAGGTTTGGGGAAGGACAAGGGCTAAACCGGGAAGCCAGAATAGAAGCTACTGTACTAGTCCAAGCAAGAGAGAACCAGGTGGTAAGGAGGAAAGTGGTGAAGCCGGGCATTTTATTTTAAGGGGCGAGTTTAGTTGCCTCTGGCAACTGTAACATACTCCTACCAACACAACAGCTTTGAAAGAGTACACAGCAAAGGGCTCTAGGGGTCAGAGTTCAAGGTAGGGGCAAGTCAACATGTGGTTGGGTCTCTACAAGAGGACGGCAGGAGAGTAATCCTCTCCTCAGTTTTCTGGCTCCTGGTGCCTGCCCTTCCTCCAAGCTCCCCGTCCCCTTCTTCAGACCTTTCTTCCTGGCAGTCCCATTGCCTTTCTCTCTCAACCTTACAAGGCTCATAGAGGTTCACTGGAGCACAGTCAGGGCAGTGACATGGCAGCATGTCTGTGGGGCCAGTCACGGAAAGGCCAAGGGTAAGGTAGCATTTTATGCAGCCAGATAGGGAGCAGTTGGGTGGCTGCTAAGGATTGCCACGGAGGATGCTACGTTTGTAGTGACTGTGGCTTCAAGGGGCTGAGTTGGACAAAGGATGAAGATTCCAACCAGGCTGTTGCAGTGTTGGTCTTTGGTGGCTGTGTCTACCAACAAGTCCAGGCCTGGAGCTATGTGTACTAGAGCCCTAACTCTATCTCCTAATAGCCATGGCTCACTGGTAACTCAGTTTCTCTGAGAGAAATGGGGAGACCCATCTTCTTGGGTGATGAGTAAACACGAATCTGGGGCCGGACAGCTAAACACAGAGCCTGAGATGGGAGAAACCCTGCTTGGCTTGGCAGAAGAAAGTAACATCACGAAGAGTCCCTCACCAGCTTCCTGTAGGCATAGCTCAGACTTCCCCCATTTGGGGGTTGTTAGACTCACTGTAGCCTGAGCACAACCTTTGCCTTTTCCTAAGGACAAGGGGCACAGGTGAATTCTAAGGGTTCCACCTCCCATGCACCAGAGGACAGTATAACATGCCCTTATCCCATTGTCACAATGGTAGGCCCCTGGGGAATTCAGACTGTGGTGAGTCTGGCATGCTCTGGCAGTCTATTGGTAGTAGATTCGTGAGAATGGGAGCCACTATCACAGGCCACCTCCCATCACACCCATCTCACCTTGGACACAAAGCACAGTGGCCATGAAAGGGTGGCTATCTTCTGGTCATGATGCTGTATTTATGCCCTCCCCTAGGGTGGTTTCCCTCTCAACACCAGAAGAGTCCTTCTGAACAAGTCCAGTCCTCCAGGGACTCTGTGACATCAGGTGTATGCAAGAAGCAGGCTGAGTAGTTCTGGTGGGAGGAAGCTTACACCAGAATGGTAGCAGGGCAGTGAGTTTGTCATATTCACTCTCAGGGCCTCTGGTGCTTTGCCCCAGAAGCAGCTGGACCCCCTCCCACCAGTCCTGTTCTCCCATAAACTCTAGCCCTAATGGCTGCAAGTGGCAGAGGGGATTCATTGAGCTAAACTGGGCTACAAAAGCCACTTGTATTGTCACTCAACCCCAAGACAGTTCAACTGGACCTTGGACTTTGGGAAAGGGCAGCCTCTCTCTAAGTTAAGCCTTCCTTAGCCATCTTAATCCATGGTCTTAGTGAAAATGCTGGTGTGGTTCTGGAGATATCCCTAAATAGCTTCCTGGAGAAAAGAAGGTTATGGAGACTGGATGGGCATCACTCAGGGTCTACCACTGAAGCCAGCAAATTGTAAATTCTTATGTTCCTCCTCTCCCATCTCAGGAACCGGAAGACCATTCTGGAGTTTCAGGGTATTTGTTTTTTTTTGTTTTTGTTTTTTTTGTTGGTTTTTTTTTTTTTTTTTGAGCCAGGGTATTATTTAGCCCAGGCTATCCTTAAACTCACTGGGTAGCCAAGAATGACCTTGAACTCCTGATTCTCCTGCTTCCTCCATCTCCCAAGTGCTGGGATTAAAAGTATGCACCAGCACAACCAATTTTATATAGTACTGGGAATGATACCCAGGGCTCCATGCATGCTAGGCAAGCACTCTACCACTTAAGCTATATCCCTAGCTCAAAGAGCATGAGTGGGTCTCTATAGCATCCATCTATAGCAAATTTGTGGAATGGCTGGGTAGGACCTCCTTCGGCCATCTCATCTAGCAGAGAGGAGTGATGGCCGCTGTGGCCTCTAGCAGTGACCTGCTGACCTTTGTGTGCTTCTGGACCTCTGTCTCTTACTATGTCATCCCTAATGTCTAGGCCTATCGTCAGCTGAGCAAATTAATAAAATTAGTAAAGCCCACCAACAAGCTCCTGGCTGCCCCTAAGCACTGAGGCCCCCACAGGGCCTGCTCTTCTCACCCCATTCTACTGCATCCCTTGAGCTGGACAGGTGGACTTCCAGCCTCGTTTCTCCCCTTGCCTACCCATGCTTCTCTCCCCATGCCAAGGCCAGGAGGCAGGCTGCACGCGGGCGTTACAGGACATTATGGCAGGGGGCAAGCAAAGGGGCCCGAGGCACCGGGTGCTTCCGACGGGGCCTGAGGGCCGTCTGACCTTTCCGGCCATGGGGCAGCGGTTGCGTGAGCAGGAACAATCACCCCAGTGTGCAAGGCACAAGCAGCCTTTTCTTCCTCACCGGGCCGGCGCACACAGCTCCCAGCCTGGCTTCCCTTGAACAAACATATTTATTGTGGCCGCCACTGAGGGCCTCGCCTTGCAGCCGGAGCCTAGGGGCCTCTGTCCCACCCACTGGGGCCCAGGGAGGGGACCCCTGCCCTGGCGGTCCCCTGGCCAGACCCTCTTCCCTGTGGGCCCCAGCCCCACTGTGCTGAGGCAGGGGTGGCTCCAGTCACAGCAGGCTCTAGGGCTTAGGGATCCTGCTGGGAGCTTGTGGCCACCCACAGGCAACAGGCCAACCGGTTTCCCTAGTGGGGCACAAACACGAAGACACCTGAGTCCTCTTCACATGGGGCAAGCCCTCCGCCTCTGTTTTCCTCCTCCATAAAATGGGAGACATGACCCAGCCTCACACATCTCCAGAGTCACAACCCAGCATTTAAGAACTCAGAAGCAGCTACAACTCTGTCTTTTCCCAGGCCCATTTCCAGTGTCAGATTTTCCTCCCATGTCCAAAGTGAAAGAACTCCCTCTCTCAGGGCTCACCACCCTCAGGTCCCTCAACTTGCCTCAGTGCAAGGAACCCCCATATTGCTCCCTCTGATGTGACCCCAACTCTTTTTTTCCCTACAAATCCTTTATCATGTCAGCCTCCTCCCCACAGTACAATATGGAAGGCCCAGCTGAGCATTTCCCATTGAGGAACCAGCTCTGGTTAGAAAAGTATGGAAGTTAAGGCAGACTCCAAAGAATAATGGGGTATCCCAATCTCCCAACCAGCAGTTCCTGGGAGGAGAGCAGGTCAATTTGCTAGGAGAGATTTTGTAGGAGGGGCCAGACAAGACCCAGGTACCCCTGTAGGGAAGCTAGCATGCACATTCATTTGTCTCACCCTCCACCTGAAGCTGAACCCCCAACCAGCCAAAAACAGAAGTGGCAAAGGTTCTACTGGACAGGAGGGAGACTTCCGGACCCATTGTTTGCTCTCATTTCCTACCTCAGGGCCTGTGTGTGTGTGTGTGTGTGTGTGTGTGTGTGTGTGTGTGTGTGTGTTATATATGCACGCATGCGCGTGTGGTTAGGAGCAAGAATGAGGGTGTACTGTTTCTTTACATCTTGGAATATGCTTCCTGCCTCAGTTTCCTCTGCTGTGAGATAAGAATTATGGTCTCTACTTGGGCCTGGCAGTGGTTACCTAGGCCCCAGACAGAGGCACCAAAAATGATGCCTGATGAAGACCTCTAAGGTGATGTCTGTGGGTGCCTAAAAGCAGCCATGTGGCTAAGCCTGTGCCATGACTGCCCTGGGCCCAGTGGAAATGAGTGCCTTGAATGGCATGTTAACACACGTCACATGTGCCATGGAAGCCTCAACTTGTCATCATGTAAGCTGTGGCTGTCTGTACGCATCTGGCTTAAATTGAACTTCCCAAGAAAATGTGTTAAATCTGACAATGCACACAGAGTGGCACAAAGGGACTGTACACAAGAGTGCAAGAAGTGGAACAGTGCATTGGTGAGTCAGTTGTAAAATTCGCGCCTGATACACAGAAGGCCTTGGTTCGATTTCCAGCCAATGCATTACTCAGCTTTAGCAGAGCACAGTGGCACATCTTTAATCCCAGCCAGTGGGATGTAGAGGCAGGCAGATCTCTATGAGTTTGATGCCAGCCTGGTCTACATAGGGAATTCTAGCCAAGGCTACATAGTGAGGCCCTGTTTGAGAGAGAGAGAGAGAGAGAGAGAGAGAGAGAGAGAGAGAGAGAGAGAGAGAGAAAGAGAGAGGAAGGAAAGGGAGGAAGGGAGGAAGGGAGGAAGGGAGGAAGGAAGGAAGGAAATGGACTGCTAAGTTGCTGTCCCTAATATGGTCACCTCCCTGTCTCTCTGTGAAGGTGAGATGAGACACTAACCCCATGGCCCTAAGGAGAGGACCTAGTCCCTGAACAGAGAAGATGCCTAGAGCCTGTGAAGTAACACCCTGCCTCGTAAGGGGGTAGATGGTGACCTCTACACAGCTACCTCCAACCTGGGACTATGACAAGATGATGTGCCTAGGTCATGCCAGGCAGGGCCACGGAGTGAGAACTTGGTTAATATGAGACACCCAGAACTCAACCACAAATGGGAAGCCCAGAAGGTGCCAGGTCAGCTTCAGGCTGCCCTTGAGGTACCCACAGGAGGTAGTCATGGTAATGTTTCATTCTGCCTACCCCTTCCAAAGACTATGCTAAATATGCTGGCCTGATTTCCCAGGACACAAAGCTGAGGTGCCACATCCTGTTAGCAGGGTCTAGGGAGGACCTCAGAGAAAAGGGGAGCTTTGCATGAGGGCTGGGTACTAGGCAAGACTCCCCTAGGAGAAGAGGGGTCAGGAAGGACATTTTGAGGGAGAAGATTCCAGGAGGAGCAGAGGCTGGATCTTGAGCCTCTCTAGTCCCTCAGGGTTCAGGAAGGGCAAAGAAAAGGAAGAGAGTAAAGGTGAGGGAAATAGCTGTGCTTGGGGGCAAAGGTCAGTCCCTGCCTAGTCACCATCCTGTCCCAGGAACCTGCTCTTCTGGAGCATGTGCCCTCTGTTGGGACAGCAGGCCCAGGCTCTCAGGCATACCTACCACTGGCTGCCTGAGAACGGGAAGGAGTTAATTCCCGACCTCATGGGCTGGCAAGCTCTGACTCACAGAGCAATAAAATTCCTGTGTTTTAAAAATCAGTATATTAGCTTAATTTTATAGATTTCAGAAGTGCTACTTGAAAATAAAAGTCTCCTAATTATATTTATGATCCCAACGTGAATCTATTTGACTCCGCTCACGGCGAAGAACCTTTGTGTAAAATGCCGGGAAGGCTTCATGCGGACTCGGCCCTAACAGGCCGTAAAACACCGGCTGGTGGGTCCAGGCCCAGCAGGGATCCGAGGTCGTGGCAAAGTCCCTGCTAACGCCACAGCACATGGGACTCCTGGGTGTCAATGAGTACGGAGCCATGGTTCAAATGACCATGGGAGGGGCTGTCACAGCCTCGATGTGTACTACGCACTTAAAATGTGCAGGGGGCATAAGCAGGAGACATAAAGAGCTTGGCACCCATGACACCCAGAGGAGGGACATTTCTGGCATGTAACCAATACTACATCCAATGCCTGCCCTGGGCCGGGGCTCAGGAGGCTTCAAGGAGAATCCACGTCCTAGCCCTTCCTCAGGGCTGAAGCTCTCCAGGAGCCCAAGCTGCGGTTAAGGTAAGAAATTAAAAATAGCAACAAAAGGAAAAAGTACTTCCTCTGGTTGGGAAGCCAGAAGTAAACCCCCACCAAGTAGAAGTTGGGTCTGGTTAGGGGTCTTTACGACATGGTCCTTGGTATGGTGAGGGTGGGCAGCAGTGTTGTTGAGAAGCAAGAATAATCTGGGAGAGCTGTCTGAGGAGGTAACTTTTGCCTTAACTGTGCAGATAGATGGAAGGACCCTATTGTGAAAAGGGTCACCAGCCCCTGGCATGTTGGTAAGGGTACCACAGGGTGATGTTCACCTCCAAGGTGGGCAGAGAAAGTACTGTGACTGCCTTGCCTGTGCCTCACCCCCTACCTGTGCTTAGCGGGTACAAGGAGGCAAAGCCAGACTTGTTGGTCCTTCCAGGGTCCAAGAGTCTCTGACAGGATGTCATTTAGCTAGGCAAGGGGCTTGTGGAGCTTCAGTGTTGGGGGCTGGGAGATGCTGGTTGGGCCTGGGACCTGGACTGGACCAGGCTGCCCTCTCAGCGGGCCACATACAGCAGTGCCAGCTGTACAGACACTGCGGGGATTGTCCTCCTGCCCGGCCCAGGCCTCGATGTGCTGGCTTTCCACAGGAATTCAGAGCAGGCTGTGAGGGGGCTGTAATCGGACGCCGGCTCCAACGCCCTGTTGTTGCAGGTGCAGTGTGGGTGCCGGAGGCCAGGTGGGCGGCACAACACAGCCTGTCACTCACCAGATGGGGCCCCAGGGACCCCTGGTATAAGTGGAAGCTGGGAATCCACAGATGATGGCCTGGCCCTGTACCTGTCCCCCAAATCCCATTCCCATGTTGCTTTGAGCAAGCACTGACTTCCCTGTTTGGTCCTTCTCTATGGGGGATGTAGATCACATTAGCTTGGCTTCCTGGAGGGGCCCTGAGGGGCAGCCTCACCCTGTACCTCCCAGGCTGGTACCCTATATTCCTCCTGTATCAGATAGCCATAGTCAAAGCAGGAACCCAACCTAGGGTAGCTTGGCTCCCCTAGTGCCTGTAGGTGATAGCTTTCCAGCCTCCAAATGAGGCACCGATGGACTAGTTGAGATGCTCTAAGGACAGCGGTATGTTTAAGACCACTGTTAGGTAGTGAAACCAGGTGATAAGCTAGTTCTGGTCACAAATGGGGCAGACATAGGTGGCCAGTGTTTTTATTATGCAAAGGAAGGCATTGACAAGAAAACTCTGGTCACATGTGGCCATTTTTCTTCTAGAAAGGCTTAGACCTTCCTCTCAGACTTAGGGAACTGGTGGCCTAGGTTCTCTCTACCAGGAACTTGTCCATATTCAGTCAGGCCCACCATCAGCTCCATCCTTTGGCTTTAAGACAGTGAGTTCCACAAAGTTTGGGAGAAAAGCTGACACTTGTCCAGTTACTAGGCTCCCTTGTGGGCACCTGGTAACATCTACCAGAGCCTTTAGGTCACCCTGCCACTCTAAGTGCACCTGGCCCTCAGTGTGGTGTCCTTGTTCAGTCAGTCCAGAGGACAGAGGGACAAAGGAGGGACAAGCTCTCTGAAGCCCTCCTGGGAATGAGATTTTGAGGTAGATCCTGAGGGCAGTGACCATAGTCTTCCTGTGTGGGAGCCCCTTCTTGTGTCCCAGCAACCGAAGACATGTGACAGCGGCAGTAGACAAGATAGATTCATTGTGAAGCCACCCAGAACCTACTAGCCTAGGGTCCCATAACCATCACCCTGTGCCCACAGCCAGCTGGGAAGAGCACCCATAGGTGCCGGCTGCGAATCCCCCTTTGCTTTGTTTGAAGCCATGAAAAGCCGCCGACTGTTTTCTCTTCCCTATGTGAGACAGGCTTCCTCAGGGTGCTCCTCTGGGGATAGTGCCAAGAATGAGGATGGAAGATGTGAACAATATACCTTCATCTCTCAGCCCTTCAGGGAAACCTGAACAAATTCAGTCAAATTTACTTTTAATTATGTACATTTCACAACTAGCTTCGACACAAAGTGACGTTTTCTGGCCTTTAAAACACACTCAGATAAGGAAACAGCATCTTGTTTAAGGAACGGAGCTAAACAAACACTGGTACAGGTGTTCAAAGATATCAAATTAGTAGCAGATATGGTGAGGGACCCAGCAGTGGCAGGGGACAGGATATGTGGACTTTGAAGGCCTTCCTAACAGGCTCTAAAATTGATGAGTAGACATAGTAACACTGGGGCCCCTGACTTTGATGGAAGGCTACCTTCACATTTCCCGTGGCTACTGTGACAGACTCAACAAGCAGGTAGCTTTAAACTATACAGAATCACCATTCCACAGTCCTGGAGGTCGAGTGTGGGGAGGACTGATTCCTACTGCAGACAGCCCACATCCCTTGGCTCATGGACTCTGCAAGGATAGAGATGCCAGTGGGCATGGCCCTCACTTCCCTTCCTTATCCCCTACCCCCTCTGTGGTCACATCTCCAGCTCCACAAACTTCTGTCTAAGGACCTTTATGGTCACATCAGGCACCCCATAGTCCATGCTGATCTTGTTGCCCCCAAATCAGCTGATCAGCGACATTCATTCTACTTTGATACATGACCTGCGAACAGGTTCCAAATGTTAAGACATGGACATTTTCAGGGACCAATAGCTTACTTCTCACCACACTACCCAGTTCCCTGTGTCCCCTGTGCCCATAGCAGAGACTCATAGACCACTGGGGCTACCGTGCGTCTTATGAGGCCTGAAGGACACCAGAATGGTCTCAGGCCTATATAGGGAGCTTTGGGATCTGGAGGAGGGGTCTCTGTATCTGGAGAATGTGAGGACAGTAGACCAAGAAGAGAATGAGAAGTAGGGTTTTAGCTCAGTGTGCTTCTGAGGAACTGGGAGCCCTGGTGAATCTGCTGATGGATATCTGTCTCACTAGAATGGTGATGACCAGGGCATAGTTGGTCCTAGACCCTTCTTCCTCACCTTTGTCTCATTGTTTACCCTTGCCAAGGTGCCATATGTCCTTCACATGGCTGCACATGAGTGGCATGTGCTTACCCCCATGTGATCCTGCACCAAGTCTCCTGTTCATCCCCTGCCCTGTTATAGCTCTCCAGACTTGTTCAGTTCCAGCCCCAGGTATGATATCCACTTGGGTCTTAGTTCTTTAGCCACAAGTCCCATCTGATACTGATGGAACATTCTAGAAAGTTCTGTTGCTGTCTACCTACCCTACCTCTAGGAGTGAAGAAGTGCCTACTTTAGAGGAGTCTTGCCCAGCCACCAAAGCAGCTAGGTTCTTTTCGGGATAGCCATAGGTACATGGACATTTGGGGGCTGGGAGCCCTTCCCAAGGCCCTGGGCCTGTGGTTTTTCTGGATACCCATCTTGAGAGGCTCCAGCTCCTTCACCCAGGCATGACAAGCAGAATCAGGGCTGATCATCAACCACAGAGCTGCTGAGGTCCAGCAGTACCTTTCTTAACCTTATCCCTCTGTTCTAGGGCTGCCACTCCTGGCCTCCTAGTTACCTCCTGGAACTCTTGGCCCGAGTGCTTGAGAGTTAGTGTTGACTGTTTAACCTGTTCAAGGCACTCACCTTGACAATGCCAGATTTTTTCGCATTGAGAGTTAAAAGGAAGGAAAATAAGTTCTGAAAGAAATAGGCTTTGTCCTTTCTGCACTGCTCTTGAGGTAGACTATTTCCATCCAAAATGGCCATCTCCCTTCTCTTGAACACCAACAGTGTCTTGGAGAACATCCCTGGAACTATTGTCTCCGGGAGACAGGTTTGGGATGTCCTGTGTCTTAGCTCAGGTATGACCGGTATGGCAGGGAGGCCGGGATTGGTGACAGATAGCCTTTGGCTTGAACTGGTCCAATGGGAACATTTGCTGCATGCCTAGGCACTCACAGCTATCTGGCCCCCTACACCCCAATACTGTGATAAGGGACCATGGTGACTGCCCGCTCAGCTATGCCACCTCCATGACGGATCTTTCTGAACGCAGTTGGGCCCGGGCTCCCCTTGGCCCTTTCTCAGGGCCGTTTGCACTCTGCAGCTGAATCAATGCAAGGCAGAAATTCGTGGCAGGGGAGTGTTTACCGGTAGAGTTTCTGAAGCCAAGGATGCTCAGTGTTTGTCTAGGCTCCATCCCACTGGGTCCTCTTGAGCTCTGCAAACAAGAGCCTCAGAGCACAAGGGGCCCTCACCTCCCCAGAGTGCTGAGTCCAGCACACCGGACCTCGGTGCAAACAGCCAGCTGCGGCTCTTCCACAGCACTGAATAAACTCAGGTCAAACAAAGCAAATGTGTCCTAGAGACCCCCGTGAGCAGGCAGCCTCAGAAAGCCCTGCGTGAGCCTTTTGCTGCAATCCAGAATTACTGGGAAGGGCAATGTAGACATTTGCCTTCCCCAGGTGGCTGCCAAAGGTTGAGGTAGTTGATTTTTCTCATTCCTGGAATCCAGGAAAGTTAGTCTTTTGCTGCCCTTCCCCCCTGAACTTTTCAGATTCTCTGAGTTCTTTGTGGGGAAGGCTGGCCTGGGTGTCCCTCAGTATGGATCAAAACCAAGGGAGGTCCCACTGGGGATACCTAAGCCAGGGACAAGGCTATTATGCTGCAGCAGAGAGGGGTATCTTAGCAAATTATGGGCAACTGGAGTGATTTATGGGCCTCTGGGGATGTGGGGACTATTTTTATCTGTAAGGGTCTTGCAAGCCAGGGACCCTGTGCTCCTCCAGTGCAGGAAGTCTGTGGGGGTGGGTCTGATCTCTACTGCTTCAGAGCCTTTGTTCCTCCTGGCCTAGCTCAAACCTCAAGGAAGGGTTCCCACCCACTTCTCACTGTTCTGCTTCAGGGTTAGAAGGAACCATGGCTTTTACCTAGACTCATGGCCTGAGATACAGTAGAGCCCTGGACTGACAGTCATTGTGCCTACTCCCTACCCAAACTACCCTACACTCAGCTCTGATAGCCCTTCAGGGGCCTGTGTTCTGTCTGCTCACCCCCCCTCCCCCCTCCCAGGAGAGCAGCCTTGCCTGACTCTCCTTTTGCTGAATTTTCTGAGTCTATACAGCTGGACCATGGTGCTCTACATTGCCAGTCGTACCCAAGTGAGATAGAAGGGATACTTACCTACCAATATGGTCCTTTCCTCCACATCCACCTGAAAGATCTCACCAAATACCCACTCAGTTCCCTCCTGGGAAGTTGCTGTTTGCTGACCACCATAGCCCAGCTGTGAGATTTATATTCCCTCTTAGCCACACATATCCAAACACACAACTCAATGTACTGTGGTAGTTCTCATTTTACTTCAGCCTAGTCTTTTAAAGATAACCCTTATTATTACTTTAAAAACCTTCACAGATGGTCCTTTCCTTACCATGGGGTCATGTCCTGATAACTCCATCATAAATTGAGATGGTTATAGGTTAAAAATGCATTGGAGCTGGGTGGTGGCTCACGTCTTTAATCCTAGCACTCAGGAGGCAGAGCCAGGCGGATCTCTGTGAGTTGGAGGCCAACCTGGTCTACAGAGCAAGATCCAGGACAGGCACCAAAACTACACAGAGAAACCCTGTCTGGGGGGGGGGATGCATTGCAGTGGCTGGGGTGGTAAAATTCAATCAGTAATGTGTTCACCTTGCAAACACAAGCACCTGAGTTCTAGCCCAAGAACTCATGTAAAAAACCTGCATGTGGTAACATGTTTGTGATCCTAGCACTGGGAAGGCAGAAACAGGCAGGTCCTTAGGGCTCTTTGGCCAGCCAGCCTAGCCTAACCTGCTTAGCAAGTTCCAGGTCAGTGAAGAGACCCTTTTTCAAAAAACAAGGTGAAAGGTACTTGAAGAATGACACCTGAAGTTGTCCTCTAGCTTGTACACACACACACACACACACACACACACACACACACACACACACTCACACACTCACACATGCATGTACACTTACACACACATGCATATACACTTACACACACACACACTCACACACACTCACACACACACAGAGTGCTGTATATGCCTATCTTAGTGGATACAACAGTGTACCTCCATGGCACCCTATGGAGCTGCTTGCTCATTCTGCCTTTTGGGGTTACCCCTGGTGTGTACTTTTCCTGCTACCCAGCATCATGAAAGAGGATCAAACATGGGTACTACACTAAGAATGGGCTGAAATTCAGCATACAGGATGCAATTTCTGCTGAATACAGACCTATTTTGCACTACAATAAAGGTTAAAAGCCTTATTAAAACATTGATGATTAGTCCATCATCTTCAGTTGTAACACAGAATAGTGTAATAATGGGCCGCCTATTACCGTAACTGATTTTAAGACTCCTTCCTCCCCTAGTCTCCTCACTTGCCCCAGATGGATGTCTGTGAGCAGATGTGCTCACTGGGTTTGTGCTTAGGTCAGTGCACGGCAGGCAGTGGAAGTCCGACTTCCCTGAAAACTCCGAGGGGAATTCAGGAAGATGCCAGCAAGGTGCTAAAATAATAGGTGGGACAGTATAGCAAGAGATTCGGAGGGGATGTGGGGGTCTTACGACATCTCACAATGACCTTTAAGCTCTCTGTCCACCTGGGAAGAAAGCTTGGACCAACTGTCTCAGCAACAATTCAGGAGGATGCAGATGGAACCGACACATATACCTGGCTGGGGGCAGGCCTGGTCTAGCCTGAACTGAGCTCAGGCCTGTTCTAGCCTGAACTCTGAGCTCAGAGAGTATCAGTCATCCTGTCTCCAGTTCTTCCCTATTTGGCTATATTCTGAAAAGTCACTAGGTTATCCTGCCCTGTGACACATATCTGTTCCGGAACACATACCTGCTCCATGCCCTAAGCATGAGCCCTGGAGCTAGGTTAGAAGGAACCAAACTCCAGGCCCAGCAGGAATCTATGTGTCAGCAGTACTCAGGGCCTCAAGGAAGGGCCCCCTTCCCTAGTTTGCCCAGCCCTCAGGTGCCTGCGGCCACTGAGTATGTCCATCTGCCCTCCACTCACCCACTTCAATTTTCTGGGCACCAAGGAACACTTTTGCTGGAATACTGGAAGAGAAAGATGTGACTGCCTTGACCCAAACAGCCAGATGGTGTTGTGTTACTGTGGAACCAAGAAGGAGCCTGTCTGGGCAGAGGGGACTTGGCCAAAAGTGGTAGCTTGTACCCCACCTACTTATGACACCCTGTGTCCATCTTGTCCCAAGCAAGAGGCTAGGTGGGTATTGGGAAGTGAGTGCAGTGGTCAGAGGGGAAGATGTTCCTGCTAGACTGACACTGGACCAAGCGGCCCTGCACTTCCCACAGGACAGGAGCCCTTAGATGCTTGTCGGCCCATAGAAGTGAGTGATCCACTATTTATCACAGCTCTGGTGAGTGTAAGATGCCTGCACGGCTACCAGGTGTGCCTGTTGTGAAAAGAGGAATCTGAGTGCAGACATCACCTACACATGCTCCAGAGGCAGAGCCAGTGTGCAGACACATAGGCATTTCTCTTTTTGAGCCCTCACTTCTTATTCATCAATGTTTCCTACCTGCTGCTCAGCATTCCAGGTACCATACTAGGTCCTGGAGATAAAAAAAAAAAAAAAAAAGGTATTTCTCTGTATTTTCTCATATCAAGACCCTTGGTATGTGTGCTGGTTAGTTTTAAGTGTCAACTTGCCACAACCTAGAATCACCTTGGAGTTTCAGTTGAAAAATTATCAAGAGCAGATTGACCTATGGGCATATCTGTGAGAGATCATCTTGTTAACTGACCCAGCCCATAGTGAGCCCGCCGTTCCCTAGGCAAGGGACCCTGAACTGGATAAACAGTTCCAAAGCTAGCTGAGAGGGGCAAGCAAGCAAAGGTGTAGTCCTTCATCTCTGCTCTTGACTGTGCATGTGATGTGACTAGCCATTTGAGTTCCTGTCTTAGCTTCCCTGAAATGATGGCCTGTGGCTTGGAATTGTTAACCACATGAAACTCCCCCACCCCGAGCTGTTTGCCAGGGTACTTGTCACAGCCACAGAGATGAAACTACAACATTCTGCTATCATTCCTAGGTACACTTTTGTTCCAAAAGTGTATCTTTTCCTCTATGAAGTGACTTTGTGTTGTGTCCCTGCTCTCTCCAGGATGGTAGATGGAGTCACGTTTGTGTTCAGCTCCATTCTTATGGGTTCAAGGAATATGATGGGGACACTCCTTCATCTGGTGGTCTGCCAACCACCCCCAACCCAAGACACACTGCTGTGCAGTAGAATAAGTTTCTAGAGCCCAGAAGAGCACCAGCCTCCTGAGTGGTTCATCTCTTTAGTACAGTGTATGGTTTTGGACCCCTTGTTCCTCCAGGTCAGCTTTGAAGTTCAATTTATTTGTGAAATGGGGTTTTCTGTAGATTAGGTTGGTTTACTGATCCATGAGGGAATCCTGGAATCAATACTACTCTACCAACACACCCAAGAGCAAGGAGGTTCCCTGCAGGGGACTGAGCCACATCCTCAATACCCCATGACAGTCTGGAGGTCTCCCCCAGAGAGTGTTCCCAGGAGTTCACTTCTGTGACTCAAGAGAATGTGTCCTTTCTCATGCTACATTGGAATTTATTGATTGCTGGCATAAAGCAGCATTGTGGATTTAGGAGTGCTGATTTCTTTAGTCAGTTCTAGCAGATGAGCTACCAGTTTTCTTGGAGGGCAGCAATATGGACAGTTTTTCCCCCTTTCTCCCTAATTTCTCACGACACCTTCTTTCTGCTTCTTGGCCCTAAATATCTCCAGGAACACCCTTCACAATGAAGACCATGGGTGCCCTGGCTGGTTCAGCTCATAGTAGAAATCCTTGAGATGTCTATTTGATGAATTGTTTGCTCCAGGGTTTGATTTATAACTTTTGCTGAGTTAAGAAAGTTCCTTTTCTATTCCTGTTCTCTGGAGATTGCTTTTTTAACTATAAGAAATAAAAGATGAGCCAGGTTTAGTGGGACACATCTTTAATCTCAGCACTCAGAAGGCAGAGACAGGTAGATCTCTGAGTTCAAGGCCAGCCCGGTCTACAGAGCGAGGTCCAGAACAGCCAGAGTTACACAAAGAAACCTTGTCTCAAAAAAAAAAAAAAAAAGCAAGTATATAAAACATGCTTAATCACATTTTTTTGTACTAACTGGAAGAATTGTGTGCTTTCCCCCTTGTGTGAGAATCGCACTGATAGACTGTGGTATTGAACCGTCTTTGCATTCCTGGCACACATTCTTATTCAATATTCCATTCTTTCCTTTCTCACTTGTTTGATATACATCATTGGGTTTGACTTGTTGTTTAAGACTTTTGCCTCTATCTTCATAAGTGGCATGGGATCACAACTCCATTTTCTTGTATTTTCCTTGCATAGATTTGAAGCCAAATTCTTTAACTGGGCAGTGTAACTCTATTCTGTTTTCTGGAGCCGCTTAGATATCTTATGAAGCTTTGGAAGAAGTCATCTATAAAGCCAGACATGCATGAATTTTGAGAGGTCTCTAGTGACATTTATATTTCCTTCTTTTGTATGTATGTCATGGGTGGAGTGACTGAGGGTTGACCACAGGGCCTCAGGCTTGCTGGACAATTTCTTCATCACTGGGCTATACATGTAGCTCTATACTGACTTTCTTAAACACTTATCACCTATCACAGACTTTGAGGTTTGATATAGTTCTAAGTGTTTATCTAGTTTCATTGGTGTTTTCGAGCTTACTCATACATAGCGTTCATCCTACTTTATGTTCATTGTTTTTGTAACTTCTAGTCACAAATCTTTGCCAAGGGTTGTAAACTGAGAAGTGCCACTTACTTTTGTGTGGCGCATGAACTAATGGTTCTTTAAATTTTAAATGATTAAAAAACTAAACAAAAAGAAGAAGGAGAAGGAGGAGAAGAAAAAGAAGAAGAGGCAAAGGACACTAGGAGAGTATAAAAATTTGAACATGCTCATCCACATGGTAAACTGTATGGGTACACAGCTGTGCCAGCCGTGGCATTCATTGTTCACAGCTGTTCCCATGCTGAAGCGCACAGCCAAGCAGGTGTCTGCCCAGCAGATGGAACTGCACTGCTGTTCACATTCCACATATCCTGTCATCCAAGGCTCAGTCAAGCCAGCATTGTTGGTGTTTCTCACCCCACCTAACTTCTCAGCTGTCCCTTCCCTGTCATCGCCATCTTGGGATGTGCCATATGTACCAGGCTTCTAGCCAACTTGGTCCAGGCCCAACCCTGTTTTTCTCCAGGCCCTCTGCTACCCACTCTGTAGACCATGCTCACCAAACCTCAGGGTAAAAAATCAGTACTAAGAAATGAGGCTAGGGAGGTGAGGAACCCTCAGAGCCCAGATGTTAGAGCAGGCTGAACTCAACCCAGGACTGGTTCTCCATGTCTTCATTCAGCATGATTTCAAGCCAAGGGTTCCACAGTTGAAATGCCCAGGGAGCATCTTCCCTGGGAGGCATGAGCATGGCTCTAAGCCCCTGCATCTCTTGTCCAGTGTGGTTCAAGAGATTTCCTTTGGCTGTTGGGTTGCAGGGATGCTCTGGAGATTCCAACACATAATGGGTTGCTGACGATCTACTTTGGTTTATTATCTCCATGATGGACACCTGTCTGCCTGAGCAACAGGCAAGGGGGGACAATAGTAAGACTCCTCTCCCTCCACCAGCCTCTTATCTCTCCTTATGATGGTATTTTGTCCATTGGAAGTAAAGCACATTGTAGGACAGTTTTATAATTATAAGATCAGTGCACGTTGGTACAGAGTCCCCATCTGTCCTCTCCAGGGTCTTTGTTAGGAACATAATGTCTCAGTATGTATTCATTACCACTGGCCAGTGGTACGCACCAATACCTACCATGCCTCACACAGTTTACTCTCTGCTTCCTCAAAATCCCCTGTGTCCTTTCCCATTCCAGGACCCATTCAGGGTTCCACACAATCTGAGGGCCTGCCTCCTGAGGCTCCTCCAGGCCAGAACTATTTCTTTCTATCCTTGATGATGTGACCATGGGTTTTGCAAGGGTTCTGAGAGGTGTCCAGTGCTGGGTTGTGTCACATTTTCCTCGGCATTAGGTGATTCTGTAGGTTAGGAAAGGAAGATGGTCCCCTCTTCACCTCCCACTAAGGATGCCAACTGTTCACACAACTTGCCCCTATGCCAAGGTTGGCTATCCTGACTGGGCTGTGTCTGTCTATCTTCCCAATGTTTGTATTGCTCTGTCCCCTTTTTCTACACTGTCCCTCTAGAAGTCACCAGGACCAGCCCTAGTCACCAGAAGAGACTCCAGGACATAGATCATACTGCTGACCCCCGTAGGCCCCATTGGGGGCCATTCATGAAGGGACCCCCTGAGAATGAGGTCTGACCTCCTCCTGGATCAAAGCCATGGGCCCTGTTCCCCGGGGACCGGGAAGCTGAGCAGGCAGACAGGGTAGCAGGCCATCGCCCCAGGCAGGCGTGGGAATCCACACATGGCCCCTTCTCAAAGGCGGGTGCTGTCCCTGGGCCTCGGCGGGGTCCTGGAGCCTCTCTCATTGGGCACATCCGCGCCTAGCCTGGCCCATGGTGGAAATGCAAATCTAATTAGTCTGGCATTGAGCCCGTCTTAAAAGCATTAACAGAGCCTTAAACTGCTGTCGGATGGGGGTGAAGAAACGCCTCAGAGAGAAATTACCGGATGGTGACAAAGCCCCAATTTATTAGTCTTCTCCAATGGGGACTGTGCAAAGGACATTAATTACTTTAATGGGACTTATTTTGCTTCGTTGCCCAAAGTAATTGGTTTATTAACCTCTCCTTCCCTTTAGGGAAGAAGGGAGGGGTCCGGGGACCGGGTGGTGGCCCCGGGAGGGCCCTGCCCACTGTGTTGCTTCTGCCCAGCAGGCCAGCTCTGCACCCTGGGGCAGCCAGCACTCTGTCCCTGCTGGTTCTGACTAAGCAGTGTCAACACCCTACTGTGAGCCAAGTTCTGGGGACACAGCCCTGAAGAAACAGAGCCCTCAAAAAAAAAAAAATGTATGGTCCCTGAGGCCATCAGCTCATAGCTATCACAGGTATCTGAGGCAAAAGGTACATGCCTTTGGGGAGGTAGGCTGTAGGGGCAGGCTTCTTGCAGAAGGGTCAGGTCTGAAAGGTGGGGCAGGATAAAGGACGAGGGGAGAGGAAGTGAATAACCAGGCCAGCTTGGGAGATCATGGTGGACAGTGTTCAGAGGCCAGCAGGAAGGTTCTGGGGATGAGGGGGATGGGGCTGGGCTAGCCTGAACAGGTAATGCAGCCAGCCCTATGGAACCTGCTTCCCAGATGAGGGTAGATAACATTTGGTCTCAAAGCAATTTCTCTGGTTTGGAGCAAGCCATCTTGGACACATGTCCCAGAAAAGCTACTTCTCCCCATGGACAGGACACTCTAGAAGGAAGCTCAGCCTCAGGCTCTGAGAAGAGTGTTGGGTTTGCAGAACTTCACAGTCTACCCATAGAGAAGGGCAGGGCCCAGGGTTGAGGATTTAGCTCAGTGGTAGATCGCTTGCCTAGCAAGCGCAAGGCCCTGGGTTCGGTCCTCAGCTCCGGGCCTGGACTACACCCTCAGCTCCCCAGACAGGCAGGAGCTCTTCTTGACCCTAGCTCTTGGATGGGTAGAGAGAAAAGTTTTCTCCATCTTTGGAAGCACAGGTTGAGGAGGTCCACATGGAGATGCCGGAAGGGAGGTGTTCGGACACTACAGGTGAACTGAGGAACTTGGTGAGGTGGACTAGGGCTGAGGGGTCTTCATGGGCTGTGTGGTCATGAGTGTTCCCAGGGGGTCCCACAGATGGGCCTCCTCAGCATCCTGATAGTCTGGTGCTTACCTGCCCTACATTTTAGCCAGTGCCCTGGCCAGGCAAATACACAGAAATAGGGATCCCAGGTGGGGCCAGCTTACCAAGGAGGACCTGACTGTAGGTATAAGAGCACCTGTAAAGGAAGCCTGAGACACAGGGTCTTGGAGGCCACCAGAGCTCACAGGGGAGACCCTCCCTCTCCAACACCAAGCTCATTTCATCAGTGCTCAGGGTAGGCTAAGTCCTAGTCTACGCCTCCCTTTCTAGACCTTGGGGATTCTGTATGAGAAGGAGAGACTAGGCCTACTTTGAAGTAAACAAGATCTTGGGGGCTACGATCAGGCCCAGAAAGTAGAAGTCAGTAGGCCAGCACCCCTGCCTCTCATCAGTCTTCTGGGCCTTTACCCTTGGGAGGGCCACTTCCCTCTGCAGATGTTACCTTGTCTTTGATTCTAACCTTGACTGAAGGGTAGCCTTTGGTTCACTGTGTTACGTGACAGGAGATGTTTAGGGGTGGTGCGGCTTGGTCCAGGCCTCCAAAATGGGGAGAGGCTTCAGGCCCTGTCAAGAAAGCCCACCCCACCCCACCCCACCCCCATTCTTAGCTGGGCCTTAGGAGGAAGGAGGTTCTGTCCCAGGCAAGCCTCACAGACCTTAGTCTAATTCCAATTCCTCCGTCTGATTTGGGGGCCCATTCCTTCCCCACCCCACAGTAAAGCCCAACAGACTCCAGTTTCCAGTGTGGAGCCAGGACCCACCAGCCACGTCTAGAAAAGATTCTGCAGGAAGGGGCTTGGGGACAAGGGTGGAAGTGAGAGGTGTCAGGGGGGCCTGACTCCAGGGTATGGGGCATGGGAGCAACTAGAGATAAGATGAGCAATCTGCTCTGCTGGGGAAACAGGAACTCTGAGCACTTCTACTCTCCCCCTCCAAGGCTGTATGACCTGAGGCCGAAAGCTGAGCCTCTCTGGTCTCTGTCCTTATTTGTACAAGGGAGAAGATTTGAGCTGTTAAACGTGTTTAAAAGCACAGGGGCAGTGGTGCCTGGGAAGCTTGCAGCAAAAACGTATTCAAAGGGGTTAAGGGAAGGGGAAGGAACCCAGGCAAAAAGCCAACGAAGATGCTAAGGGACTAGGGTAGCTTGCTGGGGAGCCTGGGGCAGCATAGGATCTGCAGCTCCCCATCTGAGGCCTGCTGGGTCCAAGGTTCGGGTCAACGCTGGAGAATGCTGTATATTCCAGAGAAAGATGGGGTTGGAGCAAGTCAGAGCCCTCAGTCCAAGCCCAAACCCTTGGGAGCTGGTCACCAGGTGGGCTTGGGGGTGACCTGACAGGTTATGAAGTCTATGAGAAAAACATCTGGACACATAGCAAAGTGTCCCAGAGAGACAAATCCACCATGAGCTCACTAGGGCGAACTCATTCAGGATTTTCTGCCCCATCCAGAAAGGCTTGGCCAGAGGTCCCAGGTTTGCTGGTCCCATACAACTTCAGGGATTTTAGGCTCTTGGGCCTTAGTGTTCTGGGATGCTGAGTCTCTTGCCAGGAGCCCCAGAGAGCTACCTCCTGACTTCTGAAAAATTGAAGACAGTTTAACTCCTGTCTTTCCTCCTTCTGCTTGTAACCCAAGTGGCTGCTGAGGCCCTGGTTGGACCCAGGCTGCTGTGTAGTTCACAAGGAAAAATGCACAAATCACGTCTCTAGACGTAGCCCATGTAATTCTTCGTAGACATTAGGAGTTTTCTCTCCCTTGTTTTAATCAACAAGTCCCCAATAAGCCATTTCAGTGAGGCCATTACCAACGGCCCCTAATCTCCCGGGGCTGCCGAGCGAAATGGGATCTCTCAGCTCTTTCGCTGAAAACGCTTTTCTTGTTTTCTTTCTCCAACGTGCTGGAAACCGGCCAACTCGCCAGTTCCATTAACTTAATGAGGGCTGACAGTCTGCAACAAACGTCCTCACAATCTCCCCAGGACTGAAACGGGGTCCTCCCCAGCGCTTGTTCAGACCCCAACCTTCCTGGCTTCTCCCCAGGACTGAAATGGGTCCTCTCCAGTGCCTACCCACACCCCAACTTTGCTAGCTTTTCACCTCCATGCACCGGTTCCTCCTGGTACAAACCTAGACAAAGACGTGTCTTTTTGCCATTCCTACCCAGCCGCTCCACACAGGTTCCCCTAGACTTTCAGGGCATCAGTGTACCTTGGGGGCACTAGCACCCCTGTCTCCCAGTGGATTTAGAGCCACCGTGTAAGTCTCAGAGCTACCAGCCTGTCTTGTCCTTGGCATTCCTTCCTCCCAGGATACTTCTTTGTCAACATAAAAACTTTTCTCTAGCTCCTGTGACACCCAGAAATCAAAGAATTTACTGGAACTGAGTCCCAGGGTAGCAATGGGGTTGGGGCTCTTCACCCAGGCCTACAGAAGCAAAGGGTGCCATCTCTGGGTGAGGGTCCAGGCTAGGAATTGTGGTCTCTACTAGCAAAGAAAAGGGAGGGCTGAGCTGATACTCAAAGTAGATGTCCATCCTATCCCAGAAACTCCTTCCCCTGGTGTGAAAACACAAGCCTCATTAGTGCCGAGAGCTGTGGGGTAGGCTGAGGACTCACCTACATACCCAGTGGTCTAGACTCTGAGCCTGGTCAGCAGCTCCCCACCAACCACCCTCTCTGTTGTTTGTTGTTCATTTTGATTTTCTGAGACAAGGTCTTACTATGGGGCCTTGGCTTGTTTGGAACTCACTGTGTAGACTAGGCTCAAACTTGTAGCAATCCTTCTGTCTTAGTCTCCCAAGTGCCACCAAGCCTAACCATTCTCCTTTCATGAGGCACACATCTCACAAACCCTGGCTGCTGTTCTGAGCTATGGGGTTGTCCTGGACGGGCACTCCTTAAATCTCATTCTTACTCTTCAACATGGGAAGAACAAAAGCGAGCACAGGGATTGATGACGCCGTGTGCCTGTACATCTGCGGAAGCTAACCACACGGTGTTCAGCAGTCTCTCTGCAAAAGGAGCCTCTCAGGAACACCCCTCGGGTCAGCATGAGGACAGGGTGCGCTCACAAAACTAAAGCATGGTGTTCGGCATGGCTGTGCTGTCTGATATTGGTTTCTGGATAGCTTGTATTCACTTATTGTTTTACGTGGGCCTACTGGAATAGGAACTACACAGAGCCTCCTCAGGCCACACTGCTACACAAGCCTCATTTCTGTGGGCCAGCATGCCTGGACTCCTTACAGCTTTCGTCTCCCACCTTGCACTCAGCTCACCCACCCTCTCCCACCCTCATGGTGTCAGTCTCCTTGGCTAACAATTTCTCTGCTCTATCTAATCCTTTGGACTACCCCCCTAAAACTGTCATTGTGTGACTACAGTCATCTCCTTTATCCTCAGCTTCACTTTCTGCCTTCTCAGTTACTCCAACTATGGTCAGAAAATATGAAATGGAAAATTCAAGAAATAAACAATGCATAAGTTTTTAATTGCTTGCCATTCTAGTAGTGTTATGAGATTCATGACATCACACACTCTGTTACACCTGGAATATGAACCAGGCCCCTGTCCGCCATATCCACACAGTTTATGCCACCTACCCATTAGCCACTTAGTGACTGTCTCAGTCATCAGGTCTGTCATCCGGGTGCCACAAGGTTTGCCTTTAAACTCTTATTTTACTTCATAGTAAAATGTAATACACAATAGTTATATATATATAAACCAGTCATGGTGCTGGCCATTCAGATATTCCAAAGAGAGGCCATAAAGTATGTCCTTTGAAAAGAAGAAAGTTCCTAAATTAACAAGGAAAGAAAACAGTTGCATGCTGGGTTGCCAGGACCCACGGGAAGAACAAATCTGTAAAATTGTAAAGAAGGAAAAAGAAGGCAACGCTAATTGTGTTGTCTCTCCTCTAACTACACTGCTCATAGCTGCTTGTGACTTTGGGCATCTGCTTGACATCCTGGAGCTTGTTCCTTCTAGGTAAAGGGAGCTACTAGATTCCACAGAAGTGCCTGCTCCCTGCCCCTCACACAGGGCAGACTGCTAGCTAGTGTGTCAGGCAGGGGCCCATGCACAGAGCCTGCTCCCCACTCTCCTCTCCAGACTCATCTAGGAGGAGTGATTGGAGGTATTTTCACAAACTGGGCCACTCCCGTCTGTCCTAGTGTCTCCAAATTCTGCCTTTCATCCACTTATCTGGCAAAGGCAGCCTATTGTGTGTCTGTGTGTCCCTGCTAATGGTCGTGTCCCTGCCTGGTTGGTTCAGCTCCTTAGGAAGCTCTCCCACACCAGCTTCCCTCACTCTTACCTGCTTTCTTCTGGGTGTCCCCCCAAGGACCAAGCTGGTGGCATGGGATGGAACTTATTTGGGGTTTTCTTCTTGTCTTAGGGCCACTGTGGAGGGTAGGTCCTACTATAGGCTGCCCTCTTCACCCCCAGGACCTATAGGCTCCATCTGAGGCCCATAGCATAGGCCACAGGTTTGTGCAGAGGCCTTTCTCTGTAAAACCCCTTCCCCACACATCAACACTCACCTCTGTAGTAGACTTGTGTGACACCATCATCCTCAGGCCTGAGAGGCCTCTGAGAAAGAATCAGGCTTCTTCCACCGCAAGACAACCCTATGCAGTTTGGGGGTCAAGTTATATTGTGCAGCACTGTGCTGAGTTGAGTTCACTTAAGTTCACCTCCATGATGCCGAACTGAGGTGATTTGGACCAAGGGGAGTTGATATGAATTCAACCAAGTGCACTCTCATGGGTGAGGGGGAACTAGTAACTTTACACCTGATCTGGGCCGTGTGGTCTCTGAGGGTCCAAAGGAATTTTATAATGGTCTGCCATTTGGGCCTCTATAATAAAACACCTTCAACTTGGAAATGTATGAGTGTATGATTCAGCATCTGGGAAGTACCATTCAAAAGGTTCATAAGGGCTCTGTATGCTGCACAAGGACACCTTCTGTGAATCCTCACATGGCTGGGGAGAAAAGTGAACAAGTTCCTTGGGCAGCAGTGACTGCATTGATGGCAATGATGATTTCTTCTCTTCCTGCTCCTCTGCTGCTGCTTTTTGAGATAGGGTTTCATGTACCCCAGACTGGCCTCGAGCTCACTATGTAGTTGAGGATGACCTTGAACTTCTGATCCTCCTGTCTCTACCTCCTCAGTAGCAAAATTATTGATGTGCATTACCTGGCTTATGCTAGGGATGAAACCCGGGGATTTGGTGCCTGTTAAGTGAGAACTTGTCAGAGCCACGTCCCCAGCCCTTCAGGCTTCTTTAAAAAGAATACTAATCCCATTCATGAGTGCTTTGCCCTCATGACCTAATCCCTTCCCAGAGACTCCACTTTCCAATGCCACCACACTGGGAATGTATCATCCATGCATGAGACTTACAAGCAAATTGCAATCTAACCACCCAGATCACAACATTCAAACTTGGCTCCCTCAAGTTCATGTCCTTTTCACATGCTCACACAGTCGCTGAATCCCCAGAGCCCTCGAGATCTTATCTTATTCCAGTACTGACACAAGAGTCTCCAGTGTCCAAAATGAGTGAGCCTAGGGTCAGACTTCATCCTGAGGCAAATTCATCTCCAGAGCTATTAGCCTGTGAAATCACAAAGGGCATGAGCTTCCAAATTACTATAGTGGGGCCAGCCTGAAGCAGACATCCCCTTACAAAAGGAAGACATGAATAAGAAGAAAAGAGTGGCATGTCTCAAGTACATTCAAACCCCAACAGAGATAGCACTAACTTGTAAGGGCTGCGAATCATTAGTCTTTGTCCCACTTTCTGGGCTCATTAAGCCAAGACTCCACATAACAGCAACATTGTGACTTGACTGAATATATCCCATATGTCATCCAGGCTAGAGTTCAATCCTGATGGTTCTGCCACTCTGGGTTTTAGAACCAAGTCTATCCCCGTCGCTCGACTGGGAATTTCTCTTGCAGCACCCTGCAGCAGTTCTGTCTCAGCTCTGTGGTTCTTTGGTGTGTCTTCTGAGTGGAGACAGTTCTGCCCTCAGCTCCTATACCTAGTGGAAATGGCCCCATGAAGGCTACCAAGACTGCAGGGGTGGTCACTGTGCCAACACTTTACTTGGCCGCCGAAGCCCCAGCTGGGGTATCCCAGGGACCCTGAACTGGAACTCAGGAAGGCTTGAGCAGTAAGGGATAAGGTGCCCCTGAAGTTCCCCGAAATGCCTCTGTGGCAGAGAGTGTCACCTGGTGAGCAGCACCAGCTCCTCTTCTGTCATACGACATTCTGACCTCCTCCCTTGGTGCTTTTTTGTGAACACACCTTTTTTCATTCTCTTCCATTTGGCTGGTAGGTTTCAAAGAGGGTCTTACTTGTACCTTGCTGTGTAGTCCTGGCCTGGTACTAGCCCAGGCTGACGGGAATGCTAGGCAGTCATCTTGTCTCAGCCTCCTGAATGTTGAGACTATCGGAGTGTGCCACCATGCCTGGAGCCGTTTCATTTTTTCCTTCCTTCTGGTAGCTGAGTCTTACCCAGGTCAGTACATTTTGCTGTTCTTGTGATTGTCACTGGCTTGTGACTCTCCTTTCACTTTGCACTATAAGCAATCAAAAGAAGCTAGGTAGCACCATGAACACTTTGCTGAGGGATATCCTCTGCTAAATAGCCTTGTTCATTTCTCAGAAGTGCCATCCTATCCTAAGTGCCTATAGGCACTTAGACACTAAGACCCTGGGACACAATCCTACTAGGTCCTTTGCTACTTCATGGCTCTGTGTTTCCACCAATTCCTTACCAGAATGTCACTTCCTGTCCCCATTTCCACCAGCATCCCCGCTGTAGCTCTTTGCCCATTGCCACAAAGTCTGTAAAGCTCTGGTCTTCTGAGACCACCCCCAGGCCACCCCCAGGCCACCCCCAGGCTCTCTTCATGTGCTTCAGATCCCTTCCAGCCCCTGCCTGTTCCCTCTTCCAACACTACCACCATATCTTTCATCAACACCCCATTCTCAGTGTCAAGTTCAGTACTAGCCCTGTGACAAAAATGCCTTACATTTGGGTGATTCACAAACAATAAAGATTTACTGTACACAGTTCTAAAGACAGAATTCTGAAATCCAGAATCAAGGCTCTGACAGTTTCAGTATCTAGTGAGGACTATGTCTGCCTCCTAGATAGTGTCTTCTGTGTGTCCTGTGGCAGATGGCAGAAGGGCAAAAAGAGATAACTAAACCCCCTCAGGCTTCTTGTATAAGATCATTAACCCTATTCATGTGGGTGCCCCTCTCATGACCTAATGTCCTCCCAAAGGCCCCACCACAGTCTCCTTGGAGATGGAGTTTTAGTGTATGCAGACACTCAGACCCAAGAGCCTTGACTCTGGGGAAACAGAATTGCCCTCCTCTTTCAGCTCTGGGACAGTTGAAATGGGTGACCTTTGCATTGCAGCCACCTGCCCCCTGAGACCCTGCAGAATGTTAGTGCCAAACAAGAATGTCTGCTATGGCTTGTCTGGGCGGGGGCCCAGTGTGGGGTGGCTCACATTGATGGCTGATATGGAAATAATTTGACAAAGACACAAGAACCACCCATTGAACACTGTATGTGATGAGACATCACTTAGACCTGCCAAGAGAGTCAAAATTCACTGAGACTGGGCCGTGGGCTACCCTAAGAATGTGGATGTCATTGGGTGTAGCAGGGAGCTACAGCTAGGATTGCAGTACTGGGTGGGGGAATCACAGGAGCTGGGCTTTGTCCTGTGGAAGCAGCCCCTGTGATTCACAGTCTGAGGACTGAGTAGAAGGGGTGAGGATGGGCTGCTGTGCCCTCAGGGAAGGAAGGAGCCCAATATCAGTGCCCCCTGGGTGCCTGCCAGGGTTCCCAGGACACCCTGAGAAAGGGGTTCTCTCCATTTTCCAGAGCCTCCCTATCTCTCTAGCTGAGCTCTCTGCAGCAGTCTGCAGGGCAGCCACCCCTGCTACAGTGCCCACCTCAGTGCACACGTCAGCATGGTCACACTCTGCAAGCCACCACCACTAGCTAACCTTAGAGCGTTTCATCGCCCTCAGAAGGCACCTTCACTCATCAGCAGTCACCCCCTGTCCTCCCCGCCTAAAGAATCACCAATCTTGAATTTCTACAATGTGCTATTCTGAGCATTTCATAGAACTGGAGGTCCATAGCATGGGCTCCATCGTGGCTGGCTGCTTTTACCTAGCACAATGCCCAGTAGGTTTATCCGTTCTGTGATATGTGTCAACATGTCAACACTCTTCGTTTGATAGTCAGTCTTATGGACAAACCATGTCAGTCTACCGTTGGATTTTTGGATCTACTCTGAACAACACTACTATGGCACTCACATTCGAGTTGTTACTTGAATGTATGTGTTCATTTCTTGGGATGCATATGTAGAGGTGGGGTTATTATATGTTAAGTATTTTGAGGAACCACCAGCCTACTTCCACTACAGCAGTGGAAGCTCATTTTGCTGGTCAGTGTATAGCCACCACTTCGAAAATGTGGCATCATCTCTGAGGTGGAGGAGTCGCATAGCTGATGAGCAAGGAGATGTCTGACTTTGCATCCACAGAAAACTCTGGTACTCAGACCTCGAGAAGCGAATGTGTGTCATGGCACTGTCCACAGGCCTGAGGCCTAGCACTAGCCACACCCTTGTCAGGAGGAAAGAGAATTAATAAACATAGTTGTTCATACTAAGAAGAACTTTATGCCAGTTCGTGTGACTGAGCCAATGACAGACAGCCACATAAGGGGCTCTCAGCCATGGAGTAAACATACCGAGGCAGTGCGGAATAACCTTTTCATAAGTTTATCTACTCATTTGTTTTGAGACAGGGTCTTACTCTCTAGCCCAGGCTGCCCTCACACTCATAGCAATTCTTCTGCTTCAGCTTCCAGAGTGCTGGGATTATAGGCATGTGCAGAAACCATGCCTAGCTATTTTATTTCACTGAATCACCAAAATTAAAAATATATGCCTTCTGGGCTGGAGAGGTGGCTCAGTGATTAAGAGCATTCTTTCAGAGGACCTAGGTTCAATTCCCAGCATCTACATGGCAGCTCAAAACTGTCTTGTAACTCCAGTTCCAGGGGATCTGCCACCCTTACATCAATGTACATAAAATAAAATTAAATAAATTTTTAAAAAGAAATGTTAAAAATATATATGCCTTCTAGGGACACATATAGATATGATAAAAAATATATATGAAAACAAAAACCAAGGGATGAAGAACAGGATTCAGGTAGGTGGTTACTACAGCCAAGATGTAAGGTTCTCAAGATGACAGTCATGGTTGATGAGGGGCCCTTCCCAGTGATATATGCATGGAGTCCCACTTTTCACCCACTTTCAGGCCTTTCCGGGTAATGGAAAGAGGATAGAGTCATATCTCCTCAGGGCAGGCCTGGAATGAAGGGTTTCAGGCAGACTCCTGTTTGTCAAGCATTTTTCTGTAATAGCTCATGCTCCCTGCATTCCGTGAAGAAACCTTTACCTAGCCCAAGGCTATGCAGGCATTCGGTGGCCTTTCAAAGCTTGGTCTCTCTACCTTCCTGTTCAAGGCCTGACAAACTAGCTTTGCAGCTGTGGTAAGGGAGAAATCACAGTACCTATCAAATATGGTGTCCAAGCACATCTCCCTAGAACACTGGTTCTCTGTTGAAACAGAGTTTCCATGATAGACTTAGAGGCCATGTATGTGTTTATGACATCTAAGGTCTTGCTCTGTCCTGTAGCCCTGCCACCATGCAGCTTTACTGGGATTTTTCTTTGTGCTGTGGATATGTGATTGTGTGTGCGTATGTACATACTTATGTGTGTACTGCAGGCATGCAGGCCACAGTACACATACGGTGGTCAGAGGATGACCTCAGGTCTTTGCCCTGTCTTCCACCCTGTACCATTCTCAGCTGCAGGTCGGTCTGCAGGGATTCTCCCCTCTCCACCTCCTCTCTCACCATGGGAGCACTGGGATTACAGATATGCACTATTCCATCTTGCTTTACTTGGGTTCTGGAGATTCAAACTCATTCCTCATGATGATATGACAAGGACTTCACACCTTGAGCCATCCCTCCAACCCTATGGCCTCTGTTTGTTTGTTTGTTTGTTTGTTTGTTTAAGACATGGTCTCATGTAGCCCAGGTGGCCTCAAACTCCATATTATTCAAAGGTGACCTTGAACTTCTGATCTTTTTGTTTCCAACTCCGGAGTGCTGGGATTATGGGGTGAGCTACCATACCTGGTTTATGTGAGATCAAACCCAGGGGCCTCACACATGCGCAACAACTGCTGTGCCAACGAGCCGTCACCCATCTCACTGGGATACCTGAACTCTGATTGCGTAAGTCTTCAGCATTGCAGCTGGTTTTCAGAATTGTCAGGGGGATGGTGCTTGGTATTTTCATAAATATTTTAAGATCAGATTGTCAATTTCAAAAGGTAGAAAAATGATGAAAACGACAGAAGCTGGAATGAAACGTCTATACCAACGTTTGAAGAAAGTCTTCTTGTAAAAAAGAAGGGCTTTTTTTTTTTTTTTTTTTTGATTGAGACAGATTCTCATTGTATTGTTCTGGCTGTCCTGGAGTTCACTGCATAGACCAGGCTGGCTTTGAACTCACAAAAATCTGATTGCCTCTGCCTCCCAAGTACTGAGATTAAAGGTGTATGCCACTATGCCTAGCTACATTGAGGGTTTTTTTTAAAAAAAAATGTTTTATTATCTTTTTAAATGTGTATGAGTGTTCTGCCAGCATGTACATGTGTGTACCATGTGCATGCAATACCCTTGAGACCAGAAGAAGGCTTCAGAGCCCCTGAGACTGGAGTTACAGATGGTTGTGAGCTGCCATGTGGATGTTAAAAATCAAAAGCATATCCTCTAGAAGAGCAAGCCAAAATGCTCTTTATCATGGAGCCATCTCTCTAACCCCACAGATAAGAATATGTTATAGCCTCCATGAATTCAAGTCACCTTCAGCTCTCGCTGGTGTTCAGTTCTTGTCTGCCTATAGGCCTCACCTGTGAGCTATTTAAATACATGTAGTAACTTTGACACTATTAAAGTTAGTGTCTTTATTTTGTGGTCTAATTATTAGTTGCTAGCAGATAGAAAGATAATTGATTGTTAACTTTCAACTTTTAGTAGAACCAGGCTTGCCCCCTTTTCCAATCCTCATTTCTTGACCCCCAGATGTCTGGGATTACAGATATGAGCTACCATGTCCACATCCAGCAAGGTCAGGAGTCTGCTAAATTCATTTTTTAAATTCTCTCTCTCTCTTTCTCTCTCTCTCTCTCTCTCTCTCTCTCTCTCTCTCTCTCTCTCTCTCTCTCTTGGCTTTTTGTTGTTTTGTTTTGTTTTGATTTTTTTTTTTTCAGATAGGGTCCCTCTATGTATCCCTGGTTATCTTGGTACTCACTGTATAGACCAGGCTGGCCTTGAACTCATAGAGATTCACTTGCTCCTGACTCCCAAGTGCTTTATTCTACTGTTAAATTGCGTGGTCAGAAGACAACTTGTGGGAGTCAATTTCTTCTTCTAACGTATGGCTTCTGTGGGTTGAACACAAGTCACCAGGCTTAGTAGCAAGCCTTTTTACCCAATGAACCATTTTGCCAGGTCAATCCTGCTTTTTCTCACCTTAATGTACAGGCTGGGACTTTATAGATACTGTTAGAAAATAGAGGACATACCATCTCCGGAACAAAGTGATTTAACATTATCATTAAACATGTTGTGTGCTTAGTATTTAGGATTTTTTTGTTTCAATTTTCATTTTTGTTCTTTTTTTTTTTAAATTATGTTTCCTACTTTGCTAGGAGTTGTGTTTTTAATTAGGAGTAGGCCTTGAACTTTATCAAGTGCTTTTCTGCATCTTTTGAGTTGATTATATGTTTTTCCTTGTTCTGTTGATGTGGTGAGCTCTGTTGATTGATTTTCAAATGCTAAGCCAGCCTTGCATAAGTGGATTAAGCCACGATGATCCTGCATCTTGACATGAACCCTGGATCTCACTGGCTGCTGGTTTTTAAAGGCTGCCTCTACATCCAAGACAGACCTTACCCTTCAGTTTTCTTTCAGGAATATCTTTGACAGATTTGGGTATCAAGGCTAGACCGCCTCATAAAAGTCCTGTAAGAAGCTTTGTATATAGTTGTGAACTTCTTCCTTACGTGTTGGGAAGAACTCACTGGTAAAGTCATCTAGACCAACTTCTTTTTTTTTTTAGACCAACTTCTTTGTAGAGATCGTTAAAATTCCAAGTGTAATTCCATTAACATAGGGCAGTTTGTATTTATTCTTTTCTTAAAACATGTTTTCATGAGTTAATCTATTTTATCTGTATTATCAAAATTGTTTTTGTTCATATCATCCTCTGATAGATTTTTTTTTTAATGTCTCTAGCTCCACAGTGGTGTTCATGTTTTAACTCCCAACATTGGTGATTTGTGATCCCCCTCACCCAGCTCCATCTATCTTGCTAAAAGTTTTATCAATTTTATTAGTCTCGTTGGAAAGCCAAATGTTAACTTTGTTGATTTTCTTTAATACAACATTCATTTTTTATTTCATCAACTAACAGCCTTATCTTTATTATCTCTTTCCTTCTACTTCCTTCAGGTTTAATTTGTTGTGTGTGTGTGTGTGTGTGTGTGTGTGTGTGTGTGTGTGTGTGTGTTTTGTTTTGTTTTTAAATTTGAGCTGGATCTCAGTCTCTCCTCTAGCAAACACATTTAAGGCCATATATTATCTTCTCCTCAGTGTCCATATTTCAGTGTACCTCCAACATTTGTTTAATTATATTTTTGGAGACACAATTTTTAAAATTTTATCACATTTATTTATATGTGTATGTGGGGGGGGGGGTTGCATGTGCCATGGCCCATATGTGGAGGTCAGAGGACAGCTTTTGGGAGTTAGTTTTTCTCCTTTCACCATGCAAGTACTGGGATCAAACTCAGGTCTTCAGACTGGGCAGTAAGTACTCTTACTCACTGAGCCATCTTGCGGTTTTCAAGACCGGCATCTTGCTAAGTAGCCCAGGTTGGCCTCCAACTTGTGATCTTCAAGACTTGACCTCCTGAGTTGCTGAGATTATAGGTGTACGCCCCACACTCAATTTAGTTATAACTTTTGATGCATTTTTATTATTCAATTAGAACTATTTTCTAATTCATGTAAGATTTTTTTCTTTGACCTTGGGTTACTTAGATCATTTAATTTCCAAAACACTTGGGGATTTCCTAGTAATATTTTTGATTTGTAGTTTAATTTTATTGTGATCATGCAAAACATGATTCAATTTCTTTGAAATTTGTTGAAACTTGCTTTTAAAACCTAACACTTAGTATCTGTGTGAATACTTAGATGTACTGGCCTGCTATGGTGTGATTTTGTCCATGTCAGTTAGGGTGGACTGACACTCAGATTGTTCATATTTGTCTCTGTTGATGCTTTGGCATCTTTTCAATCCATAACCAAGGAGAGATGTTCAAATCTCCCATTATGGTTGTAGATGTTCTGTTATCATTTTGTTCTCCCAGTTTGCTTTATATGTTATATACATGTTATATCTTTTTTAAGGTTATATTTGTAGGTGCACGCAGATTTGGAATTGATCTTCTGCTGCTGAACTGACACTTTTTCATATAGGTGTGGGTGAAAATCCTGGAAAGCTACGGATGCCAAATGCTGCTGTGCTATTTTCTTTTTCTTTCTTTCTTTTTTTTTTTTTTTTTTTTTTTTTTTGAGTGTCTCTCACTGGCCTGGAATTTGCTAAATGAGCTAGGATGGCCCTCCAGTGAGCCCCAGAGATCTTCCCGTCTCCACTCTCCAATCACAGGATTGCAAACACATGCTATTCTACTACACTGTTTTGTTTTTGTTTTTGTTTTAATGTGGGTTCTTGGGAAAGGAGCGCAGGTCCTTGTGCTTGTAAGACAAGCTCTTTACCAGCTAGCCCTGAGCTGATACTTTGTAACTCTGAAATCTTCTTTGTCTGGCTCTGGAGTGCCTGGTGCTGGTTTGCAGATGCCTGTGTTTAGAGAGCTATGCTAGGACACCTGTTTCTCTGCCCCTTTCTTTTCAGTCTCTCTTTGTTTATGCTTTTAGTGAGTTCATGTCATTGTTTTTAATCCTGACTGACAGTCCTGATCTATTTAATGGAATATCAATTCACTTAAATGTACATTCTCTACCATCTTATTCTTACCCATTTTTTCTTACTATTTTTCTTCTTTCTCTTTTTTTACTGCATCATCTTTTATCAAACCACCTATTGCATTCTTAATTTCTACTTTTATGTTGCCCTTTCATTCTCTCTTTTTCTTTTTTCTTTTATGCATTCATTTATTTGTATTTATTTATTCATTTATTTTTAGAGGGAATCATAGAATGAGGCTGAAACAGCATCTCGGGTAACCCAGGCTGGCCTCAAACCTCTATGTAGCCAAGGATGACCTTGAGCCTCCTGATCCTCCTGCCTCCACCTCCCAAGTGCTAGAATGACAGGCATGTGCTACCATGCCTGACTTTTATAGAATTTCTTTTTCGGTATTTGGAGATAACTTTCATCATACGGTGAAATCCCTCATCTTTTCATCTATTTTCTTGACTCTATCCATCACAGTTATCTTAAAGTTCTCATCTAGAGAGCCTGATACAAACCACACAGTCATCTATCTACCAATGACTCTGTAGGTCAGACTCTGGACTGCTCTGCTGGGCGCACTCCTGGGGGCAGAACACTCACTTGGTGGCTGAGCAGTGTCAGCCTCACATGCCTGAAGCTGTCAGCTGTCATCCGAACCCTTCAACTCTCCTCCTTCACTCAGCTTCTCCAACAGGCTAGCTCGGACTTGTCCAGGAGGCAGAAGTTTTCTGAGAGGGTAAAAGTGAAATCTGCAGGTCTTTTGAGGCTGAAGCTTACAGCCCCGTGGTAGAAACAGACTCGGATCTTTAATGGCAGGAACAAAGAGGGATTTTCAGCTATCTTTAGCAGCCGCTATTTCCATTCTCCTCCCTAAAACAAAGTTCTTTCTCCCTCCAACACACTTGGAGGTCTCACCGATTGCAGACAACACCACATGTCCCAGCCTTCTGTCATCTGCCCCCCCCTTTTTTTTCTGGTCCTAAAATGAATGCCAAATATTATACAATGTTGATGTCACAATGTCCCACCTCTGAATTCTAATTAATAACTTTCTTCCTCCCTTCCTTCCTTTCTCTCTTTGCCTCAGTGCTAGGGATTGAAGCCAGTTCATGCTAGGAAAGCATTCTACCACTGATCTATGTTCCCAGCCCCACACCAGCCCTTTTTTGAGACAGGGTCTCACTATGTAGTCCTAATTGGCCTGGAACTCACTGTATAGTCCAGGCAAGTCTCCAAGTCACAGAGATCCACCTGCCTCTGCTTCCTGAGTACTGGGACTAAAGGCATGAACCAACACAGCTTTAACTTTTTAAAGTTTTTTTTGTTTGTTTGTTTTTTTACTTATGTATATAGGTGTTTTGCCTACATGTATATGTGTGCATCGTGTGTGTGTGCCTGGGGTCCTTGGAGTTCAGAAGAGGGTATTGGATCCCCTGGAACTAGAGTTAGAGATGATTGTTGTGCCATGTGGGTGCTGGGAACTGAACCCAGGACTTCTGGAAGTACAAGCAGCAAGCGCTCTTTAGACAGGATCTCACTAAGTTGTTCAGGCTGGCCTTGAGCTCACTCTGTTACCCAGGCAGGGCCTGAACTTAGGATCCTCCTGCCTCAGTCTTCTAAATATCTGCGATTATGGGCCCAGCTTCTAATTTCTTTATCAGCTACCTATTACTGAGCAGCAAGCCATAACCAAATGCTGTGGTTTAACAGTTATTTGTCTTGCTCACAGCTCCATGGGTCAGGAGCTTGGACTCAGCTCTGCTGGAAGGTGGTTCTGTGGTTGTGTTTGGGATGACTCAGGCAGTACCAGTCACCAGTAGCTTGCTTAGGGCCGGGTGGTTGAAGATGGTTCAGTCGCATGCCTACTACAATCAGTGCTGGCTGATGGCTGGGCACCTCCACTCACCTCCCTGCAACCACTCCAGCCACACTCCCAACACCTGTGGTTTCCACACGTGGTGTGCTCCCCAGGACTCTACAGTTAACATTAGGTCACAAGGTCAACTCAAATTCACACAGTGTGAAAACAACTATCTCCTGAGGCTTTAACAGCTAAGATTGCAGAATGCACCACACCTGCAGATCTCTATCTAGGATCTGTTTTTTCCCTTAATTTTCAACTTCTGTATGTGGATAAAACAAAACAAAACAAAAAAACAAAACAAACAAAACCCACAGAAGTTCCAAGGTATCTCTGTACAGATGATTAGGTTTTCCTCTAATATGAAAAAGAAATCTGGACTAGTTTGGGTTTGAGGTTTTGAGGGGACCTCAACCAACATTTTTGGCTGTTTCCTGGGGCCCCATCCTAGACTGGTCTGAATCCCAAGCCTGCTGTCCTCAGTAGCTGCTGGCTTTGCTGCTTTATTTTTACTCCCTTCCAGCAGCCACTATTGCTCTGTGAGAACCCACAGCTATTTCCAAGGGGGAACTGTGTGAAAAAAGATACCCTGATAGCCTTTGTTCTCTGGAATCCTGTCACTTGTATCCTGGTGGCTCTGTGGCCCAGGCTCCACTGTTTTCCTCACAGCCCAGGAAGCCCCACCATCCCATCTGGTGTAGACATTTCCCACACTTCTCCGAGAAGGAAGTACAGCCTGGAGGGTAGGCTGGCTTCCTCTTGCCTCTTGTTTTCTGGGCTCGGGGCCCTTCAAGTCTGGCTTTCCCAGAGGCTCCCAGCAGCTCTCTGTTGCCAGTGCGGTTTAGTCTGGCTGGTCAAATTTGAGCTTCCAGACTCTCCCGGTTTCTCCATTGCCCTGATGATGCCTTCCAGTCTTGTTTCTGTGCACACAGACATCTGATCACAAGCCTGCTTTCCCCAGTGATGTTTCTAAAAGGACCTTATTTCCAGAAGGAGCTTTAGAGGCAAACTAGTGAAGAATCCTGAATAATCTCAGGGAACAGTGCCCTCATTAACACCTACCCTGTGCTATGTCCTACCCTCTCCAAGGGCATTCCCTGACTCTGCTGTTAGAATTGCAACCCTTGCAAACTAGGGGTACAGACACCCACCCCAGTTCTGAAATACAAATAGGTAAAGGGTCCTTCTCCCCATCTGTGGTGAGGCAACCCTCCCTTTCCCCTTTAGAAACTCCTAGCCTCCGGCTTCTCTAGAGACAGGGCAAGCTCTGGATAGAATGTTCTCCTTGTTCCTGGAGAGTCCATCCACGTTTGGCTGGTGTACCTTTGGCATGTGTTAAGGGATTACCATCATGAAAGCTGCTCATACTGCTCCTCCTCCTCCACAGGCTGCGGGAACACCATCGGGCCACCATCAAGGTGATCAGGCGCATGCAGTACTTTGTAGCCAAGAAGAAATTCCAGGTAAGATCATGTCCAGTGCAACTGACCCCAAGAAGACTACAGCTGTTGTATGCCCTCACCCTTAGATGCCAAGATGCTGTGACTGTAGTCCGTGGGTCCTTACCACTTCCCAGCACAGCAGGTTCCTTCAGGGACACTGGACCCAGCCCTGGCCCAGGGACCCTTTGTCCCTCCACCTTGATTGTTAGAAGGAACTTCATGGCCTAACTCCTCCTTCTGTGCAAGGTTGTAAAAGTTACAAGCTGTCAATGTCACCTGGATAAAAAGTGATATCTGTCCTCAGTCAGCTTGGAGCTTTCTGTATCCTGCCTTACCTATACTGCATCCTGCTTAGTGAACAGGGACTCCTGAGTAGGCAAGACTGCAGCTCTGGGATCCATTTGCTGTCAGCACACTTCCGGAGTTGTTCTCCTGAGGCCCTGAGTCCAGGGCTCTCAGAGAATAAGGTAGTAAGCTGTGTTCCTCCTCTGCTATGGGACAGTTGTGAGCAGAAGTCATGGGGAGGACAGAGCCTTACTCCTCACTTTGAGAACATGTCAATAGAAGCAGCAAGGGGTAGAGGGCATTAGCTTACCACAAGGCCCTTGTCCCTGGGGAGAAAAGGCTTAGGGTAACCCACCTTAGTCTCCAAGGACAATCTCAGTGGTAGCCCTGTGTCTTGTTATAGGCCATACTTTCCACACCAGGCCATGGGATTGACACAGGCTCCTACTGTCCCCTCAACACAGCCCCCACCCCATCCCTGGAGCAGCTGAAACCTCCACACTCTGTGAGAGGTAGGGACTAAGACACAGTTCCCATTCCAGGTTATCCTCATTGTATTGAGAAGAGCTTTGGTGACATGAGTCTCATTTACAGTAGTCCTCAGCTCCTCAACTGTTGCTATTCCAGCCCAAGAACAGCCCTTGGGATGGCCAAAGCCCTTGGCCCTCCAGCCAAGCTCCTGACACTAATGAGAACAGCATGTGGCTTCTCACCTAGCTACTCACTAGGGATCACTGGAGGGATCCTGTGCCCATTCAACAGTACCACGGCGGCATTCTGCTACCCACTTATTAGCCTGGACCCCCTGGTACTGTCACAACTCAAGTAGACCAAGCTCCCACCACAGCTAGGGACCTCATATTGTCAAAAGGAATAAGGATCACACTCAGCAGGGGCCAAATCCAGGAGGCACCTGGCAGTGTCCTTGAAGGGTCCAAAGGCTCCATGGAGATTGCACTTGATGCTATCTCTCCCCCTCTTTAGAAGCCATGTGCCCTACAGTTCCACTGCTGAGGTGCTAAAGGTAACTGGGAGATGAGACAGCCTCCTGTAGAACCAGCTCTTCCCAGATTGGCAAGGAGCCACGAGAACCCCATGGGGAGTCACATCTTGACAAGACAGTCTCTCGGGGGCAAAGGAGGGGCTAGGGTGTGGCACTCTTAACTGGGAAGCAATGTAGTTTAAATTGATAGTGTTTAAAGGGTCATAAGAAATTGCTGGAGGTCCCTAGGACGACTGTGGCTTATAATAAATTTCGGTTTTACTCAATTATTGAAAAAAATAGCCAAATGAATGGAAACACATGAACTATGAACCAAAGGCTGAGGGGCCCCCAGCTGGATCAGGCCCTCTGAATAGGTGTGACAGTTGATTGGCTTGATCAGTTTGGGAGGCTACTAGGCAGTGGGACCAAGTCCTGTGCTCATTGCATGAGTTGGCTGTTTGAAACCTGGAGCTTATGCAGGGACACTTGGCTCAGTCTGGGAGGAAGGGACTGGACCTGCCTGGACTGAGTCTACCAGGTTGATCGCAGTCCTCGGGGGAGGATTTGCCCTGGAGGAGGTGGGAATGGGGGGTGAGCTGGGGGTAAAGGGAGGGGGTGGGAGGGGGGAGAATAGGGGAACCCGTGGCTGATATGTAGAACTGAATGGTATTGTAAAATAAAATAAATGAAATTTAAAAATAAAATAAAGAAATTGCTAAGGTATGACAGTCCTCAGGCTGAGAAATGGCCCCTGTAGGTGTTGGAGTAGGTTCCACATGAAACAGTACAGTACCTGCTTGCTAAGTTTTATGCCGTTATGCTGGGTAGGCCTACGGCTCCCCGGGGTTAACTTCTAGAGTCTTGATACCCAGTGGAGTACAAAGACCCTCATGGTTTCCAAGCAGTTTCCCCCCTTTGAGTCAGAGGTCATTTAGTGGCCCATGCAGACCCAGTCTCTATGGAACAAACAAGGGGCCTGCCTGTTGACATGTTTGCTAGGCTGAGGAGGAAAAGATCCAGAGCCTAGCACTTTCTTCCAGGTTCAGGACACTGGGTCCTAAGAGTGGCTCAGGAAGCTGCCAGAACAGGCCAGACAACTCCTACCTTCCTGCTCTCTGCTTCTCCCCTATACACTCAGCACAGGTGGCAGAGGGGCCCTGTGGGGTATAAAGGCTTCTAAGTAAAAAAAATAAATAAAAAATAAAAAAAATAAAAAGTAAGGGCTCTACAATGTGCTGGGGACACATGGACAGGTAATGGCAGGCTTCCAAGAAAGAGTGAGGTAGGTGAAGAGCGAGCCCCTGCGAGGAGGACTCCAAGGGCTCCGGGCCACCCTAGTGACCCAGATTTCTTGTCTCAGCCATGCACCCACCTGCTCCCCACCCTCCCCTGCTGGTCTTAATGCAGGCATGCCTGCCTGCCTTGCTGGCTGATAAGTCCTTGGCCAGCAGCCCTTGTGTCTGGCCTGAGGAGCCAGGGCCTCTTAACCCTGAAAGTTTGCCTTGAGCACCCACGTCCACAGTCTGGTCAGTCTGGACAGGCGGCATTATCTTGGCTCATCTCTGGCTCCTGTTGCCACATTCCTAGGACACTGGCTCTAGGAAAGAGCTGAGATGGTCTCTTACACTAGTTCTAGGCAGATATTTGACAAAGGCCCCTCAATCCCCAACCAGAACCTGGAGGGGAGCTTGGCAGTTCCAAGATAAGTCTCAGCAGGCCTGGAGTAGTGCTGGCCATGTGTGGTTGGTAGGGTATCTCTGATCATCCTCCTCCTCCATTTTTTTTTTTTTGCGGGGGGTGGAGGGGGTGAGGGAGATTTTTGACACAGGGTTTGTCTGTGTAGCCTAGCTGTTCTGGAACTTACTATGTAGACCAGGCTGGCCTCAAACTTGGAGATCCATCTGCCTTTGCCTTCCAAGAGCTGGAATTAAAGGCCTGTGCCACCACTGCTGGCTCTCTCATCCTTCTTAACTGTGCCCTGCTTACAGGCCCTACCATACTCCTGCAGGCCTGACTACTCACACCTCCCCACCACACATTGGATCACATGCGTGCTTGCAAGGGGCTAACAAGGGTACTCATGCACATTTGGGGACAGTGGCCCTCAGACTCTCAGACCGTCCAGACACCAACATAAAGACCTGTCTTGCTCCCCATCCAGGCCTGTGCTGCCTCAAGCTGTAGTGTCTACCTCCCTTGTTCAGTTATCCCCAGGCATTACCAGGCATCCCTAGAGGTGCCACACCCTTTGTAAAGCATTTTGGCCCACAAGTTCTCTTCCCCATTACTGAGGGTGACCTTCAGTGTGCACTAAGGAGAGACCCACATCCTGGACTCAGTCGTTGCCACCTCTGACTGACAAAGTGCTGCATCAGGATTCCTTGGCTTTTCTCACCTTAGATCTTATTTAATTCTCATTCCCTCCTAGACATAGCAGAGCAGACCTCAGCAACCCATTTTCCAGGAAAGAGGAACAGACTCAGTATCCTGTTTTATAGAAGACAGGAACAAGGCTCAGAATCTCATCTTACAGAAGGGAGGATCAGGGCTTACAGTTCCATCTTACAGAAGAGTATAAGACCTGGAGACATTATCAAGTGCAGTTCTTAGACTATCTTAGCTACATATGCACAGGACCAAGGATCTGTGTAAGTGCCATCCCAAGCTTGGCCTCATAACAGTCATTGGGTATGTAGGTTGCAGAAGATGTGATGGTCTTGGTGCTCATAATGACTCTGGGCATGGCAGGTCCTTCATGGGAGCTTGACTGTGTTTTGGGAAGTCTGTGTGGCATTGGAGGCATCTAGAATACATGATATGCTAGCTCCCTACCCAGAGAAGCAGCAAGTGTGTCACCAGTCAGTCTAGGGCCCAGATGGACTGTGGAGATGCAGCACCATGTCTCTGGCCTGCTAGACCAGCTCTTTCTGAGGAGACTTGGAATCAGGGCCAGTAGACTGGTAGGAGCTGGCTGGTCCCACTGGTAAAAGATGGGAAGTAAAGGCCCAGACAGGCTAAGCTGGTAACCTGCAAGGGTCAAGCCTGCTCTTTTATATGTTCTAAGCCATTCCTCCCTCTCACTGGCCCTCTCACTGTCTGCATTTAGAACTGAGCCTATGGGACTCAGGGGAAAGTGACATGTGTCTTTCTGACCCGCAGCAAGCACGGAAGCCCTACGATGTGCGGGATGTCATCGAGCAGTACTCTCAGGGCCATCTCAACCTTATGGTGCGCATTAAAGAGCTACAGAGAAGGTAGGCACAGGAACGGGTATGGAGACACGGCCCTGGGAGGTCCTGCCCCAGCCTCGCAGGGAAAGCAAGAGTTCTTACTGAGACCCACCCCTGAGTTAGCCTCCATCCACGGATCTTCTTGCCACTGGAGTGGAGCTAAGGATCCTGATCGTTCAGAGCCAACATGGTCTGGGATTCTGGCTTAGATCCTATTTCCATCAAAGCAATGTGGTCCCTAGGGCCCAACACAGGTTTGGACCTAGAAGGCCAGCTTGATAGGCTAGCTTGCAAACCTAGCTCTGTGTATATCATGGAGAATGTGACTGTGCCTTCCATAGACAAGGCCAAAGGTTCAGGGTCTCCCATTTTGACGCCACTCATCTCATCCAGGGAAAGAGTCTAAGCACTCCAGCTTCTGCCCCTCATCTTTGAACTTCCTGCCTGGCCCTCTCAAGAGCATGGGCCACAGGGTCTTGGGTGCCTCTTAGCAGGTCTTGGAGTGGCAATGGAAGACTGGCGCGAGTGTCATGCTGTCCTCCTAGATACAATGGTCTGTCTTTGTGTGAACTGGTGTCCCTCTCTTTTCTCCCAGGCTGGACCAGTCCATCGGAAAGCCATCTTTGTTCATCCCCATCTCAGGTGGGTGTCTGCACTGGTACCTGGACAGGGCAACCCATGACCGGCTCACTCTCACCCCTTCACCTCATCTGCCTCTCCTCTTCATCACAACAGACCACTAGGGCCTCCTGTGTAGAAGCTCGAAGGAACAGGTAGACCCATGCTAGGCAAAGTGTCTGTTGATGGGCTGTGTAACGGAATGTTCTGGTGAGGGCAGAACCTGCTGTGTCCCTTTAAATGACATATTTTTAAAGCATCATGGTCAGACTCTGGGTATGGCAGTGTGAGCCCAGGGCACATTTTCCTGTGATGGAAGGGCCTGGTGTGGAGCATGGGTCAGATAAGCAGTCGGCCCAGAGTTTCAGAGGACATGATGGGGGTCCTTCCTGGCTCAGGTGTGTGGGGATGTACAATGGCACTGTGTGGGCTAGTTCTTGGCTTGGTGGGAACCCTCAGGTCCTCAGGACAAGGGGCTAAGCCATACCAGGGAAAGACAATGCAAGACATATTATTCCTAGTAACAGTGCTAGCTGAGGTCCAAACAGGACTGTGGGGCATAGTCCAATGTTGGGGACCACTGAGACAGCAGATACCCTGGCCTGATGATGGGTCCAAGCCCAACAGGTATCACAACCCAGTTGAGTCACTCCCTGGACAGAGAGTGTTCTGTCCCTCCTGGAAGACTCTCAGGAGTTCCAAAGCTGGGAGGAGCAAGGATGGAACCCAGCTTCACTCGGCCACTATAGTGCCTCCTCCTGCCCTGACCCTGCTGTTCTAACCACAAGAGAATTGTAAAGGATGTCTTTACCCACTTCTCCCATCTCCTGCTCCTTAGGGTCCATCCAGGCTCCCGAGCCCACACCCACAGCCCATACCCCTGACTTTGTGCTTTACCCCCACAGAGAAGAGCAAGGACCGTGGTAGCAACACCATTGGTGCCCGTCTGCACCGGGTAGAAGACAAGGTAGGTTCCTACATCAACTCTGTCGGCTCTGATAGTCACCCTCCTCAGCCAGTGCGATACCCCAGGGGCAGCATCTCACTGCCCCACTCAGCTCCACACTCTGCTGATCTCCTCCGTGGAGTTCTTGAGAAGCTCTCTGCATGGTGGGTGGGCAATATATTTCACAATTGTGTGCTTGGGAAATCTGGCCTGCCTACCTGCTGGCTGTTTCTGCCTAGTGTCCCAAGACCCGTGGCCTTGCCTCTGCTCTGGGAAGGAAGGGGTGAGACCTCAAAGTCAGACACACTGAAGCCTTGAACATGACCTGGCTCTTTCCCTCCACCCTTTACCCTTAGAGCTTTTTGCTCTAAGTGCTTCCTGGCTGTGTCCAGGAGATGGCTGCAGCTGGGTTCACATCAGCCTCCCCATAGGCCAGCTATCTAGGGTCTTTGCTCTGTGTAGTTCAAGCCTTCAGAAGACTCAGAACCTGGCTAGGGTGGATTCCTGAATGGTGTTGGCCTCTATTTACCCCGGACCCGAATGGGTGGTGGAAGTCCACCTCAAGATACTGTGGTAGGCTGTGCTGGATCTGCCTGGCCAGGCTATTTTTAGCATCCACAACTATAGGCTTCTACCTAGAGTAGATAGAGTGCATACCCTATGGCAGCTCCTTGTACACTGGCTGCCCACAGTCTCAGATCCCAGAGTGTCACAGCTGACATTAACTAGGCCATTAGACTACTCCATTGCCCTCTGTGTTCTGTGCCGAACACCTCACCTTTCATGAGCCACTGGAGGCTCTGACTCACCAGGGGAGCTTTTCTTGGGCCCATGGTACAACCCACTGCTACTCTTTGAAGTCTCTGCAGTTTGAGGTGTGCCGTTATCTTGCCAGACAACTCGTCTGTATACAAGGATTTTATCTGAACATAACTAGGAGGCTAAAAATAGTGGAATTTCAGTTGAGTGGGGAGTGTGGTTACTGCTGGGTTGCCCTAGCAACGCCTGCCTCTGGCTCTCTTCCAATATGGGCTGCAACTGGGCAGGTAGGCAGGGATAGTCTGGCCCACATAGGACAAGCCAGCTTTCCTTTCCTAAATACGTCTTAGGCACGAGGCTCAGAAGCCTCTCTGCTGCTCGCTAGCACGTGTTCCCAGTCTGGGGCAGCCATGGAGGTCTGTGGCCCATAAGTAGACTCAGGAGGGGGCATGGTCTGGACTCTAGATATTCTCTGAGACCCTTGGGTGTATATATCCAACACTGAGTCTCACTGCAGGGCCTGGCCTAACCTGTGGCATCCAGGGCCTGAGCAGGGAGGTACTGTGGCCCTTGACCAGCAGACCGCATGGCTAGAACAAAGATTGTGCACATCTGGCAGGATGGGAAAGATATTCAGAGTGTCCAGTTCCCAAGGCCTAGGCTCAGTGGTGGCTTGGGAGCCTTGTCATTTGTCTACATGATCAAGGATACCCTTGGCTTCTCTCTTCTTTGCACATGGGCCTATTGAACCAGTGACAGGCACCCTGGTTTGAGTCTCCTATTCAACCTCCTCAGACAGCCCCACATCTTTCCTGGTCAAGGCCACCTTTGCTGGCCACCCCTACTGCTGGAAGGAACCAGGGGATGTACAAATCTCCAATCCCTAGGTATCACAGACCAAGTCCTAGGAATGTGAGCCTTCTCTCCCCAGAAATATAAAAGTAAGCCTGCTGTCAGTCCCAATAACCCCACCACCACAAATTCCCGACCCAATCGAGTTCTACCCCATTCTAACTGTTCAGCTTTCCCCTTTTCCCCATTACCCATAGAACAGGCTAACCCTCAAACTCAGACCAGAAACTTAGTGTCTCCTGTAAGTGACAGAAGGTGATAGGTGTTATCTCCTACCAGTGTCCCCCTCAAGACTCAAGATGTAGCTGCCCAGCAGCAGTTTGGGGTTTAAGAGCCAGGTCACAACTCCGTAACCAAGGTGAAGCCTGTACTGGTCCAAGGGCAGGAGCAGGGCAGAAGGACATGCCAGTGTTTTATCAGATCAGAACAACAACAAAGGGCTGGTTTTCCAGAGTCCATGGTCTCTGGGAACAAAGTTTAGGAACAAAGCTAGGTCGATCCTCAGAGCTCCTGGTAACCTTGGCCCTGTCTGGGCTCTGAGCCAGGTTTGCAAGGATGCTGGGATCCTGCAAAAACACCTCATGGGCATCACTCTTCATCTGCACCCCCTGCCTCAAGATGGTTAAAATGGAGGAGTGAGTCCTCTGTCCAAGGCCATGGTCCACACTAAGCCAAGGCACCTCCCAGGGCTCTAGCCTGGACCTCCATTGTACATCAAGAGGCTGTCAAAGATGCACTGACCCAAACGGCCTGTGGCAGCCTGCCCAGTCCCTCCCCTGTCCAGGACCACTGCCCCCTGTGGGGACAGACCCTGGGAAAGAGCTTTGCTGGGCCCAGAGGGCATGATGGCATGGCCGGGGCCCCACATCATCCCAGTTATCAACTTAACCATCGGGACCAGAAACAACCCAAGCGCAATCCTGCTGACCTTGGGAAGTAGGGGGACAGGAAATCCCTGGGAGCCCAGCAGTCCCAGAGCCCAGCCAGTGCCAGCCAGCCTGGCTGAGCCCAGCCAGAGCCCCTGGGCTTCCCTGCTGACAGCCCCTCCCTCCCCCACCTCCAGGCCAGCTGCGGCTGGCCAAAGTCAAGTATCCAGTGCCCAGCAGCTTGCCTAGCTTAGCTTAGCCCCTCAGCTGCACAATGTGTCCCACCAGAGTCCACCCACATGGCAAGGCTGAATCCCACTCACAAACAGCTGGACCAAACCCTCAGAAGGGGATCAGGCTAAGGACCCAAGGAGATTTGGGGTGTCTACCTTGTAAGGGATTTCCAGGAGAAGCCAGCTGAACTTGTTCAGGGGTGCTTCAGTTTCCCTGACCAGGAGTTTCCTTAGGCCTAGGCCAGGGACTTATACCAGGGAGCCATGCCCATGGGCTCCCTTCATATACCCACTGAATATTACTGATTCCATTGTTCTAAAAATCTAGCAGTCTCCTGTGGTCACACAGCAAGTTATACAAAGAGCTGGTTTGTAGCAGTCACAGATGTGGGTAAGGGAAGAACATTTAAGAAGTGTGAAGGTCCTTTGGAAATGAGGCTGGAATCAGCTCTGAGAGCCAAGGCTGGGTAAGGGCCAGTGGCCTTGTCCAGGGGCTACAGTAGTCAGGACGGATGGCAATCCAAGATAGTACAGGCCATCTTGTTATCCCTATAACAAGAACCCCAGAGTTCTGGCTCCTGCCCCACCTCTCTCTTTCTCTCTGTTGCCTGGCCCTGCCTGGGCCCCCCACTGGCTTCCTTAGGATCCCCTGACTCTCTGCAGAACCCACACCCACCTCTTCCCCATGGTGTTCTTAGCTCTTCTTGGACCTGGACCTGCCACAGTGTTTATTTTACAAGCTAAGCTCACACTGTCGCGCTGATATGCAGAGCACAGTGGGGCCAAGAGACTGACTTTCTTGTTTTCTGCAGGAAATGTTTGTGGCTCAAAGCCGGACACAGGGGAACTCTGGTTTCCAGACCCTGCTCATGGGGCATCTGGGGGCAGGAGGGGATGGGGGTGGGTAATGTCACAGCACTCCTTCTGCCTAGTCCTGTCCCCTCCAGGCCATACATACTTACTTCCTGTACGAGGACACCATCTAGCCCCCACCACTTGCCTTCATTTCATGGACCCTCTTTTATTCATGAGGCCTACTAGCTGGCCCCTGAGACCTTGTCATCCCAGGCCATTCCCTAGGTATCCTGCTCCATTCTTGCTCTCCAGTGGAATATCTTCTAAGCCCAGGCCTTCGTGTTCTCTGGCTGGGGTATTAGTTACATAGATGTCACTGCAGACTTCCCTACCTCATCTCTCACATCCTATATTAAGTCTTAAATGCTGCCCCAAATCCACTTGATCCTAGTCTGCCATCTTTGCTGAGCTGTGGCTCCTCACAGATTAAGTGGTGAGGTGTTCCCACCAATCCTATACCCAGGAAATCTTTAGGTGAGTCTTGATGTTTTTTCTCTCTCTTGAATGTTTGTTAGAACTTCAAGGCAACACCCTCCAGACTGCTGCTTCCTTTGTGAGAACATTTTTAACTACTGATTACAGGGATTTGAGGCTTATGAACTATTAGGGCTCTTCATTTCTTCTTGTGTCAGTTTTGATACGCAGCAGGGCTGAGGAATTTGTACCTTTCATCTTGGTTTTCAATTTTATTGTTTACTTCGTGTCTGTAACATCTGCATTTTGCCCCTGTTTTCTCTCATTCCCAGGGCTGTTTATCTGTGCCTTTACTGTTTCCCACAGTGACCAAGCGTGCTATGCATTCCCCGATTTTATTGATATTTTCACCAAGCTGTTGGCTTTGTTGATCTTCCCGCATGTGGATTTTATCTTGCTTATTCACATCTGTTTATCTCTTTCTTTCTAATCACTTGGCCTCAATGTATTTTTCTCTCTGACTTTTTCAGCTGGATAGTTGTTCATCTCCAGATTTTCTAGATTTTTAAGGCATGTCAGCCATGATAGCTATTCATAGCATTTACACTGTAGGTTTTTTCTGTAAATATCACTGAAAAGACATACGCCATTTTTGTTGAGACGGGGCCTCACTGTGTCACTCAGTTTGGCCTCAAACTTAAGACTATCCTGCCTTAGCCTCCTTAGTCTTTGGGGTGACAGACTCATAGCACAGCACCAAGCTCCCTACATTTGATAAAGCATTTCACTTTCACTTTCATCTGCTTATGGTGTATTTTTCTAATCTCCATCATCTCTTGTTTATTCCAAGAGTTATGCCATGGCAGCGCAACTATGTGGTTTTCGTCATTGTTATTATTGCGGTAGAACTTTCTAGTAACATTGTTTCACTGTCAGAGAAAGTGGTCCTGGGATATCAACCCCTTGGAACGTTTTTGAAGGATGTTTTATAGCAAAACACATGCTCAGCCTTTGTAACGTGCCTTGAGTACTTGAAAGCACATTCTGCAGTCATTGGATGCAGGGCTGTGTTTACAAGCACTAGAACAAGCTTGTTCATTGTTTTGTTCAAATCTTCTATATCCTCGTTGGAATCTCTTTATCTATTTGATCTATCATTTCTGAGAAGTCATAGGGTAAATTTCTGTTTAACTTTCTAGGAAACCGCTAGACTATTTTCTAAAGTTGTTGGTTTTTTTTTCCCCCTTGTTTTCCCATCAGCAATGTGTAAACGGCCCACTTGCTCTCAGCCTTGCAACTAGGCAGTAGGCCTGGTCTTTTCTATTTCAGCCCTGTTAGTATGTAATGGTATCTCATTGTGGTTTTGATTTGCATTTCCCTAATGACTAATGATGTTGAGCAACTTTTCATGTGCTTATTAGCCATTCATAGTCTTCTCTGGTGAAATGTTTATTCAACTCTCTTGCCCGTTTTCCAATTAGGTACTCCGCTCTATTGTCAAGTGGCAGGAGTTTTTAATATGTTCTGGGTACAAGTCCTCCATCAGACGGATGACTTGCAAATACTTTCTCCTAATCTCCGGCTGTCTTTTCATTTTCTGAATTGTCTTTTAAATCACAGAAGTTTTTAATTTTAATGAAGTCCAATTTGTCTTTTGTATGTTTTGTATGGTTCCTGCTTTTGATGTTCTTAGACCTCTTTACCCTATCTGAGGTCATGAACATTTTCTTTCTTTCTTTATTTTTCTTCTTCTTCTTCTAGAAATTATATAGAATGAGCTTTTGTATTTAAGTCTAGATTTTGAGGTAATTTGAGGGTATGAAAGGCGATAAGAATCTAAGTTTTTGTTTGCTTGGTTTTGTGTATATGCATGCTTGTATGTGTGCAGGTACACATGTGTGCAGGTATAAATGTGTGTAGAGGCCAGAGAAACACCTCAGCTGTTGTTTTTCAGAAACCATCCATTTTATTCTTTGAGAAAAGTTCTCACATTGACCTGCAGCTCACCAAATGAGCTAGGCTGGCTAGTCAGAGAACTCCAGGGACCCGCTAGTCCCTTCTTTCCCAGCCCTGGGATTACAAATATGTGCCACCATGCCTGACTTTTTAACATAAGATCTGAGAGCTAAACTCTAGTCCTCAAGGTTACACAGCAATATCCTTAGCAACTGAGCTATCTCCCCAGCCTCTTAAAGGCATCTAGCCCAGAGACCAAGCATAATGACACACATCTTTAATCCCAGTATTTAGGAGGCAGAGGCAAGCTGATCTCTGTAAGTTCAAGGCCAGCCTGGTCTACATGGTGAGTTCTAGGTCAGTCAAGGCTACATAGTGAGACCCTATCTCAAAAACAAAAACAAAAAACAAAAAACAAAAAAGCCCAAGCTGACCTCTCACAGGCTAATAATAATCTTCAATATTTGCCTACTGCAGTTACCACACAAACAGCTTCTTTTTAACTTAAAGATATTCAGTTGCTCAGCACCATGAGTCAAAAATACTTTTTCTTTGATCAAGTAGCAATGGCATCTTTGTCAGAAATCAATTAACCAAGCCAGGCACGGTGGTACACACTTTAAATCCCTGTACTTGGAAAACTGATGTAGGATAGGGAGTCTAAAAACAGCCTCAATTACATTCCAAGTTTGAAGTCAGCCTGGGCTACCTCAAAAGAAAGTCATTGACCATAAACGTATGGGTTTCTTTATGGACCTTCAATTCTGTTCTCATGGTCCACACACTTGTCCCTAATCCCACCCCACACCCTCTTGATTATTGCATCTTTACAGTAAGTTTTGAGATCAAGCAGTGAAAATCCTCTGATTTGTTTTTCTCCTTGCCTAATCTGAGACCTGAAAGTTTCCATATGAATTTTAGGATGAACTTGTAAATTTTTATTTTTAAAAGAGAAAGAGGGAGGAGAAAAGGCAGTCAAACAGGGTGGCTGGCTTCTGGGATTTTCTGTTGAACCTGTGGACCATTTGGGTAAATGGACATCTTAGACCATGAATATATTGTCTCTTTCTTGGTGTGTGTTCTACTTTCATTTCTTGGGAGGTGAGATTATGACCGAGTTTTGATCCTGTAGCCCAGGCTAGCCTGGAACTAACTATTCCATAAAATTCACAATCTACCTGTCTCAGCCCCTCACCCCCAGGTGCTAAGATTACAAATTTCTTTTGGTAAGTGCTTTGTAGTTCTTGATGTGCAAATGTTGTGCTTTTTGTTGTTGTTAAATGCACTCCTGTTTTATTTGCCATGTGATTGGATTGTTTTTCCTAATTTCACTTTAGGATTGCTGGTTCCTGGAACTAGAAACTCAATCTTTGGCTGATCTAGGAAACTCTAAATTTGCTATTCTTAGTTTTTGTGTTTTGTTCTTGCTGTTGATTCTGTTAGATTTTCCACTCCTGCTACAGATAATGAAGACAAACTCACTCCTTCCCTTCCAGTCCAAATGCCTTTCATTTCCTCCCTTCCCTCCCTTCCCTTCTCCCTTCCCTCCTTCTCTCTCTGCCTTCCCATCACCCTTGCCCTGGCTTAAACGTCACTAATGTGTTGGAGTGACTGGAGAATCTCCAGGAGAAGGCTTCCAGTCACCTGCCATTAAGGATGATGGCTTTGGATTTCCCATCAACGCTTCCTGTTGGTTGAGAATATTCCCTTCTATGCTGAGTGCACCGAGAGCTGGACCGAAGCAAATGTGTAGGTTCCTACCTGTCCTTTCTGACTCTGTCGAGATGACCACTTAGCACTTACTCTACTAATACAGTATGATACAGTAACTGATTTGGGGATGCTAAACCAACCTCACATTTCTGGGATAAGGCCCATTTGGTCACACACACACACACACACACACACACACACACTTGTGAGAGGGACAACATGGGAATTAACACAGAGTCTGCTTGTATAGTCTGTCCCAGGATGGCCTGGAACTTACTATGTAATCCAGGCTGGTGGTCTCAAACTCACTATGATCCTCCTGACTCTGCCCCAACCCTAAGTACTGAGATTCCAGCACCACCATGCCTGGCTTGTATCGATAGTCACAAAGGATATTGTACTATGGCTTTCTAAGTATGTGTGTGTGTGTGTGTGTGTGTGTGTGTGTGTGTGTATGTATTCATGCACATGTATATGAACATACATATACATATAATCAGCAGTTTTGCCACCTCTTTCTCACACATGCTGCCTCCCCTGAAGTGCCTGATTTCATTCCCTCTTCTGCTGCTGCACATATGGGCACACATCCAGCCTGGCCTTTCAGTCCTAGGCTCGAGGTTTTCCAGACCACTCAGAAGATAAGAGTCTGAGCTCTAATCTGAGCTGTAACTCGCTTGAGGATATAACTTCCCAGGGCAAAAACTGTTCCCTTTCTCTTAACAGTTAAAGCCATCTTGACAGTCTTCTCAGGGAGTGGGTTAATTTTGTTGACTTTCCCACTGAGCTATTTGAAGGTTGGAGCTTGGTGAAGGTTTCTGCTTTGAGACACCCAGGTTCCAATGCCCCATGTCACTAGTAAGATGATAGAAACTAAAGCTCATGGTGCATGGTTGCCTTTGGGAAGTGCTTACCTCTGAGTCCTCGGCTTCTAACCTCCCCACCGTCTGGTCAGCTCCTGGCTGCTAGCCACAGATATTTCATTTTCCAATAGCTGCACTAAAAAGTAATATGGTGAAATTAAAAACACAGCCATAGATTTTACTTAGCTTGGGAGACCCCAAATACTATGATTTCAATATAATCAATACAGAAGCTGTTAGGGCAGCTACCAGTCTTCCCTTATTCTGAGTCCTCAGAAGCCAGACAAATTTTATGCACATGACCCATCTCAATTTGGAAGCTGGGTTTTCATGAGAGCTTCTGGAGTTGTATTAAGACTTCATAAAATTTACAACTTGGAAAGGAGATTTGGGGGCAGTTGTCTTTGTTTTTAAGATCAGGTCTTGCGCTGCAATCTATTATGGCCTAGAACTCACTTTGTAGTCCAGGCTACCCTGGAACTCACTATGTAGCTAACACTAACTTTAAAAACACAAGTGATTCCCCTGCTTCAGCCTCCCAAATGGTTAGACTACAGGCATGAGGCACCACACCCAGCCTAGGAAAAGAGATTCTTTAAATGTTCTCAAAACTCAGTTACGGATCTATGTGTAATTAAATTTATTAAAATTCGATCATAAAAACTCAGTTCTTCTAAAGCTAATACGGGCGTAGGGCCTAAGCTGTTGGATGGCGCTGTTTTGTGGCCTCCGTGGAGGCAAGGGTGGCCATGACCAGACTAGGAGGTCTGTGAACACCAAGAGAGGGGAGCTGGCGTGGAGGGGAAGAGGGATAAGAAGCAGCGTCTTTGGCCCTGGACCCTCTGCCTACCTGGGCAAGGGCTCCCTCTCCTAAGCTCCCTGCCTAGTCCATGACCCACCCTCTCCAGGTCTCAGAGGACCACAGGCTGAGACCCACAGGCCATACTCTTGGATGATTTGCCCGCCGCCATTAAGAGCCTCGCTACCTGCACGGACGGGCTGCTTACATCAGAAAGTGGGGCAGCCTAGAACACACCACAGCGCTGCCTCCCCCACCAAGTCCCCTTCCCACTGTCCCCCAGCCCCACTCCATCACCCCTCCTTGCCTTGCTGCCGGGCTACTCTTGAGTGACAGGGCCGTAAACAGGCAAAGGCATGGGGCTCCAGACGATCAAAGAGCTCCCTTCAGGAGCCGGTATTCGTTTGCTATTCTGGGAACTGGTTATTTTAAGGTTCGTGTATTTTTTCTTTCCTGAGGAGCCGTCTTAGTGGATGGTGGAGTCCTGAGGTGCTGGTCCTTCAGTCAAACCACACAAGCCCTGTTTTGTCTAGGGTTTCAAAGATAAACCTATAATGAAAGCTCCATTTGACACAACGCCCCACCACCCTGGTCCTGGGCGGGAGTGGGCATGGCTGCTGAGGAGTCCCCGTGCCCAGCTAACACTCTGAGAGAGGCCACTCATGAAGAGAACCTGAACTCCCAGTGCTGGGCCATAGGAGCCAGCTTGTGTCCTGTGAGCCACCCCTTTCCGCCTTCAGGAATACCTTAGGGCCTGAGAAGGGTCCTTGTCAAAGACGCCCCCACTCCACCCCAAGGTTATAGAGAAGAGTCAGCTGCTAGCTTCTCCCAGAAGGAAGTCAACATGTAAGAAAATGACCACAGCCACAATGAGTAGCGTAGTATGAGTCACAGGCTTCCTGTCCCTCTTGGTGTAGCATGCTCCCTTCAGTCACAGGTTCTGTAGAAAAGCCCAGGGAAGGCTGTGAGAATTAGACACCCATGTGCCTTTCCTACCTGTGGCTTAAGGATAAGCTCTAGGTTTAGCAGAGGGCTGTGGTATACAAGGACACTGTTCACTATTGACACCTCAAGGAGCTGTGGAAGAAGAGGAGTTGGTGACACTGGGTACCTCTGGACACAGAGTGTCCTACAGTCCTATGGCCATCAGGACTGTAGGGATATTGCAATTACCTAAGGCAGAGCTGTGGGGAGCAGCTGCAGGCCTCACAGCCCTCCTCTGCTCAGGTGATTCTGGTGTAGCAGACCATACGCAGAATATTAGGGCAGTAGATGGCTCTCAATTTGCTCAAGCAGGAGATTCTGATGCCTAGCAGCCTTTGGATGCTTCTCCTGGGACTGGCATTGGAAGGGAAAACTATGTCTAACCCACAAAATTACCTCAGAAACAATATAACTGTTTTCGTTGCCCTGGCCCTCTGTCTGACTACAGTCTGCCATGGTTCCAGGACCACCCCAGACTGATACCCTGTGTGCTAGGCCCCCTCTCACCCAGCTCTTCCCAGGCCTACAGAATAGCCCAGCAATAATGGTCAGCCTAAAAATGACCTGCTACCCTGCCCATTGTGACAGAAAGTCTCAGAGCCCAGTCCAACCCAAACAGCCTCTGGGAGAGACTGGGAACCTTCTCCATCATCCATATAACAAGGACATCATCTGAACCCCGAAAGCTGAAGATAGACATGGGACTAGAGCTCACTCCCCTAAGGGATGGCTGATCCTCTCTGCCTTCAGTAGGCCCCACTGTCCTCACTGAGCCTAAATTTTCTCCTTTGTCCAAGGTAAGGAGGACACTCTGTCAGTAACCATGAATTTGGAAAAATTAAGAGAAAAATCATGCCCCGCCCCGGTTTTCTAGTCTGGCCTGATTTAAGGGTCACTCACCTGTGGGAGAACCAGGCCAGTTTTCCACAGGCATAATCTCAATGCCCATCTCAAGCCCCCATTGGGCCTATCTGGCCCCTGGGCCCCATGCTAAGAATCATCACGGTTCCTTTCCTCGGGCACTGCTTTACCCAGGAGTACTGCGTCTGTGCTGTGCACACTTGTGTGCACACAGGCACAGCACAGACCCTGCACTATCATCCCCTGCCTGCTGCATGCAAGCCAGAACCTGGCCCTCCTTCAGTGCCTTGGGAGCCAGCATCTAGGTTGCTAGCCCTACTGCTGACACTCAGTGGCCATGAGATCTAGCAGGTCCTGTGGGCACCCACCATGTGTCCAGCACTGATAGAGGATCCCCAGCCAGGCCAGAGGACCGATGTATGCAAGGGACTTGGGGTGTGGGTAATATTGTGTGAATAGAACCAAGAGACCCAAGGCGCTGAGCACAGAGCTCGTGGTGTGAGCATGAGAATGTGGGGAAGAGTTGGCTCTGCTCCAGCCTGTCATGTATCCCCGAGCAATCATTCCAAGTCTAGGTCTCAGTTTCCCCCACGGCAACAGTGACCGCAGTTTTTCAAGTCTCCAGCAGCCCCTACCCCAGAGACATCCATTCCCCTCTGCACTCCTCTCTCTTGGGATGTTTCTCTCTCTGTCTGTGTGGGAGACACTCCCCCGCCCCACACCAGCTCTCCTGAGTAACTCTATTTATAGGCCTCAAATATTGGCTGGAGAGGAAATTTACATTTTTTGAAAATTTAGCTCAAGCCCGTGTCAACTTCTGTGGGTGCGACTGCTTCTGAGAGGCAGGGAGCAGGCGGGCAGCAGACAGAGGCACATGTGTCTGCCTGTAACAGGCAAGGGCCCTGGGCCTCAGCAGGGCTGTTGGGTGATCTCTAATCAGTAGCTTCTGTAAAGGGAGGCAGTAGACACCGTCCACAGGGGATGGGGCATGAGGGTGGTGTGAGCCTGTGTCCGTGTGGCCAGACCTGCCTGGCCTCCTTGGCCAACCTCAGAAAAACATGTATTTTGGTCAAAATGAGCCTCTTTTTAAACTTGTCACCCTGTGGGCCAGGGCCTACCCGGCCCCAGCTCTGCCTATTAAGCAGCAGTTTGGTCACCACCAAAAATAGATCTCCCAACCTAGAGCCATTCCCTCCCTTCTTAGGAGAGGACCAGCCTAGAAAGGGGTAGCCAGCCGTGCCTGGCTCTGGCCTTGGCCCTGGCCGCTCCGGAAACCATGGGCTGGTGAAGACAGGGCGGGGATAGCAGCCATGAGGCACACTTGGGGGCACCCCTCAGGGTGCACGGAGACCGTTGGCAATACCTGGCATGGCAAGTGACAGCCAGGGCCAAGCCTGGATGGTGTCACAGTGGGCCTCTCTGGAGAGGGAGAGACCTCTCAGCCCCAGTGCATGCAGCATGTGGCCCACATAGCCCCTACTGAATGGCAGGTGGATCCAGCAGGTCCCTGCCAGCGAAACCTGCTAACAGCTAGCAAGCACCTTCTCCATGCTCACCCACCCAAGGCCTGGGGTGCAGGTGGGTTTCGCTTGGCCTAGAGGGCCTCGTCCACAAAATGGCTGACTCTGCCTTTCAGCCGAGATGGCAAGTACGGGAAGAACCGCTGCGTACACGGAGGCCTGTTTGCTTTGCTGAGGGAACAGCCTTTCCTTGCTTGGGTTCCAAGGGCTCCAGAAGCAGATGGAAATTTTTGTGGATTAAATGCCGGGCTGAGGCACGCTGGGCTGTTTGGGTTGGCAGCATGCTGCCTCCCCGCCCGCTCCTCATCCGCTGCTTCCCGCCCTCGGCACATCCATTCATGCCTCTGCTCCTGGGTCTCCCTCCTCCACTGCTCTATATCCCTTCCCTCTCTTGTGGCCTTGAGGGGTAGCTGTGCTGGCCCAGAACAGGGGAGACCAAGGCCCTCCTCAGCAGCTCCTGCAGGGACCCCAAGTTTAGGGTACTCTTGACCTCCAGATCTTCATCTGTGAAAGAGAAGGCTGACTTTGAGTCAGGTGAGCAATGTGCCTGTGGCTCGGCACTCAGAAAGCACCAAGACACAAGCCTGTCACAGCAGCTACTGTGCTCCCAAGAAAACACAAGGCCCAGGCTGGTATGGGTGGAGCAAGCCTTCATCCTTCCTCCTCAGGAGCTTCTTCCAGACAGACTTGGGCTTTTGCAAAGGAGTTTGGAGGGTGGGCAGGTCTGTCAGGGATCTCTAGGGGGGGTCAGTGAGCTAGGGGTAGAGCTGTCCCACAAAGGGCTCTGGGGAAGAAAGGTATAGGGCATGCCTGCCATGTTGCCCCACAGCAAAAGATGGATTAAGAGGAACAGAAAGTGGAGCAGTGAGGACAGCAGTGTACCCTGGAGGCACTGAAGGTTTCCCTCTGAGGAGGCTGGGAGTTGGGGCTTGGTGAGCAGCCATTGCATATTCAGCAGGCCCATTTTGACATGTTACTATGAGCTCCAGAGGGTGGGGTGAGGCCCACGTGTATCTTCCCCATTCCCTCCCCTGCCCCACCTCTGCTCACCACCTCACCCCACAGCCAAGGACACAGGTTGGTCAGTATGCACAGCGCCCCCTCTGTTCCTAGGCAGCCAGGAGCCGCAAGTCAGGTCTGGAGCATAAAGAGACATCTGTGTGGGCAGCGAGGTGGCCAGCTGCCTGCTGCCCGCACAGAGATGCTATATCCAGCCAGGTGGACGCCCCATCGGACCACCAGCACCCACCCCCCAAGGGGTGGGGTTTCTGAGGAAGGTGTGAGGTCCTGGCCTAGGGCCTAGGTAGCCTATGTCACCTGGTCACTCTTGGCTGGTTGTGTGGGAGTGGTGAGGGGGCCGAGGCTACAGATGGGATTCAGCCTTCAGGTACCATGTAGGGCATGTCTGGGTATGCCCAGCAAGCCCACAGACTTGGTTTACATGTCTATGACATCCTCTCTGGCTACGATGAGCCACCTCAAACAACCAGGGTGTATGTACTGTCAGATCATGTGGGGTACTTCCCCAGAGTCCACAGCATCCTCCAAAGTGCAGCCCTGCTAGCCAGGACAGAGGGACAGAAACCCCAGGGAAGCAGGCAGGAAACCTCTGAGCACTGCATGAATTCATTCAGTTGGCCAGTCATCTTGTACCCACTGATGCCAGCTCCATATCCAGTGCTGCCACTTAGGCTAGGAGGGTGGGCTGACTCTTGTCCTTGAAACACACAGTCCAGTGACAGAGGAGGGGACACCCATAATGGCCTGTAATTACGTATTTCCTGTGGTGGAGAGGAGAAAGTCACAGAAGCCGGCTTTCCCTGGTGAGGAAGTCAGGAGCCAGAAGCCAACAGGAGTGGTCCAGGTGGAGGTCAGAATGGTCAGCCTCTACAAAGACCTTGGGGCATGAAGGCAGTACCTCTCGAAGGCAAAGAACACAGGAAGATAGAACCTAGCCAGAAAGGTGCAGACCGCTCAGCTAGGCCCTGGGGCTTTCTATGGCAGGAAAATGGAGGTAAGGGAGGACTCCAGATAGCTGTGAGGGGCTGAGCTGGGGTTAGGTGAGGCATTAACAGTATGGACCAGGCCCACAGACTGATGGCCCCTTCAGAGACGAGACAGGAAGATGGAGGAGAGAGAGCATCAAGGACCCCAGGCCTCTGATGCAGGCAGCTAGACCTCCAATGTCAGGAGCTCATGTGGAAAGCAATGAAGAAAGTCAGTTCAAAGTGGAGAGTCAAGAAGGGCACCAAGTCAAAGCTGAAGCCAAAGAAATGGGCTTTACCTGCTCCTCAGAGAGGCAGAAGAGTGGAAGAGAGAGGCTGGCCCTACCTCGGGCCTGTGCTCCCAAGCCCAGTCCAGAGCTGATCTCAGGGCTCAGCACAAAGAAAGGGTAGACCAGGTTTGTGAGAATCTGAGGGGAGCAGACTCCGGGCATCAGGCTTCCCAGGTGGAAGGCTCTGGGACTTGCTGTTCCTAAGAGAAAGACAAAGTCCAACAGGGCAAGAAAGGAAGCAGGCTTAGCTCCTAGCAGTGGCTGGATCATAGAAGGAAAGTCAGGTGACCAGTGGCCTCCACAGCTCTACACCCCCTTCTTCAACCTCACTCTTCCTGGTTGGTGTGGAGTCAGGAAAACGTGTGGGATACATAGATGGCAAGACCCCAGGCCTCTGATGCAGGGCCAGTGGGGAGAAGGGTGGAGGAGGAGCCAGGACCCAGGTCCTGCCCTGGTGAGGAGCATCCACCCTCCCCTTGTACCTATGACCCTCATCCATACAGACCCCATGTACCCCCAATCCACACACATACTTCCACAGCTGTGGGTGAGAAAGACGTGACCTAAATCTGGTGCCAATTCAGAATCCTCCACCCCATTGATAACTAAAAGCATAAGCAGTCCTCTTCCCCTTCTGCCTCGATTTCCCTGCCTTCCCTCCTTGCTGCTTGAGTGTACTGAGGATGAGGGAAGTGTGCTGCCTGCAGCCTGGAGCATGATGCCTGGGTTCACAGAGCAGGCCCTGTTTCCCACCTGCACTTCAGGTGTTCGCTCACTCGGTCATCTGTCTGTCATTCTCAGTTTTTCCTCTGTGTTAATCTCTTTCTTGCTGTGACCAAATTCCCAGCAGAAGCAGCTTGAGGGAATGGTTGACTTTGGCTCACAGTTTGAAGAGATTCAGTCCATCATGGCTGCAGGGTGTGAGGCAGCTGGCCACGCTGCAGCCACAGTCAGGAAGCAGAAAGAGGTGAACACATGCTCAGCTTGCCTTCTCATTTTCATTCAGTCCAGGACCCTAGCCCATGTGCTGTCCACATTCAGGGTGCCTCCCCCCTGAAACATTCTGGAAACACTGTCACAGATATGCCGGGAGATGTTTCTAAATCCCATCAAATTGACAGGCAAAATTAACTATCACATACTTTTTTCCCCTAAAATTGGAATCCTGGACCTGAATCAGCCTGGGCACTGTGACCGGTTGTCACCCAGTTACAGAGCAAGCCCAAAACTAACCATGACTGGTAGGTGCCAGCCAGCACTAGTTCCCCAGTTTAACCTGGCTCCCTGCCTGGTGAGGAAGAACCTGGCATAACCTCCCCTATCCTACACCCACTGGGGCTCACCGGAGTTTAATAACGGTCTACAGAACTCACTCTCTTGCCCCTAGTCCTGTAGGCTTCAGCTATTCAGCTGTCACAGTGACTGGCACCGCGGCCACAGAACCCACCCAATGCCCACTGCCATACTGCAAGCGAACATTTTTTCTGCTATAGAGCCACGATGCACCCATCTTCTGCCAGTCCGTGAGAAAGCTCATGAGCCTCTAGTCCTGGCCTCTCTCCAGCTTCTTTCCCCAGTGAAGGGGTGGGCAGGGAAGGCAGGCTGGAGGGCCAGGGCAGGGAGCCTCTGCTGCCTCAGGTTGTAGGGCTATGATCACCCATCCTGTTCTCTCTGTGATGATTCCTGAGCGCCTCCTCACCTTGGTGAACACAAGTGGCAGCCAGGAAGCCATGGCTCTCTGGCTTAAAATAGTCTGTTGTACCTTGCACTGGAATTCAAGCATAGATACTAAGATACCGGCGATGATGGCCCAGGCCATCCTGTCACCACAGAAGACCAGCACAGCTGTGGTGTCCACAGTCTGGGAGAGGCTTTTCTGAAGATGCTGAAGATGAATAGCCGAGCCAAGGACAAGCCGGCCCTTATCTCCTTGTCGCTCCTCAAATGCATGATGGAACTGAGGCCTACTGCTGGCCCTGAACTTAAAGGGTAAGGTGGCAGGACTCATCCTCTCCTCCCCTCCCATCCTCTCCCAGGTGTTCCCAGGCCCTCTTCTTCTCAGGCTTTGGAACTAGAGCCTGGCAAGGCCAAAGCCAAGCTTCCTCCATCCTGGCTTGCTCATTCATGTATGTACACACAAACTCTTTCTGCCACGAAGGGCATTGCCTCCACCCAGCCTGGTCTGGTGTCTTCTCTGCCAACCCCTCAGGACACGTGCCCCCCACCTCGGAGCTAGACCCTGCGATAATACCCCACCAAAGCACAAGTTAGGGTGCCAGGGAGGCGCCACGGGCCTCGCAGGAAGCGCAAGACTGTAGGCCCTTCTTCCCCGTAGTGGCTGCTGAGGTCCTTCCTTGCCCCCACACGAGCCCCCATTGCTGTGCATGCCGCCACCTGACAGATGTGGCGGTGACAAAACGATGAGGCCGGGAAACGTTGGCCCTTCGGTGCTGATGAAGGCAGCCTTTATCCCGGCCGTAAATGGTTTCTGTGTGGAGTGGAGCTGTGCCTGTCCCAGGCCTAACCCCTCAAGGGCCGGAGAGGCGAAATTGGATCCGTGGGGAGAGATTTTACAGCGTAGGGGCTGGTGGCAAGTGGTGGCAGACCGTCCCCACGGGGCCACAATGGGGCATTGTTCCCAGCCTCACCTGGGCTGTCTCCAGCATCCCAGGATTTACGAGGTTCAGCCGCAGCCTCAGGCCGGCTGCTCTGGGCTGACTAGGGGGTTAGGGGGGTGGCAGCGAGGAAGAGGACAGTGCCCAGCCCCCATCTCCCTAGTGACAGCCAGCCAGGGACAGGCCATAACGTGTCTGCAGACCACAGCGGGCCACACCATGAATGGGCCCTCTTTCTCCCGTAACCCCACAGTGCCCAGGAGGGCTGGGAAGCAGAGGACTGAGCCAGTTCCTACAGCCCACCTTCTTAGGGGCTCCTGCCTTACAGAGGTCTGGGCCAGGCAGCCTCCTGCCTCCTAGACCCCTAAGGATTTCCCTGGCACCCAAGTCCACACATACAGAATCTCTCCCGGGCCGCCCACCATGGCCCACACTGAGTCAGGAGTCTGTAGGACCTCCTATAAGCATCCTTCCCTCCTTGCCTGCTCTTTACCTTTATGAAGGGTACACATGGCCCTTGGCCTTGCCAGCCTGGTCCAGCTCCTTCCCCCATCATATGAACTTCCCCTGTATCCTCTATATACAGCTCCCCTTGTGCCTGCAGAAATTTCTTAGACCTCTCACCTTACTCACGCTGTGCCTCCCCCCAGCAAGCCTCTTTCACCCTTGGCCTTCAGCACCCAGCCCCATCCTAAGAAGATAACTGGTCCCTCTGACATAGAAAGCACCTCTCTTCTTAGGCATCCTGTGGACATCTCCCAGTCATCTTGCACTGCCTGGGCTTCTGGGGGTCATGGACAACCTACAGCGTGCTTTGGGGAGGCAAACACATCCTTACCAGGCACCCCAATCGCTTTTGCCCCACAGCCCTGGCACAGCACTAGAGCTGAGTTAGCATGCATCTCCGGTGTAAAAGCAGCCCTTCTCTCCCTTGACGTCCCCACCTGCAGCCTTGGCCAGTATGCAGTGTGAGCAGAGAGGTGGGCCACCATGCCTGGCTCTCCTGCTACCCGGACCTTTTTAGATCCCCTCTTTACAGCTCAGTAGTGGGAGAGGGTTGGGGGAGGTCCGTCCCCCCTGCCTGCCACCAGTTTATGGCCCACAACCCAACCTGGGACCACACCCTGGAAATCACCACCATGACTGTTTGAGAGCCATTCTCCCAAAAAGTCTTCCTCGAAGTTCCTGGCTGTCTACATGGGTTCCCTCACTAGGGTCAGCCTAAAAATAGCCACACAGAGGTTTGTGGTAGCCATGGACCTTTTTAGACCAATCCATTGGTAATGGCAAAAATTATGCTGAGTTCCCTGAAAATAAAAAAAAAAAAAAAGTGGCCACTCTATTTCCTCATTAACATAATTGCAAACAGAACGAATCTTTCTTGATTTCATGTAAACAACAGATTGAAATGGTTTATAATCCTTGCAGGTATCGAATTAAGTTCTTACTTACGGTCTGGAAATTAATTACCCTTGCAGTGAGATAAATGTGAAAACTGTGTATTTTTGACAAGAAAATGAAGCAGCTATTGGGGAAAATGTAACTTAATCATTGCAGAGAAAATTGTTTGTAAATTGGCCGCGTTGTTTGAACTCTCGCCTCTATGCTGTGGGCAGGGTTGATTTGTGAGTGCCCATTTGCCTAATTTGGGGCAGGGGAAAGGGTCAGAGGGGCCAGAAACAAGGCAAAAAAGAGAGGAGTGGTGAGAGCAGGTACCACGTGCAGAAGATGTAAGGGGCAGGGGAGTGGGTACAAGTGATCCGACAGCAGGTACCACGTGCAGAAGATGTAAGGGGCAGGGGAGTGGGTACAAGTGATCCGACAGCAGGTACCACGTGCAGAAGATGTAAGGGGCAGGGGAGTGGGTACAAGTGATCCGACAGCAGGTACCACGTGCAGAAGATGTAAGGGGCAGGGGAGTGGGTACAAGTGATCCGACAGCAGGTACCACGTGCAGAAGATGTAAGGGGCAGGGGAGTGGGTACTAGTGATCCGACAGCAGGTACCTGACAGATGATATCTAACACCTGCAGAGGAGGAGACGGCAGGATCCAGAATGAGGGACAGCAGAGCAAAGGCCTTGGGACAGGTGGGACAAAAGAAAGCCAGCTCCTCTGCATCCAAGTGAGGGAGAAGAGCTGTGCAAGGAGCCTTGCTCTTGACAAGGGCAGTGGTACTCTATCTAGGGGCTGCCTAGGCTGGGCCCAGAGATGTTCCTGTCATCATAGTGCCCAGTACTCTTTTGAATGGAATGGCATGTGATGCATTTATACATCCAAAGGTATCGTGTGTGGTTTGGGGACATGCAAAGGTGGTGTGTTTTTATGAGTGTGTGGCATGTCTGTGTGTACAAGGATGACATGTAATGTGCTTACACATGTGAGGGTGGTGGGTGTTTGCATGTGTAAGTGTGTGTCTGGTATGTTTGTATGTATGAGGGTGGTGGGTGTTTGTGTGTAAAAGTATTGTGTGGTATGTGTGCATGCATGAAGGTGAAGAGTTTGTCTATAAGTCTTGTGGCATGTCTAAAAACCACCTCAGGGTGAACTTGAGGTGTGCTGGGTACTGAGGTTCTAAGTAAAGCTCTCTCTAGTTTTTCCTCTATATACCTGCCCCCAGTCTTCCCAAGAATGGAAATTCAAAGATGGAGTCAGATGCCTCATTCATTTATGCTAAGTGGAAAGGAGTCCCTGTTTGAGAGCAGGACTCAGTCCAGAGACAGCAGCCATGAGAAATGTGTTCCTTGTTTTGTCCTGAACAAAGGGTCCCAAACCCAGTGATAAGTTCTTGTGTCTATTGTGTCACCTTATTTTAATGGTGAAGAACTGGGATCCAGATAGGTTAGATCAGCTATCCAAGAGTGGCCTAAGTCTGGGGCCAGCAGAGCCATCCCATCCAGGGATGGGATCTCCAGAGTCTCCTTCTGGGTGACACTGCCCATCCAAACGACTTACCTAGGACACTGTTGTGCAGAGACTATCAGCTCTCTGCTGGCCCTCCAGTAGCCTTCTGCCTTTGGAATGCCTGTCCACCCACAGCAAGCCCTGGGGGTTCCTTCTCTTTCTTTGAAAAAGAATCTGCATTTTTCTGGGGAAGAGAGGGTACCAGGTGAGGCCTCAAAGAAGGCCACAGGATTCCCAGTGTGTGATTCACTTTTCACATCACTGTGACAACATACCTCTCAAAACAGAAACTTAAGGCAGTGGTTCTCAACATGTTGGTCACAAACCCTTTGGGGGTCAAACAACTCTTTCACAGGGGTCACCTGAGACCATTGGAAAAGCACAGATATTTACATTATGATTCATAATAGTAGCATAACAATAGTTATGAAGTAGCAATGAAATTAATTTTATGGTTGGGAGGGGGGGTCACCAAAACATGAGGAACTGTATTAAAGGGTCGCAGTACTAGAAAGGTTGAGAACCACTACTTAAGGGAAGATTTTCTTTTTTGGCTAATGTTTTAAGAGTGGTACAGTCCATTATGATAGGAAGGCATGATGACAGAAGTATGAGGCAGCTGGTCACATTGCATCCCAAGTCAGGGAGAGATGAATGACTCTGAGACCCCAGGCCATGGGATGGTGCCACCCACAGTTAAGGTTAATCTTTCTTCCTCACTTAAATCTCTCTGGAGTCTCCTCCTAGGCATGCCTTGAAGTATGCCTACTAGGTGGTCCAAATCTAGCCAAGTTGGCAGTAAAGACAAACTATCATTCTCAATACCTGAGGACATGGCTTACCTTTCAGCAGGGACCAATGCCTCCAGAGCAGAAAGCAGACAGCAGGGTTCCTGATCCCATTGTACCAACAGTTATGAGGGATGGCCAGCTGCGCATCACTGTGGCCTCCTGTAAGACCAGAGGCTGGGAAAAGCCACTTGTGAAAAGCAGCTCTGCCACCCAGCTGAGTTCCCTCATGGGGAACATCCAGAAGACCAGCCATGCAGAATATTGTCCCATAACTATCCCCAGTCAAGAAACAGAGTGCTCAAAGAGTGAGGGTTTCCTGAGGGGCTGAGGCAGTGTGAGCAGGAACAGAATATCTCAGGCAGGGTTTCCCTGGATAAGGGTGAGACAGGAACTGGAAACCCTAAAGATGGGCAAGGGGAGGAAATATGATGATGTCTGTAGTATAAATAAAATGAGGCTCCCTCCATACTACATTGTCCCCTCAGACACCAGAAAACAAATCTATGTCTCTAGGGTTTGGGGGGTATTCATATGAAGCCATAGTGCCCCACCTTGCTTCTACAGGTTATGGCAAGCTGTAGGGACATGGGACTGAAGAGATGCCTGCCAGGCCTCAGGGACACAGGATTAGACCTGTGCCCCTCGACCAGCCCCCTTCCTGCTGCCTGCCCCAGCCTGCCCGCCCAAGCCTGCCCCCTGAGTGCCCGGAGCTACAGCTTGCCCAGACTTGCCCACAAACTCCTGAGGCCCTCTTTTCTCCCGGCATACCCTGTTCCTCTCCCAGCCTCTCTCCTCCCCACTCATCTCCCATTCAGTCCCAGAAGTGCCCACCTGCTACCCCTGAGGATCTCAGGGTCAGCTCTCATATACATGGTGTATTCAGAGCCCTCCTGCCGCTGTTGGCTGTGGTGTCCTCGGATCACCTACCCCCATCTGTCCCACTCAACCCTGCTCACAGCCTCAAGGGAAGAACAGGGCTTTGAGGGGTCAAGACCAAGGGGAATGGTGAAATACTCAAGGCAGAGGCAAATGTGCCCTGAGTTGAGACACAACCTAAATCCATTCTGCATCCAACATAGAAGTGCTATGGATGTCACTCATTCTCTATGGTGGCTGCTGGCTGATAAGTAGATACAAGGGACAAAAATGTTCACAGGGACAAGAACAACCACCACTCAGCCAAGGCAAGTGCCAGCTTTCTGTTAGCCATGCAAAGGACCTAAGCATATTGGCAGGCACAGAACCTCACATTCGAGATCACCTGCAACATCTTCTACAGTGGGGGGGGAGGGGGCTAGGCACAAATCATTTACAACTATGGCCCTGTCACCTGTCGAGTCTGCCGAATGCTATAAGTAGAGTTTACTTCAACTTTCTCCCTGATCAATGTTCTTGGTACCGCACTGGTTTGTGCTGTTGCTTCTCTTATGTCAGGTATGTATGACATGTGGCACCAGGTGTCCCAGGGGAACAAATCCCTACTGTGTGACTGTGACTAGAGTTTCAGTCTCCTCAGACACAAGAGGGAACCAAGAATGACCTCTGCTTCCTGCTGGTGATGGCAGGTGACTGGTGCAAGGTGAACAGTTCCTATAGACCTCGGGTTCCTAGGGTAGTAGACAGCGGCTGGTACTTTGGCACCGTGTGAGGCAGCTCCCCTTATTACCACTCATGCTAACTGCTTTTATCTTTCTAGGCTGCTCTGTTGTCTCAGGAGTCAGCCAAGGGGCCATGGGTGGTCGTGTGGATGCAGCCGTGATAAGTATGTGGCTCTGCTCTGGCCCGCAGCTTTCTACCTTCATCTTACCCAGTACCATTTCTGGGACTGTCCCCAGTTTGGCTGAGAGCAGCAGGCATGCTGGCACCTATCAGGCATGTTTGCCCAGCCAGGCTGAGTTGAGATCGGTCCCTGCTTTGACAAGCTATTAACAGCAGATGGACATGCCCACTGATCTCAGAGGGTCAGGCTGAGCCTGATTGATAGCTTGGACTGACAGCTGGAAGCAGGGCTTTGTCTCTAAAAAAGAATGAGTTCACAGATGCTAGGAGCTGTCCCAGAGTCCCCTCCAGCCCCAGCCTGGCTGGCAGAGCAGAGGGGCCCTCTCTGTTGGTCAGGCTGCACCAGACAGAGAGTCATGATGGAGAAAGGCCATTTTTAGTATAGACTCCAAGTCTATGGGATCCTGTAGTCAGAAGCCCCAAGACTAAAGAAGCACATCTCATCCCATTCACCTGCTGAATCAAGGCCAGAAAAAAAAATGCAGTTCATGGGCTTGATCCAGCCTAACACCCATCTTTGTTAGTAAAGTTTTATTAGAACAGAGCCACACCCACTCATAGACATGCAAGATCTAGCAGTTGGCATGCTTCAATGGTAGGTTTGACAGTCCTCAGTGTGAGCACAATGCATGTAAGAACTATACAACTATACTCCTGTGTGTGTGTGTGTGTGTGTGAATGAATGAATCTGTGCATGTGTATTTATGTGTGTGTACATATGTACATGCATTGTGTGTGCGCTTGTGTGTGTGTTTGTGCATGTGTGTGTACATGTGTATATATGCATATATAAGTATGTACTGTATGCATATGTATATGTGCATGTGTATACACCATCTGTGTGTGCATGTGCTTGTATGTGTATACACACATGTGTGTACATAGTCATTGTACTTTAGATATTGAAGTTGGACCTTTTCCTGAGCTATGGCTATACAATTCTATCTTTAGGTGCCAAGCAGCTTCAGGAGCATTTTCCCTTCAGTCCTCTACCTTCCGGGGTGAACCTCAGACCCTCTACAATGTGCTGCAGCTAATCTATGATGTCATGGGGCTGGTGGGCTCTGTGCATTTCTAGCATATAATATAATAGGCTTTTCAGGACTGGATCCTGCCAGAGAGTAAGAGCACTGGAGTTGCACAGTGATCATGTGGCCTATGACGTAGCTTCCCATTTTTGTGCTCTGATCTGTAAAGGGACAAAAGCCACTGTGATGATGACACCGAGGCAGCAGGGAACAGTGAGCCCATCCTGTTTCCCAGATTGCACTGGTGAAGTGTGTCCAAGGTGCAGATCATCCTTCCCCTAACCCTGTGACCCCTTTCTAGGACCCTGTCCCTAGTCAGAGTTGCTAGCAAGTTAATGGCAGCCTTGTTTATCACAGAGATGGATCAGAAAGAGACTACACATTGTCACTGGCCCATGGCTAATTATGTTACACATAGTATGCTTTCAGGTACCCTTCAGTGAGAAGTACCTAATCTCAGCGGGGAAAGCAAACCCCACATTGGAGTGTGTGTGAATGTTAGAGCACCTTGTAAATGATGCCCAACTGCGCATGTCACTACTTACGTTTCACGAAATCTCCATCATGAGTATCTTACTTTATAAACAACAATTGTGGAATAAGGAAGAAAGGACGCAGCAAAGAAAGGCAGTGTTGGAGGCGCCCTGCTGAGGCCCACTCAACTTTTCCATCTGGTTGCATTTGAATTCATTGCTGCTCTCTGAGTTGTCCAGAGCCACCTCAGGTTCCTGTGACAAGTGGAACCTCCCTGTCAGCAGTATGGGGAAGGGTGGATGACTCCCAGTAGGGGACCCATGCTAGACAAGTGGCCTGGGGCCCCCTTGTCTGTCCCCCACTTGTTGTACCAAGTGACTTGATACTAGATGAACTATCCACTCTACCCGTCGGCCACCAATGTCATCACCATCCAGGGAGACAGATCCTGGCCTACTCTGAGCTCACCCTTCTTGATCCACTCAACTCTCTATCCTCCCGTTTCTCATCAGAGTACCAGGGCTCTCCCCTTGACTGTGCTGAAGCTCAGATCACCTGTTGGGGTTCTCTTCATCAGTACCTGTCTGCAGCAGAGCCTGCAGCCGATACCTTCACTCTCTTGTGCCTTGGACACCCTTCCAGTATCAAGGTACAGATCATACCCGGGTGCTAGCCATGACCCTCAGGCCTCCAGTCTCTGGCCAACTTGTCACTGATGGAAGTAGTGCGAGGGGGATGGGGGTCTGTGGTAAACAAAGCAAGGGAGGTGGCAGAGCCAGGCAAGGTCCCAAGCTGAACCCAGCCCTCTCTGCAGGCCCCCCAGCTCCCCACCCAGCCCCACAGCCACCATCCCCACACAGGGCCAGTGCCGAGACTATCGGCTCCTCCCCAAGGCGCCAGAGTTTCCTTGTCACAAAATGAAGTAAATGGGACAATTAAGGGGGGCCACTTCTAAATTGCTGCTTTAACCCATTTGGAAGTCTGCTAATTATTCTCTTGAGGAAAGAAATGCAGGTTCATTATTTTAATGAGCTTTGGGCAAAATATTTCATGGAGTTTGACAAGCCGCTGCGACTCCTTCAGAAAGGGGCTCGTCTCTGAAAGGCCTCTCACCCTACTTAGAGCTAATTGGCCTGGGGTCTTCCGCCCCGGTGCTGTGTGTATGCTATTTTAATTCATTTATGAAAAGCCCCCGCTTTGATGTCCAGGACCAGATAAGGACGGGAGAGGACGGCCAGCTAACGAATAGGCCTGTGCACCCGGCCAGCCGTGCGGGGCCTCCTCGGCCGTCCTGCTCTGGGCCCGAGGCCAAGGCGATGTCATGAAATAACTGTACAAACAGTCCTGCCTAAAAAATATGCTTTTGTTTCACTAATAAATCTCTCCTTGGAACATTCCCCGCAGGCCCAGGGCTCTCCTCAGCCTAGCAGCCGGCCTTCCCGCTCAGTGCGTGTCCCCAGATCCACCCCAGGGACACACACATACATGTGCATACACACACAGGCCCTGTGGCAGGCATGACACAGGCCAGGGAGTGCCCTGCCCTTCCCTCCCTCACCCGCTGCTGAGCCTCCCACACTTGGGCCATCCCAGCCCCCTTCCACCTCCAGCTGCCCCTCCTCCCCCTCACTTCCTCCCACTCTCCAGAACCCTCTCTCCTCTCCCCATCTATCACACTCTCTCCACAGCCCACCACTCCTGCCCACCCCCTTCCTGGCCCCCTGAGACCCTCTTGAGGAACGCACAGCCTGAAGCCAGCAAACCGTGGTACCTCCCATCTCTGAAGCTCACTGCCTCGCCTTGCTTACTCTTCCTCAGTGTGGCCTTCTTCTGTCCTGAGGCTGCCTAGAGCACAGAAGGAGCCTGGCCCTGCCCTGGGCCTCTGCAGGGACAGCAGGTCTCACTGTGTGGAGAAGGGATCAAGAGTGACATCTCAGCCAGAATGGTGGCCGAGGCAAGCTAGCTAGTCTGTCACCCTGGAGTCAGCGCCCAGGTCCAACTGTACCTTAGAGAGTCAGTGTGGGCTGTGGGCAACTCAAGCTTAGGCACTTCTGGGGCCTGGCATCCCGCCAAGCCTCTCCACCCCCTCCTGGCTCCCTGCCCTTATCTCAGGGGCATCCCTTCACAGTGGCCCTCCTACTAGCCACCACCCACTAGGATTCCCCCCTCCCCCCCCTTCTCTCACCTGACCTGATCTAGCCTCCACCTTGAGGCCCCATCTGTCCTCATCCAATGCTCCTGCCTCATTGCAGCCCCTAGCAGTAGCCGGAACATGGTTATAGAAGAAAGGGCCAAGTTTGGAGACCCTATGAGCCCCTTGGTGTCTCAATTCCCACATCTAAAAGTAGATAAGAACACTTCCTCCAGGCTCATGGACTGCATTACCTGGAACCCTCCCTGCTGAGCACCTGGCCCAGTGCCCGGCACGTGGCAAGTGGAAGCACCTGCTTCCGCCTCCTCTCATGGGCACCACTGCGGGCACTGTCAGGAATCAGTTCTCCCCGCCCACTGCCAAGCACCACACTGAGGCTAGAGGTTGTCTGCTTGGGTGTCAAGGGAGAATCCCAGGCTGCCCAAGGTCTACTCCCTCCTTCCCACAGTCCCCTCCCCACTGAACCCCCTGCTATGTCTCAGACAGCAGACAGTCCTGAAGGTGCCACAGGGACAAGACAGAGCTCCTGGCATTATGGAGTGGCCCCTGGTCAAAAATACACCACGTAATTACAGACTGGGAAAATTACCATGTAGAGACAGAGTGGGGCACTGTACCGGGAGGAGCCAGGGTGGTCAGGGAAGACCTCTGAGAGAGGGGCGTCCAAAAATAGTGTGCCAAGATGCTATTAATAGGCCTCAGTGCAAAGCCAAACAGAGAAGAAAGCAAAAGAGGACCCAGATCTTCATAGGTAACTGTTGTTCATGTCAAAAATGGAGGTGGATGGATGATTGGCAGATACATACATACATAGATGATAGATAGATAAATGGATACTTAGATAATGATGAAGATAGATTATTGATAGTTGATAGATAAGTAAATGATAGATAATAAGAAGATTTTGTTCTGTTTCAGATTCTAGAAGTACAGGAAGGTCTACCAAAACAAAGTGAAAACCTTCATGATCCTCTTTTCTTAAAGATAGTTCTTATTTTCCCAGAAAGATCCATCTTCAGCATGAAAGAAGCATCATTCCAGATAATTCTCTATGTATGGCACAGAAAAGAATGTGTGCATGGACAGACAGACCGGTGAATGGATGAACAGATGCATATATAGAGTGCTAGAGGACTGAAAGATGAATTAGTATGTGCACAGGAGGTTAATGGGCAAATGGATGTGTGAGGGGATTGAGTGAGGAGACAGGCTGAAGGATGAGTGGATGGATGGATAAATAGGGACAAATAGATGATGAATGGGTCAATGAATGGATGGATGGGTATATGGATGATGGGTAAGTGGGTGGATGGATAGATGGAAGGAGAGGTGGATAGATGAGTGAGTGGGAAGATGGATTGATGAATGATATATATGTGCATGAGTATACAGATGGATGAAGGAACAGATAGTGGGACAGGGCAGGTGGACAGGTGGACAGATGGATATGTAAGTATGTGGATAAAGAGACACACCATTAGAAACTATTATAAGTTTGGTTTTAAAACTTTTGAATCAATTATTCTTGACAAAAAAAATTAGAAGTGAAGTGGAAGAAATGGCCAAATTCAGATAAACGTATTTTCACCTACAGAGAAACATCACTCTCAGGTTATGGGGGAAAATACTATAAAATGTGGAAAATAGGACTCACTGTGAGTTTACAGTCCTAGCCTTCCATGGTAGGAGCTCTACAGTGGCCAAAGGTTATCTTCCTGCCCTCTGTGTGTTCTTTGAGCTGTGGCTGTTATGGTGAGGTTGAGAGAAACTGTGAAATTTGAAGTTATTGCCCATCTGTTTCAGTTCTATGCAAAGCTGGAGACAGACTCAGCATCACCACAATTCACTGAAGGATGTGTGTGTGTTTAGGAGTATGCATGCATGTGTGCATGTGTTTATGGAGGCCAGATGACAAGTTGGGTATGATTCCTTGAGAGTCATCTAGCTTAGTTTTTGAGACAGAGACTCTCATTGGCCTGGGGTACACCAAAAAGGCTAGGCTAGCTAGCCAGCAAATCATAGGAATCCATCTGTCTCCTTCTACCCAGTGCTGGAATCACAGGTACATGCCAGCACTCCCTATTTTGTTCACATAGGTGCTGGAAATAAAACTAGAGGCCTCATGCTTGTACAGCAAGCACTTTACCTACAACTGTCTCCCCAGCCTTCACTTTGGTTTTGACTTATCTCCTGATGGGACAGAGTTCTTCCTCAATAACTCCTTTTAGAAGATCCCTCAGTTCTTGCCTGCTTCCCACTGACCACTCTCTTCGTTCTTTGGGCTCATTATTCCCATTGCCTTTGTATCCAGACTGATGTCTCCTTTTCTAAACTCCTTTCATCCATGTGCCCCCAGACTTTCCCTTCCTCTTGCTTTGATTAGCATCTATTTTCTCCAGAGGCACCTTAATAAGAACTTCTAGTTTAAGTGTACAGTTGTCTGATCTCATACCTCCTACTTGTCCCTTTATCTTTCTGAGGATATTTCAAGCACCTTTCTAATAATATGTGGAAGATTTGTGTTCTGGGTTCTGGGTCCCAAAAACATCTCCATTATATTGCCAAACCCTGTTGATAGTTTAGCTAGGTATAGAATTTCAAGTAGGAAAGGATTTTCCTTCTGAACTTTGAAGACCTGGTCCCATGGTCTTGTAGCATCCAATCTTGGCAGTCAAAAATCTTATTCACACACCTTCTTACCTGCCCCCTTCTTTCCTTTCTTCCTGGAAGTTTTTAGTAGCCACATTCTTGTTTTGGGTGTCTAAATTTCCTGGCCAAATTACTTTGTGGGTAACTTTAATCACTGGTTGCTCTGGACATTTGATAAGTTCTTGAGTTCTAGAAAATTCCCTTTATTATTTAATGATCATTTCCTTTACACGATTATTTCTGATGTGGGTTTGGTTTGGTTTTTTGAGACAGGATTTCTCTGTGTTATAGCTCTGGCTGTCCTGGAACTCACTTTGTAGACCAGGCTGACCTTAAACTCACTGAGATCTGCCTGCCTCTGCCTCGCAAGTGGTGGGATTAAAGGTGTGTGCCACCACCATCCAGTAGTTAAAGACATTTCTGATGAGACTTTCATGCCCTTCAACATTTCCCTCCTAGTTCCTGAGGTTATGTTCATACAGCACTACAAGCACTTGACCTACAGCTGTCTTCCTAGCCCCCACTTTGGTTTTGACTTGTCTCTTGTTTTTGACAGCCCTAACTTTAACATCCCATAGTAAATCCTGCCCTCTGACATTCACCACAGCCTACAGGGCCCAGCAGCTCCTAGGTCTTTCTGGAGATTCTAAATATGGCTTGTATGTCAACAGAGCTTCTGTGCCTGCTTAGCCCACCTGTCCTCACCCCCTTCTTAGAATTACCAAGTGTTTTCTTGGGGCGGATCCTGCCAACATTTAAGATATTGACAGTGATGGGAATGCCAGTCTTTACACTGAGGGACCCCTACATCAGAACAGTAAGGCTGCTGCCAAAAGACTGACTCATTAGCAGAAAAGTTGGGATACAGATGGATGTGTCTATATAGAGTAAGGCTCTGCCCAGGTAGGATGGAGGGGCAGCCACTGTCCATATATCTGCCTGGCTTAGCAAGGATCTGACATAGAGGATACATAACTTTGGATGTTGCCCTATTTTTAACTAATTGGGAGAGGAGTGGTCACAAGTCCTATGGTTTGCTAAGTTGCCAATTGGGGTCCAGTCCTAAGCAATAGTCAGTTTTGCTGAGTAGCACACACCAGATCTCCTATTGTTCATAGTTGTTCAGGTGTCTACCACTTGCTGTGGGGTGGATGGACTCTGTTCAGCAGCTGTTGGTCTGGGTCTCTCACTTCCTTGGGCCAATGGGGAAGCAAAAACACATTATCATGTTAACGTCCAGTGGCCTTTGCACCTTCTCTCTTCCTATATTCCTAGACCAGACTCCCTGGTACTCTGTAGACTTAAGTCAGGGCAAGTTTTTTTGGAGCTCAGTTTCCCCATATTCAAAATAGATGTGGGATAGTTGTTAGGTCCCAGCCTGGCAGCATTTCTGAAGACAAGTGGGGTGACAGAGAGATGCATCTCATGGGTGCAGGCTTGGGAGCCCTAGATGTTACCACTGTAGTCCCTTGAGAGGCTCTGAAGCTCAGGCTCCTCAGAGTCCAGTAGTGGCTCAGGCCCAGCCACAGGCAATGACCTACCATAGCAGCCCCAGGACCTCAGAACAACACCATCTGAACCCCATCCTTACATTATCCTGGCATTGCCTTCACTGTATCACTGACCCTTAAGTGGCCCATCATGGCCCCCCTAAGCCACTTCAGGAAACATCCAGGTACCCTGTCCCTTGCACCAGACCCCAGCCTCTAGAGATAAGATCTTCATGTTCTCAGACACATATTCTGTTTCCAGGGCTAGAAATCCCTGTCCCTGAAACTTGTCTGAATGCTAATGCTATGTGTTGACTCACTCACTTGAAAAGCCACAAAGATCACAGCTTCAGGTATAGCTAGATCCAGGAGCAAACACCATAGCTTCCATGACTTGTCTCTGGTTTCAGTGGTCTCTGTGTGGTGGCCAATGGCTCACAGGCCCAGATTCACAACCTTGAAGATAACAACTACAACTTCCCTACATTTTTATATATATATGCTGGCTAGTTTGAGCCACAAGCCCAGTCCCTATTGTGATTGGTGGACAGCTGTACTCTGTACCTGCCTTGGAGTCATGTGCCCAGCCCGAAGCTAGGGGAATCTAAGGAAAAGGGTCACCCAAAAGAAGGAAAAGAAGGTAGCACCCAAAAGGTGGATGCTATCTCTAGAGGACTAAAGGAGTGGTAGTGGCCATGGCAGGTGCTGCAGGGGATGCTGACCCTCCTGTCACCGTCCCACACAGAAGCAGTTCTAGGCAGGCACATCACCACTGCTATAATAATACAACCCCGAACATGGCAGCCTAAGAAGGACAGCTATCTCCCATGATAGGCATTTGGTGTAGTCCAGGGTGTAGCCTCCTCCCTTCCTCTCTCCCTCCCTCCCTCCCGGTGGCAGGGATCTGTTCCCAGTCCCGCCCCCACAGTGTGCCCACCTAGGTTGTAGGTGTGGGGAGACATGGTTGCCCTGCTCAGTGGTCCTGTTCTTCCCACCGTGGTCTCTGCCAGGGCCAGAAGGGCATTTCCGGCAGTCGGGAACGGCATGTACAGAAAGGCAGAGTTCTTCCCCATCCCAAGGGGCACCCCGGCTTCCACTCTCCCCCCACATTCCTGTCTCCGTGCAGCAGCCAGAGGGATGTCTAAAACATAAACCAGACCCACAGCACTCCCGCTCATGGCCTGTCGGCCTCCCTCCTCCCTGGAAAGCAATTCCAGTGCAGCCCCACCCCTGGCCAGACAGTCTCCCCAGCAGCACCTTCCTGAAGCTCCTCTCGCCCCTGGGCCCCTGCAGGAACATCAACCCTGATGGGAAGCTACAGCGGCCTCACAGCCACATGAGAGGTACTTTGGCCCCTTCCTGACTTGCTGTCCCTTCACAGCACCAGTCCTGTGTTGCTGCCTAGCCCACTGTGCCTGTGCTTGGCTAGGGAATTCTGCTCCACCCCCCAAGAACAGAAGCCATTCATGTTACAGTCCCGGGCCTGCACCAGAACCTGGCACATAAAATACACCAGAGAAACTTTGTAAACTTTCCTCTCCTCCTATTATAGCAGATTCACCTGTCTAGAGATGAGGACCAGCCCTGGGGATGGGCAGTAAGCCACAACACCTACCTCTGAGTCACAGCCCCTACTTGCAGTTACTTGGGAAGAATAGGAACTAAGAAGAGGTCTTTGTCATGTCCAAAGGACATGGGGTTAGCAATGGCCACCTTGACTCCAAGCAGCCTAAACCATTCAGGGAAAACTGGATCCTGTGTTCGTGACACCTCCTTCCCCAACAAACCTGACGCTCTGTTAAACTACCTCTCTCGGAAATGCCCCATCCCATCACCCTGACTTACCCACTTCCCCAGTCCCATGCCTAGTTATCTAGCCCTGAAGATATCCCATCTCTGTCTCCATAGTCTGATTTGATCTGATGGAATGTGTACCCTGTTGATAAGGGCAGGGCTTCAAGAGACAAGAGAAGGAGTAGAGGACTAGCATCTTGATTGGTCTTGATCTATTTTTAGTTGGTGGCAGGCTGTCACTCCAAGACCAGTGGCTTTGTCATCCATGCCATTTGACCTTGTCATTGCTGCAAGATACACAGGAGACAGCTGCAGTAGAGAGAACGGAGGGGAGAATATGAATGAAGTGGATTGACAGGTGGAATAGCAAGAGGAAAAGAGGAAGAGAAGTCTGAATAAAGGGGTACAGGATGGGTGAATGGATAGCTTGATAGAAGATAGATAGACAGAGAGATAGCGAGATAGATGAATAGATAAGTGGATGACAGATAATGGAGAGATGAGTGGATGGATGGTGGCTAAATAGATGTGTAGATGGACGATGGATGGATGGCAATGGATGAATAGTGATGAGTCAATTGATAGATGGATAAGTGTGTAGATGAATAGACTATGGGTGGATGTCACTATGGGTGAAGAGTTAAGTGAGTTGGTAGATAGCAATGATGGATAGACAGATGAGTGGGTGACAGATAGTAGAAGGATGGGTAGATGGAGATATATGGGTGGATGGTGATGGATGGATGAAAGGGTAAATAGCCAGATGTGTTGGTGGGTAGATGCATGGGTAGGTTGATAGATAATAGATGAATGAGTGGATGGATATGTGAATGGATAACAAATGGATAGATGAGTTATGAACGTTTGTAAAACAGGAAAGAAGAAGGAGAAATAGCTACACTGAAGGGATAGAAGGAGCAAATTTGGATGAGTATTAATAACTTCAAGCAAGTATTCCACTTTGAAACATGTGGGCCCCAAGCCCGAAATGTTGGCATCCTTCTCTTTGTTCCATCAGCCTCTGGCTATCATTCTACTATCCTGCCAAAGCCTAGCACATGAGCCATTTCCCTTTCAAACTCCTTGCTTATGAGAAGGTGCTGATGAAGCCAACTCCCTCTCTCCTTCCTGGTTTTCCTGGCCCACTGCTCCTTGGGCCTGGTGTGGGGTTTGGTGAGCAAGCACCCATCCAAAACTCTACCAGTGCCTATCCAGTGCCAGCTGTCTACAAACCCAGATTTTCCTCACCTTACCTTCATGGATGGAGGCAATTGTCATAGCAACCCTTCTCCATGTACCTCTTAGGCACTGTAGAAGATCCTGATGATGCTATCTGTACCAACTCCTTCCTATTCTATGTTAGTCAATTTTCTGTTTCTATGACAGAATTCCTGAGGAAAAAAAATCACTCAAAAGAAAGAGTTGCTTTGGCTTGTGGTTTTGAGGCTTCAATGTACAGTGACTTGGTGCTGTGGTTTGTGGGCTGTAATAAGGCAGAACATCATGGTGGTAGGAGCCTCTGGTAGAGACAAAGTTGTTCCCCTTGTGACAGCATAGAACAGAGAGAAAAGACAAGAAGGGGCTAGGGACAAAAAATAGCCCCCAAAGGCACACTCTCTTCAGCTGGGTCCCACCTCATCAGTGCCCAGTACCTCCCCACAGTCCACTCAGATTTAGGATCTGTTCGTGGGTTTGTCCATTTAAGAGGTCATCACTTTTCCCAAGCCCTACATCTTCAACACATGAGCCTTTGGAGGACATTTCCGACCCAAACCATAGTAAGATTAGTGAGGGACCAAAGCCTTCTATGAACAGGCCACACCTTGAACCTGGATGGCCAGCTATCTCTAGGGCCCTCGTCACAAGGATGCTCAGGAGGTGGGATTCCAGTGAGGATGCTCGCTAGGGGCCCACCTGGAACAGCTAGACCCCTAGGTTCAGGGAGGGGCTGCCTTTGGATTTGGGTGAGGCAGCCTGAGGTCTTACAGGTAGTTCTGAATTTGGCGACCCTTCTCCAGAAGCCTTGTTTTCTGTAGACCATATCCTCCAGTGCTACCTCAAGCTCCCACCCTGGTTCTCCTTCCAGAGCCTCTAGTGGTGTGAACAAAGTTGCCAACACCCAAATGATGGATGCTTGGGTCTCTATGTTAGAGTCACAGGAGGTACCACAGAGACCCAGTTACCAGCTGTCAAACAGAAAGCTGAAAGGCCCCTGTACTGATTATACTCAAGAAGTATTGGATGGAACTGTGTTGCCCCTCCCTTCATACACCCTAAGTCCCTGGCTTCAAGGCCCTATCCCACCACAAGCAAGCTGTACAAGGGTCCCCAGGCTATGTCCAACAGCTGCCACTGCCTCTGAGTCACCACACACCTGCAAGAATAAGGGAGCAGGCAACCTGGAAAGTAGGTGAACTAGATGCATTCCCTGGTAGGCATGTTCTGGGCATTGGGAAGCCCTAACATATACACAGCCCTGGGCAATAGGGCCATGAGATAAACATGAACAGCTGGTGTTGGAACTTGGAGAAAGTTGTGCTACCAAGGAAAGGGATAAGAACCAGGAATCAGTAGCCCTTCATTAGCCTTCATTAGGGGTTATGGGGTTCAAAAACCACAGCATAAAAAGGTTCCCGGGAAGAAGCCCTTATGGGAATTCATAATGGGAACCAGGGCGGGCAGTCTGAAGACTCAGGTAGAAAGGGAGATTCCAAAGGCAGAGGTTAAAAAGTGGAGGAGCACCAAGTGCTGGAGACAGTGTGAGGAAACAGGACCTCCTCTCCATGTCTGGAGAGTGTCTGTGTGGTTTCTGACAAAATGAAACATCCAAACATCCAGCCCTCTGTATTCCTGCCCCTGAGTGGGAACCAGTTTTGTGAATCCTCATAATGGTTAGAAACTGATCATAGACTGCCTGCCATGGTGAGGAGACAGGAGGCCCCATCATGGCAAAATGCTGACAGTAGCAAATAGGGACACTATGGAGTCAAGTCCTTGCTTAAGGAGCAAGACAAATGGTCTTTTATCTATTTCTGGAATATCCCAACATGTTTCCTTCTCATTCCTGTCACCCTGCCTTGACTCTCCCTGAGGTCCTGCTCCTCACTGGCACTCTCACCTGCTCGTGACCCCAGAAGTTTCCTGCCCATAAGACTTGCCTTGTAGGGCTCCTGCACCTCTGTCTGACATGTGTGGTGTGGTACATGGCTCCTGCCCATCTCCCCCCAACCCCAAGGGTCACCTAGGGAGGTCAGTGCTTCGTGCTGTCCTTCACACCTCTGCCCGGTAGGTAGTGTTTGCTTGTTTCCATGAATGAATAGATACATGTCTTCCTACCATGGCTATATCCTGGAAAGTGACAGCTCCTTGCCCCTGGAAGTCCCTTCTAATACCTTCATTCCTATCCCCAGAAGACACTGACACCTAAGGATGACAGCAGTTTGAGGGCAACCATGCCCAGTGGCACCCAGAATACTCTAGAATCAGCCCCTTGCTCATCCCAGTCTGGCTTAATTCATAGCCAAGGCTCGCGGCTCCAGTCCTGCATAGGCTCCTGCACACGCCCTTCCATGGGTTAAGGCAGGAGCTCTCTGCACCGCACGTTTGCTTCTGAGATGAACGGCCTCAGCAGGGGCCCGGGTGCCAGCATTTTTGTGGTCACAGTCAGATGTTTTTAACCACGTTGGATGGAACCCATGACGGGTCTTTCCGTGGTTTTAGCCAGATTCTGAACACTACCTTAAAGCCCTGTCACACTCCAGGATGAGGGCTGTGATAGTGCCCAGCTCCTACAGCTTTACACAGATGTAGTTGTCCCCAGGTTCCCAGGAAGAAGCTAACCCCAGTGGTGGTAGGCAGGAAGGCTGAGCCAGGCCTCTGCATCTGTGTTGACATCATGAAAAAACAGGCCCTAGTCTTGGTGATTGGCACCTGGGATGCTGCCTTTGGAAGATTCTGACGTGGTCCTCAGCCAGAAAGTCTCTGCGGATGGCTGAGGCTCGTGGTATCTTGAGTACTAACAGGGCCGTCCCCACTCCACAAAGGCTTGGAGCTACCCTGAGCCAAGGGAACTGTGGTTATAGACCCAACCAGGGCCCCTTCCCTTGCTGGGCTCCTCCTGGGGTTCAGCCCTTCCTCTCTGGCAGGGGCCAAGCACTAGACTTAAAGAAACACCCAATCCTGAAGATACAAGTGGCATCCAAGCAGGGGTGCTGGACTCAGAGTCTAACAAGTTTCAGAAACCTCTCTAAGTTAAGGAAATGACATGGTCAGTAAATGCTCACCACACAAGCATAAAGATCTGAGTTGAATCCCCAGAATTTAAAAACAAAACAAAAAAGCCAGGAACAGGGGTGGCACAAGTCTGCAATCTAGGCATTGGAAGGCAGAAGTGAGCAGCTCCTGGAGCTTGCTGGGGGAGCCAGCCTAGACTAATCAGTGAGTTCCAGGCCAGCGAGAGACCCGATTTCAACAAACAAGGTGGGTGGTGCCTGAGGAGAGACACTCGAAGTTGACCTTTGGTCTCTACACATTGCACACAAATCTGTAGGCACACATACTCCTCCCTCAAACTCTCCTTTCCCATTGGCCACTCACCCGCTTTGTCGAAATGGTGTCCATTTACACTTTAAAGACCTTGAAAAAGGACCCCAAAGAACCTAAGCAGTTCTAAACACCTTCCATCCCCCAGAACTTTCTTTCGGAATGTGTGCTGAGATCTAAAACGCACCTTCCCTGCAGGAAGGAGCAAGCCTGTCTAAAACAACATCTGCTGGCCCACACATTCGCACCATTAAACACCAGCATTTCTGACTTAGTGTGCACTGAAATGCTTGCCTCCTTGCCACCCTCAAGCCTGTCTGTTCTTCCCTTCAAGTCAGATAGTGAACCACGTGGAAGTCAGAACAGTGCCCAAGGGCCTTGAATCCTCAGGGCACGGGGCCCTACCAACCAAAGCACATGCTTAGAGTCAGGCTGTACCTTGTGGTCCTGTGGACGCCCTCCCAGTCTGCCCAGTGCAGAGTGCCCAGCAGCCCTCAAAAAAAGACAAAGAAAGAGGCCTTTCAGACTAAAGGACAGAAGCAGGATATTTTGACATATGTCACCATGTGCCTGGGCCACTTGGCTTGGCTACCCCGGCAAGGGGCCGAGAGAGTGCCCCCTTTGTCCCTTCTTCACAAATGCTGTGTATCCACTCCACACATGTGCACACAGCTTAGAGGCTGTTCTCTTTGGAATGCAGTCCACCCCACCTCCAGTTGTCCCCTAAGCAGTTCAGCTGCTAAGCCCCAAACCCTCCCACCTGTCAGGTCCTGAGCGCCAGCTGCCCAGAGCTCCTGTACCCAGGCACAACCGGATGACCACCCCTCAGGGCTGGCCAGGCCTGCTGTCAGCTGCCAGTAAAGCCCTCCATCCTTCCCAACAGGTGTCCCCACAACTGCAGGGGTGGGGGGACTGCTTAGCTAGGCGGCTATTCCGCTGTTCCAGTCCTGCAGAGTGATGTCAGATGGGTAGGCCACTTGCCACTTTGGAAGAAGGTAACATGAGGGATCTAGCCTACTCCACAGCAGTTATTGGCACCAGAGGAAGCCCACGCCAGCCATACTCAGCTCAAGCTGGGTTGGGCCAGACCTTCCTGACCCTTTCAAAGACAAACTGGACATTGGCCAGGGAAATTTGCCCCTACAGGGTCTGGGGTGTCTTTATCTGGCACGTATCCAGCCTTTGACCTCTGTCCATCCAACATTGCTCAAGCACCTTCATGTCCTAGGCTCCCCCACAACAGGGCTGAGCTGGATCGCAGCTGCTGTTGGAATTGCTGAAGAGGACTGGCTGAACAAGGGCGGGGAGGGGGCAGAGAAGGTTATCTCAAGGTGATAAGCAGTACCAGCCACGTGGCTGGCCACATGCTGGGCTATAGACAGGGAAGACATCCAGAGTACAGGAGGTACAAGCCCCACTGTCCCAGCCCCGAGAGGGCTGTTGCCTCCAAATGGGAGTAGAGGTCCCTGTGAATCGTGCTAGAAATCGGAGCCTGGAGCTGTCCTGACCTAGAAACTTTGGTGCGCTCCTGAGGAGAACCTTACCTGATCTTGACTGTGTCTGTTGCACAGCTCTTACTGACAGGAATTTGTTCTACGGAATGTGTCATTAGGAAATCCCATCACTGTGTGAACTTCATAGCGAGACAGCTACAGTGATCCCAGGTAACAGAAGCATACTAGACCACCACTACCACCACATCAGAAACATCCTTTGCTGGCATATGACCAGAGGCTGTGAAGGTCCATCTGCCCATGCCTTTGAGGGTTTATATTCAGACATTATTTGGATCTAGAATTTTCTTGTGTTTCTGTGCCTAGCTCTTGCCTCTGGTTTTGAGACGAATGTTTTCTGTGTTAACCTGGGCCCTGAAGCACATTGTATAGATGTAATCTGCTCTAAAAAAAAAGCCATAAAAATCATCTAAAATCTGATCCAAGAACATTCTGGGTGAGTAGGTGCTGGTACTTTGATTTCTCCAGCGGTCTTATGTGTATTAGAATTTTCTACTTCATAATTTTTTATGAATTTTTTTATAATTTTACTTCAGCAATTTTTATCCTGAAATTTATCTATCATTTTGAGTTTTCAATTTTACTGATATAAAATTTCTGTTAGCACTAGGTTTGGTGGTGCATGATCCTGGCACCGAGACGCTGAGGCAGGGGGATCAGGAACTTAGACCTGGCTGGGCTGCAGAACAAGACCTTGTCTCAAAAACAAACAGTGTTTCATAACCAGCTGCAACTGACACTGCCCTGGGTGTCTATAGTTGTCCTTCCCTTTGAATTTCTAACTCGTTGCTATCTTACTTAAAGTTTATTTCACTGGCCATTTAAACAGCTAACATTTGTTTTCTCCCACTGAGTCTTTCTTCAGAATTGTTCAGCATTTTGCTAATGGTCTCCTGCATCTTGATCAATTATTTCCCTGTTCTTTCTTCGTACTCATTTTTGTGTCTGTTCTTTTTTAGATTCCTGGGTAAAAACTTCAGAACATGCATTTTCATCCCCTCTGCTTCTCTAACGTGGCTTCGAGCATGCTTCTTAATGTCCCTTTGGCTGCATCACACATGTTCAGCAATATCATACTGTCACAGCGAGCCCATCCTCAAACTGATGTGCCTCCCATTACATTTCCTTTTTAAGCACAAAATTATTTAGGGGGTTACTTTTGGACCTCTGGTGGGTCTGTTGGTGGCTACTTTCCAATTTTATAATCAACGTTCAGATTTTTTTTAAGTTTATGGAATTTTCCTTGGAGGACCAGGACTGCCTCTGTGACCTTCTCGTGTACACAGGAGGCAGAGGCCTGTGTCAGGAGGTCAGCTTGTCATGAGTCACAGCCTGACTTCCTTTCTGCTTATTTAGTCGTTTGTCTTCCCCCTGTGGTGTTGGTTTCTCAGGTATGGGTGTGAAAGTTCTCAGGAGTGTGGTGGATTCTTTGATTTATTGCTTTCTTTGATTTTCTTCTTCCCCTTCAAGTCCCAGACACCATGTTCTTTCCCTTTTCCACTTCTGGAAGCTTCTCCCTTCCTCACCTCTTCCCCCCCGCCCCCCGCCCCCATGAAATTTGCACACTCAGTCTTTCTGCTCCCTGGAACTTCCCATCCTTGCCCAAGGCATCTTTGCTGCCTGCCCACCAATACTCCCATGTTTACAGCCGTTCTGCACCTGAGTATCTCTGGACCCCTTTCAGCCATCATAGGGGCAGGGACTTCTTAGACTCTGGGCTCCTGTATATGCCTGACCTTTGCATCTCTCTAAGGACATCAGAACGATTCTAAGGCCCTTTCCTGCTCACCCTATCTGTGCTCTCTTCCTGGGTGAGGCTCTTGGCCCTCTAGGTGGCACAGACATTGTGACCCCTCCTCCTCATCTGGCTCATGACTGAGCTCTTTCCTTCAGCAACCATGGTGGCTACAAAGTAGACTCCATGCAAATCCTACCTTCTCATTCCTCAGCTGTGAAATAGGTGAACAGCATATGCAGAGGCCCTGTGTAGGGCATGGGCACAGCCAAAAGGAAGATAGAAAGACTACTGAAGCCTAGAGGTGCATAGTGATCATCACAAGGATCACTACAAGACGGGGCAGTAGGTACAAGCCATGATGGAGATGGGTTCTAGAGCAGAGCCCAGAGAGGGAGAAACCATAGGCTGCCAGCTTAGAAAATAGAGGAAGAGCCATGAGCAAAGGAGGCAGGCCATTCTGAATGCTGAAAAGGCCAGAATATACTTGCCCCAGAATTCTCAGGAAGTAGTCAGCCCTGCAAATATCAAACTTCAGACTTCTTGGACAAGAATATCAAGAGATAGACCCCTAAGGCTGTGGTGACATGCTAAGAAAACAGAAGAGTAGGAAAATGGCAGGAGCCCAGGCCTCAGCAAAGGACAAGAGAACTCATGGGCACTCTGAGTTCAATCACCATGGCAAGACTCATATATTTACTTAACTGTGCTAAGTGCTGTAAAGAGAGCTACAGGGTGTCAGAGGGGTTGTGAACCCGTCTACTGAGGAGCTTCAGGACCCTCCATGAGCTGTACACCGAGGGATGCAGGCAAAGGGCTGGGCCATGTGCACAGATGAAACAAGCCCTTTAGGCAGGGCGTGCAGCATTTGTAAGGGCCGCTCTGGCACAGGAAGGAAGGGGCCTCGCTTGCTCTGAGGGGAAGTAGGAGGCTGGGTGGGATCAGGGAAGGCAGAGTGCTCGGCAGGGCTAACCTCAGCACAGGGAGGCCAGGAGGGAGGGAAATATAGATTAGAAGCGCATGTATAAGATCCTTCTGAAATTTCAGGCCATGCAACTATTAAATTAGAACAGATGCTACCCAGAAAAGGGGGAAAAGGCACAGAAACCCCAAAGGAGCTTTTGGAAATGTACCATAGACTATTGATTTCAAATACTCAGAAGAAGGCTGAAGTAAATCTTCCAGAAATGGGATAAAAACTGAGCGATAAAGATAATTAGCCAAGAAGCATAGACACTCAATAAATAAATATGTTTTAAAGGAAAAAATTAAGCAAAACCCAAAGGCAACTTTTAACCCCAGAGAAAACAAAAAGTTGTAATAGAAGAAGACCCATGAACAAGGAAGACTCAGAAGATGGGTCAGTCAGTGAGGCGTTTGCCATACAAGCATAAGGTCTTGAGTCCAATTCCCAGAACCCATGTTAAAAAATAAATGAAAAGCCAGGCATGGTAGCACATACTTATAATCCCAGAACTGGGGAGGTAGAGACAGAGGATCCTTTGGGCTCAATAACCATCCACCTTATATCAATAAACTTCAGATCCAGTGAGAGATCCCATCTCAAAAATAAAAAGGCACCTAAGGAATGACACCTGAGCTTGACCTCTGGACTACACACACACACACACACACACACACACACACACACACACACACACACACACCACGCATGCATGCACAAACTCAGTCCAAAAAAGATCCAATACTTGATAGCTAGAAGTTCCAGGGAAAGCATGGGAGAGGGCCTGCAGAGATAGATCAATAGTTAAGCACAGTTGTTGGTCTTACAGATGACCTGGGTTCAGTTCCCAGCACCCATGTGGAGATCACAGATGCTAGAATTCTAGTGACCCCATTCTAGAGCACTTGTATATGTGCAGTACACATACATAGACTCAGGCACATACACTTATATGAAAAGTGACATCCCAAAAGTCCCAGCCAGAAAGAGCCCTTGTGCCAGGCTATTCTTCCAGAGAGACAGTGACAAAGAGAATACTGTTGAATCATCTCAGAGATGGCAAGTGAGCTACCAAGCCATGGGCCTCTCAATAGAAGATGCTTACAAACTTGTGAAGAGAAAATCCTATACCTTGCTTTTCATGCCTTCTTTTAGAAGTTTGTGTGGAATGTTCTCTATATAGTAGAAGAGAACTGACTCACACAAGTTAGCCTCTGACCTCCACACATATGAACATGCACAGAAAAAAAGTAAGCAAGGACTTGGTGAGACAGCTCCATGGTTAAGAGCATGTACTACTCAGACAGAAGACCAGAGTTCAATTCCCTGTGCCTATGCCAGATGACTCACAACACCTGTAACTTTAGCTCAAGGGGAAGCTAATGTCTTTGGCCTGTGCAGCCATCTACACTCACATGCACATGCTCACACAGAGATACACGGACACAATTTAAAAGAATAGTAAAATATTTTAAAGATAAACAAATGTTTAAAGGAAAGCCAAACCCAAAGGCAACCCTTAACTACAGAAAAAAACAGAAAGCTGTTATCACAGAAGACCCTGTGAACACAGTATTTATACCTTGATCATTTAAAGCTACATGTTTCTTTAAAATTCAAGTGGTAAATATTTGTCTAGCCTAAACTGTGGTGTAACTACGCAGAAGGAATGTTGGGGAAGAAGTTATAGGACAAAATCTTGATGGTTCATCCTCCATGTTAGTCACTAGATAATGCCTAAGACTGCAAAAGCAAGGAATAAAGATTCAAGAAATATGGGAGGCAGAGGCAGGTGGATCTCTGTGAGTTCAAGGCCAGCCTAATCTATAGAGTGAGATGCAGGACAGCCAGGGCTGTTACACAGAGAAGCCCTCTCTGGGAGGGGCAGGGGAGAAAAAGAAAGATGACAGGAGAAGTAAGAAATAGGTCAATGGGGGCAGGTAGGAGGGTCTTGAGGGGAAGGGAGGTAAGGATAGAGGTTGAAAGGGACTCTATGCTCTCCTTGGCCACATGACTGGGATTTGGTCTCAGGGCATTTCTGGGCTGGAGCAGAATGGGTGAGGTGGCCACATGGTTATGTGTCTTCTCAGCTGTGGACTGAGAAGCTAGGCTATGAGGCTCAGAGAAGCTAAAGGTGGATGCAAGAGGATTGTGGGCATGAAGGGGACCCCCCAAAAAAAGTGTGTGCTCAAGGTCACCTGACAAGAGACCACAGAGAACATGGGCAGTTGAGAGACCTAAGCTGGTGCAGGAGGCCAGAAGGTAAGGCAGAAGAAACCCAGGAGCTCCTGCGTCCCAGGAAGTCCCAGGAAGGCTTCAAGAAAGGGACTGGAAAGCAAGGAAGCCCACTGGGTTCCCTCTTGATGCCACATTCATTCTGCCCACATGGGACATGGCAAGAGCCGTGCTGCCTGTCCTCTGGGCCTCCCGAGCTGAGGGAAGAAGAGAATGGACGAGGCCCGAAGGACCGGACAGGTAGCGTGAGGTCAGCAGAGCATCTCTGCCTCCAGAGCCTGCTCTGGAAGAAAGGCAGCAGTGTGCTCTGTTCACGGTCCCACGGCCGGCCTTGTACTCAGAGACATATCATGGAGGGAGGAAAGTCCTGAGAGATACCGAGGGAAGGAGGCAGGCTCCCTCCCCAAGGTGGGGCCAGGCAGAGTGTAGATTGGACACAGGCTGGACTCTTCCCTTACACTGTCCCAGCTCTCAGTGGCCTGACTCAGCTGTCTAGTTGCCAGGGGGACCTTCCAGACCCAAACCTTCCCGGTCCTAGCCTACTCTGCTCAGCATCCTTCCAGGAAAATGGGCGGGTTTCCTGTGGAAGAGTCCCAGTGCCAGGAGAGCAGGCCCTGAAGGGTGGCAGAGCACCCACAGTCTCCACCACCCTCCCTGCCAGGCACCCCTCCCATGTGCCTGACTCCGCCCCATGGATGCTTGCTTCTTTGGGTTAGATGTCCTCCGTTGTTCTTGGCAGATACTTTCTGAATGTCTGCTATGTACTCTGGGAACATGGGGAGCGGGGAGAGGCAGGGGGGTGCAGTATGTGGCCCTGCCCTTGAGGAAGTCATGTACAGTGAGCCATGGACAGTAAACAGGCAATAAATTGTCCTCTGTAAGGCTGTCAGGAGAGGAGGAGGAAGCACCCAAAGCAGTCATTCACACTCCAGTATGAATGAGTGCCTCTGGGGCTCTGCTCAATAACAGACCAGACCAGGGTGGCCTCCCGTTTCCAAGGACTGGGACAAGGGTGGGGAGGGCTGTAGAGAGGGGGCAGGGTAACTCCCTCCCTTGCCATAGTTACTTCACCAACACCCAGAGTTTCCTAGCTGCACCCCTGAGACTCCTGGGAGTCCCCACCATAAGTCCCTACCCCCCACCTTACCCTGGTCTCTGCCCCTTCTGCCCCCTATACCCTCTCCACAAGGCCTCACCCTCCCCACCATCCTGGAAACGATTTTGTTGTCTGCAGAGATTATGTGTAACTGACTGTGAGTTATAAGTCTCCGGAGCGAGCGAGCAGCCTGTTACCTAACCAGGCCTGGCTCGTGCCAATGTCTTGAGTAATTATTGGGGAGGGGGGCCTCAGCCCGCAGCCGAACCTCTCCAAGGGAATGCTATTGTTTTTCACGTCAGCTGTGCCTTGGACAGAAAACTGTAGGAATGAGATGGGGTGGAGAGTGGCTTAACTCTTTGGGCCCTGTCTGCCCTAGCTGCTCAGGGCTGCCTGGCAGAGAGCAGGCCCTGTCGGGGGTCAGAACCCCAGGCCGAGCCGGCAGCCGCCACTTGGCAGAGTCTGTGGAAACCACCGTGCAGCTCTGTGCAGACAGTTGTGGAAACTTGGGCGGGCTGTCGGTGCGCCCGGCCAGCATCCCAGCCCTTTCTCCCTCCCCTGCCCCTGCTTCTCCAGGGCTCACCTGCAGGCCTACAGCCGACAGAGGAAATGCCCTGCTTGGCTGGGACCCAGTAGGGCTCAAAAAGGACCAGGCATGGGGTGGCAGGCACCCCTAGGTTCCTCAGCCTGCCCCCACTCAGCTGGATCTCTGCCGGCTCTAGAAGAACCCACAACCCCTTCCTACTGGTGCTCCCAGCCCACTGGCACCACATGGTCACAGCCAGACCCACTGAGGTAGGGCACAGGGTTCTTGCGGCAAGCCTCAAGGCCAAGGAGGAAGAGGCAGGGTGGGTACCAGCAGTAAGTGGCACGGGAGCTGCGCCCTAATAAGTAGGGGCTTTGCAGTTACCCGGACAGTCACAAGGCTTTAAACGCAACATAGGTGATCTATATGTGAGTATGCCGAGCTAGGCGTAGAATGTAGAATGGGGTAGGTCCCAAGGAGCAGGCAGAGCATCAGCCATGCCATGAGGAAGGCAGTGCAGCTTAGTTAAGCTGCGGCTCAGACAATAACAGTTGATGTCTCAGGCAAGAGCTCCCATGAGTCTAGCGCAGCAGCCAGACCAGGAAACTGTCTCTGTTCTCTGTCTACTTCTCTGTCCACAATGGGACACCCTCATGGCTGCTCCCACAATCGCCATCACTTCTGCATTCTAGCAGTGGGAAGGAGGAAAGTACTTGAAGGGCAACCTCCCTCTCCACACAGCCCTGTCACCCCGACAGGCCCCCTATCTGCTTTTCTCTGTGCACTGGCCACTGCAAGGACCCCTGGTGAAGAAATGGTTAATTCAAGGTTCTTTTCCTAAAGGAGGAAGTGGTTCTGTCTTTGTCTGAGGGCAAACCCATGTGGTTCAGAGGAAAAGAAGTCTGATAGGAACGGGGTGTTGGAAAGAGAGCAGGGAGGATTCAGACCCTTGGGGCTCAGTCTGAGTCCTAAGAACCAGGCACCCAGCAGAGCTGGTCCCTGGGATGAAGACAAGGCTGACAGGCTGTCTGCAGAGCTCAGTTTAGGACAGGTCAAAGTGAAGAGCCTCTAGGATTCCTAAGTGGTGAGGTCAGATACCAGCAACTCTGCGACCCAGCCCGCCTTGAGGGTCCACACTGGCATCACTGTTGTATCGGGGCACTAAAGCTTGACCAGTGAGGCCAGCAGCCAAGAGGCACCCACCAGCGAAGGTGGAAGGGCAGGACTCAGAAAACCTAGGAGGAGAAGGAGATGATAGAAGAAAGAGACCCAGGAAATGTGCATTCTGGGAGTCTGAGGGTGTAAGGTGATTCCTAACCCCAGGAAAGACAGAAAGCTGAGATCACAGAAGACCTTGTGACTCCACTAATATTCATTTCTACTTCCTCAAAGGAGAAGTAGTACTTTGGCAGTAGAAGCACCAAAGGGGGTAATTGCTAGTGTAAGAAAGCAAGCAAAGACATTAGAAGAGCAGACCAGAGAAAAATAGGGGGAGAGAGAAAGACACACACACACACACACACACACACACACACACACACACACACACACATGCACGCAAAGTTTGGAAAATCAGACACAGATACACCAGCAGAGATGATATAGAAATGAGAGCTGGAGCCTGACCTTCCAGGCAGAGCTACCACCAAAGATGAAGTAGCTCCCAGTCAGGATCCAGGGAGAACCTTACACCATCCCCGAGAGCAGAGCCACAAAGAGAAGTTCAGCCTGAGTGCCAAGCACTCCCTCAGTCCATGAACCCAGGTACTCACTGACACCCACCCAACCAGGGATGAGAGGCTACACTCTGGAGAAGCTGATCCTGTCGGGGCTGAACTTGAGGACGCTAGGAACAACTGTGGATGGAGCTGAACACTTTGGGCTAAAAAGTCAACTCCTAGAATGCCCCATTGGATTCCATTATTGTTTCAGAACAGCAATAAAACAGACATCCCAAGTCTCCTGAGAGAAGAACATAGGTCATACACAGAAAATGGAGAATGGAAAATGGAAGTGAAGTGAGCACATGCTAGTACACTATCTTCACATTTCTGATGGAGGGAAGGAGGAGTAATTTTCAATCTAGAATCCGAAGTATAACAGAAAAATAAAGATATTTGCCAAAATGCACACTCAAAAATTTTTATCTACCACATACCTTTTCTCAGAAAATTGCCTGGGGATGTACTCCTATAAAATGAGAGGGGAAACAGGGTAAGAACACAGAAACTGGGCACCAGGGGGAATATAATATCTAAAAACTGAAGAGAAACTAGCCCTGGTAAGGCTCTAGCAGAAAGAGGAGGAGTGGGAGAGAGAAAGAGACAGACAGACAGAGACAGAGAAACAGAAAGAGAGAGAGAGAGACAGACAGACAGACAGAGTGGGGGAGAAATTCATTACCAGTATTCCCAACAGGATCAATAGAAATTTTACAATTCTTGCAGAAAGTTAAAGAGTGGATTCGTGACAGATGTATTAAAAGGGCTAGGGATATGGCACAGTGGTCAAGTGCTCACCTAATATGATCCCAAGCAATTAAAAAAATAGCTGAAAAAGATTTAAAAATATTAATTCTCAGGGGCTGGAAAGACGGCCCAAAGTTAAGTGCACTTACTGCTCTTTGCAGAGGACCTGAGTTCAGTTCTCAGCACCCACATCAGACAGTTCACAACCACCTGTAACCCAGCTTCAGGGGATCCAACACCCTCTTCTGACCTCTACAGACACTGAAACACACATAGCATATACACACTGATACATACACGTAAATAAAAAATAAAGTCTTTTTAAAATATTTTTTTAATTAAGCAAATGATAAGCAAGATGGCTTAGCAGGTAAAGGCACTTGCCACCAAGCTTGACCTAAATTTGATCTTTAGACCTACATGATGGAAGGAGAAAACCAACCCACAAGTCATCCTCTGACCTCTATATATGTGTGCATGCACATGCACACTCTCATACACACACACACACACACACACACACACACACACACACACACACACACACACATTTTTGTAAAAAAGAAAGAACAAAAGAAAAAGAAAAACTAAGCCTAACCCAAAGGCAACCATTAACTACAGAGAAAACAGAAAGCTCTTATCACAGAAGACCTTGGGAACACAGGATTTTCACAGCAATCTTTTAAAGCTACATGTTTCTTTAAAAAGCAAATGGTAAATACTTATCTAGCCTAGAACTGTGGCGTGACTACACAGAAAGAATGCTGAGGAAGAAGTTGTAGGACAAAATCTTAATGGCTCATCTTCCATGTTAGTCACCAGATCATGCCTAAAACACACACAGAGAGAGAGAGAGAGAGAGAGAGAGAGAGAGAGAGAGAGAGAGAGAGAGAGAGAGAGATTGAGAGATTGAGAGATTTAAGAAATAAGACGAAAAAAAAAAACCCTAAGAAATAGCCAAGAAAGTTAGACTTCCCTCCGGAAACAGGAGTTGGGGGCTGGGGATGTAACCCCCAGAGAGGGCTGTTCGGAGATGGAAGAGCTTCTGATAGATTGCTTAATGTTGGCAGGAAGCCTCTAAAATGCAGGAAGGGAATGTAGGTGCCAAAAAGCAGAGAATTCTGCTGGTTGGCCTGGTGAGGAAGAAGAGAGGGTCCAACAGGGAGCTGGGACTTGGAAGGAGGGAGTGAGGATGTGCTAGGGCCTGGGGTGGCAGGAGATGAAGGGCAAGCCAGGATGGAGCATTGCACTATGTGCAGCCTTGGGGTCAGCTGGACCCTGGATGGGAAGAATAGAACTGTGGTCATGTGGGATGGGGCAGTAGTAAGAGAGGAGAGCTTGCTGAAGGTGTCCCCTCCTTTCACCAAGGGTGACAGAGGAACTCAGGTTCCTCCCTAGGCAGGCTTCCCAGATCTGAATGTTACTTGGATGGTCTCCAAGACTTCAAGATCTGGGCTAGTAATGGAGAACTGAAGGCCAGGGAGACTAGGGGCTTCTTGAGGTCTGTGAACCACACCCGTTTTGTCAGCATGTATCCCCTTACCACAGCCCTGGTGTCCCGGGTGACTTCTTCTTTCCAGCCCCAAGCACAGGAAGGGCGGGCTGGGAACTTCAGGATAGGCCTGAATCTCTCATCAGCTGGAGGGGTCAGCCCAGGCCAGATGGGCCCAGGGCCAACCAGGACCTCTTTCCTAGGTGGAGGCTTCCCTACCTTCTGGCTCACCTTCCAAGAATTATGGACCTTCCTGGGAGCCCCTACAACCTGTTAGTCCTCAGCCTTGGGTCCCAAAGAGAACCCCACATCTGACTCCAGCCATGGCCTGGGCAGAACAAAAACTTGGTGGGGCATATGAGATGTCTCAGTGCTCTCTAGGGATGAGGCAATCAGGGCTCCAGCTTCACAGGTCATGGGTTCAAGGTAAACCGCCAAACCTACCAGGTGCTTTTCTGCATGTCCTCCCTACAACTCAGCCCTCAGCCTAGCCTACCCACCTGGCTCCTCTCAAGAACAAGGAGAGCCACTCCAGGCCAAGGCTAGACACAGTGACATCCGCTTTCCAGAGAGTCCTTCTTCAGGGTCACCAGCCCCGCTTGGACCCAGGACCTGCCCAGCATTCCACAGAGCCTAGCATCAGGGGACAGGCTCCTGTCAGCAAGGTAAACGGCCTGTCTCTGGCTGTTGGGTGAGGTTGGAGGTTGCAGACTAGAACTGTCAATCTCCAAGGTGGCAGGAGGCCATGGCCAGAGTTGGGGGCTGGGACATGGCTGTGATGTGGACCCTGGACTACAGTGAGGACAGGACTGCCTGTGGGGGCAGGAAGAGGTCGTGCCTGTAAGCCACACTGACCAGGGGCCTGGCTGGAGCCCTACCGGGGTGAGGGCTGAGCCAGAGAACCTTGTTCTTTGCTTTGTGTTGACACGGTCCTGGGTCCCCCTCCCCTTCCAGTGTGTCCCCAGTGCAGATCACTCCTATGCTTCTCTGCTTGGGACAGGCTGCTTAGGGAAGAATTGTCACCAGAACGGGGGAAGAGGGGGCAGCAATGCCCACCACCACCTCCAGAGTTGGACATCTGTTGACAGCACCTCCTTCAGGACCGTAGCTAGGAGGACTGGCTGGGTGGACGGTGCCTGAGCCCTGCCACCATAGCCAAGACCCAAACAGGAAGCCCAACTTCAAAAAAGGGAGCAGAGCCAGGGGCATGCCCAGTGGTGCGTGCCACTCAGGGGCTGGGGCAGGACTTAAGCAGAGGTGACCAGTGCAACATGGGTCACCCAGACCCCTAGCAATCTGAGCCAGGAAGGGACCTGATCTCCCCCCACTAGGATCCCTTGGGTGACTACTGAGGTTACAGAAGGCCAGTGAGTAGCCAACGTCAAAGAGCACATTCACTCCCCTCACATCCAACACCTTTAGCACCTGGGTGTCTCCTGCAGTTCCTGTCACAGAAGCAGGAGGTGGACAATTACCAGGGCCTGAGCCTGGGCTGGGATCAGCAGAGTGGCCTGGGGGCCATGGGAAGCGGTACGAAGGGGGCTGGCAGCAGGTAGCGGGCTGGACATGTCCAGTGCTAGGCTCCATCCTGACAACCCTGGGAACATGGAGAAGAGAACCTGCCAAATATGTCCAGATGGGCTGGAGCACTGGGACCTGGCTTGAAGCCCCAACGACTTCCTGCTGGTCCAGCTCCTCTCAGCCCCTTCCTGAACAGTCAGTCGGAGACCAGAGGCAGCCAGGGGCTAGCCCCACCCACTCTGATCTGCTGTGTGGGGACCAGCACAGAGCACCTGGTGGGTGACATCACCTTGTGTCCGTATGGCAGGTCGTGGAGGATGAGTGCTCAGTGTCACAATGAGGAGGCAGCACAGACACCAAAGCTGAGCACAGAGGAGAGATGGTGGTGGGGAGAAGGTGGCTGGTGGTGTGGTGTTGTAGCTGGTATGGAGGGAGACACCATTGCTGGGTGTGTGGAGATGAAAGCGAGAAGAGCTGATAGCCCTTTTGTTCCCAGTAACTGGAGGGCCAGAAAGGGACCCTGGATCCCAGGCTCCTCTATTCCTGTGATACCTTGGAAGCCTTGAAGATCTGCTCATCCACTGCCAGCCCCATAGGAGCCCAATCTCAGGATACCTGTCTCTCCATTGGAGTTTCCCAGCCCACAAAGTTAAGGCTAGGCCCGTCTATGAGATACTGAAATTTGTGTAACAGTGGAGTCAGGGCACCCTGTGTTGAAAGGTATAAGGAGGAGAGCTGAGAGTTCTGAGGCACAAAGAACAAAAGGAAACAGGATGGGAAGCCTTGTCCTGTCCCTGAGAAGCAAGGGACACCCCCCCCCGCCCCCGCCCCCCGATTCCAACGCTCCAGCCAGGCCTCTACTCAAAGCAGAGTCCAGGGCCTGACCCAGCTGCCAGGAGGAAATAGTTAGGAGCATCTCAACTCTGTGTCCCACAAGTTTCAGACACCAGGAGAGATGGAGGATTCTAGATTCCAGGCCTAGCCACCCAGCCCCCATCCGGAGCCCCAGGCCTATCCTCCAGCCTGACTCTAGCCTCAGGGGTCCTGACTACAGAAAATCCTGTCTCAGAGTAGAAGCAGGAAGCAGGGGAGGGAGTGGGGCCCCATCCCGTTCTGCAGGCTGGGCTGAAGACTGCCTGCCCACCTGGGTCAGCCACAGCTGCAGCTTGGATGACTGACATGGGGCCCCTTCCATCTCCAGGCTGGGACAGAGTCTGAACAACAGCGAGGCAGGATGTTCAGTCCCCAGGAGGATAGGCAGGGCTTCGAGAGCTTGGGATGCTGGCTGGATATTGCTCACCTTTACCTCGGAACTTCCTGCCCAGCTCCCTGCTGCCAACGTGGAATCTGCTTTCCAGAATTAGCTCCCAGTTTCCTGGCCTCCAGCACATAGCCACATTCAGCTCCACAAAGTCTGTGCCCAACGCCATGCACACATCCACAGGTGTGTGAATACACAGTGCACACGCGTAGGCCAGGCTCTTCAGTCACCCTGCCAGCAGAGTTCTAGATCATTCTAGCCTGTCGTAACCGTGATTCATGCATCTCATCCTATGGGTCTGTGTTGAGAGCCTACTGTGAGCTAGGCATGGGTAAAGCAAGAGGCTCCTTCTGCTTGTCTGTCCTGGAGAGACAGAAAACCAGGGTCAGCACAAGAACCCTGAGCTCTCGGCAGCAGACGGGAGGAAGGCCATCCCGGGTGTACAGGTATGAAGGGCTGTGGAAAAGGAAAGAAAGCCTGAGAGCAACATGGAGTCCTCAAGGGAGAGAGGTGACTGCTTAGAGTTCAGCAGATGCAGAGGGCCTGGAGGGTCCCAGAAGGCCAAGATGCCCAGGGCTAGCAGGAGCCAGCCGACTAGGGTCAGTCCGAGGTCACTCTGGGGTAAGAGCTATGAGAGGCTTAGAGGCCAACAGTGGGAGATGGCCATCCCTACAGGGTGGCAGTGGAGCCGGAGGCTGGGGCTCGGGTCCTTATCAGACAGGAGGGCAAAGGAGAACCAGGATGGATGTCTTAAAGACAACCAACTATTATGAAAAGAAAGCCAAGGGCTGAGTGGGTTGGGTGGGCCATGAGATACAGGAAGTATCCTCTAAAGACACCAGATCCAAAGTGGAGGCCAGGGAGAAGAAGGCCAGTGAATTAACCAGAATGGGAATATAAGGAACCAGCAACTGGGAACCAGGAAGCTATGCCCAGGAGGTGGGTCCTGGGGAGACCGGGTCAGAAGTGAAAAACCTGTAGCAAGGACAGATGCTTAGTGACCACTAAGCGGGTGAAGGGCAGTGGGAGCCAGAGGCAGGTGGGGGGACCCCTGGGGTACCACCTTGCTCTTGATACTAGCATTCCATCCGGAACAGGGGTCTCCTCTAGGCATGCTGCAGGCACAGGCCATTCCCGGGCTTGAGTTGTCCCGTGTTCCCTTGTCCAACACCAAGGCTCTTCAGGGAGGCCCACTGCATGTGCAGCCACCCCAAGAAGCAAGTGCCCTTGACATGTTCTAACCGGCGGCCTCAAAGCCTGCGCTGAGCAAAAACAAGCAAGTGGACCGCCACACCTGGATCATATTACTGCTGAAGTCAAAACTGCATGGAGGGATACAGTGTCTCATGCCGGAGCTAGGGAGGGTAAACACCCTGTCGCCAGCCAAGCACCTGGTAGAGGAGGCCCCAGGGAGAAGTGGGAGGCTGCACTGCATTTCTTTATTTTACAGAACAGATTACTGTAGAGCGTGTAGATCCATCTTGTACAGACCAACGTGAAAGCCGGCACCCATGAAAGCCAGCACCCAGGTGATACAAAGAGACATGGGGGACCAGGTTACCAATACTCCTGATTGTGTCTGGGATAGTGTGAGGAGGGAAGCCATTGCCTGGCAAGCAGAGTATGCCCAGATGGGCAGTTTCAAGGGTCTGTCTCAAGGACGGTCCTAGGCTGGGTAAGATATAAGAAGAACATTTACCAAGGTTGTAGGTGTAGCTGATATTGGGGGCCGGGGAAGTGCTCTTATACCAGAAATGCAGGGAGTACCCGTACTCAGATCAGGAGAGGAGCAGTGTTAAGGGGTCCCACTCTGTACCCTGAGAGACCTATGAGATCCACAAGGGACCAGGGAAAATCTTGGATGGAAGAAAAAACTGGGGCTGTGTCTGTGACTAAATGGCACTTGAGAATGTTCAAGAAAGAAGCGTCTAGAGGAAGATCTAGGATGAGCTAAGTCACAGAACATCCCCCACAGAGAGTGGGCTCCCAGCAGCACCCAGAGCCTACCTAGGCAAGGCAGGTCCTGGTCAGCGTGGCAACAGGGATAGACCCGGGCCATAGTCAGAGGCCCTGTGCGGTTGTCCACCAGGAAGCAAGTGTCGCAAGGGAGAGAGAACCAAGAGGTTGAACATCTCTTTCCCCCACCTGGTTACTGGGGGATGATAGGAATGTCTGTTGTGTGAACAAGAAGGTGGCTGGTTGCTTGGGTGTACACACGGGAAGGGCTGGCTCACCAGTGTTCACATTGACAAGTGGTCCCAGAGTGACAGGCAGAGGTGGACATGAACAAAGAGCAGACAGAACAAGCTCCGGGTCTGGGGAGGCTGGGGACAGGGGAAGGGAGGTGTGGCTCCTGTAGCAGCAGCCACAGACAGGCTTGTGTTTGCCGGGGACACAGGGTGTGGTGCAGGCCCAGGTGGGCAGCCCCAGTCCAGTGCCTGAGCCCCATTTGGTCCCTGTTCACCTGCCACCATTGCCCACCTAGTTTGGCCGAAGGCTCTGGCTTTTGGTACAACATGTTCTGTCTGGAGTCCTCCAGCTTCCGGGACTCCATCAGAAGAGAATCCAATGCAGGTGGGGCCTGTGCCTGCCGCCAGCACAAACAGGGCCTCTCGGCTTCTACTTTTCCAGCCTGTCCACATGCTTGCCCAGCCTGAGTAGCTGCTGCAGGGTCTGCCCATGGGAGGACTGAGCAGGCAGGAGAGCCACTTCCTAAGTAAGCACCATGACATGGAACTGCCTCTGCAAACGGGAGTCTGAGGATTGCAAGAGCTGGCTGGTCTTTGGGGGAGGCTGGAGTCCCCATTCTGAGTTTAGGTCTCCTCAACCTCCACTACCTGCCAGGTGGGTAGAGGCAGCCTCCAGAACAGGCAGGCAGAGGCCCTCAGTGTCGTCAGGAGCTAGGGGCTATGGGGCCCCAAGCCTGCCATTGCTCAGCTCCAGGACCTTTGTCCCTGAAGCTGTCATCTGCTCACACAGAGCAGGAAAACTGTGGAATGGACAGTTGCAAGCCACAGAGGTACCTGGAGGGAGGAGATGACCTAGTGTCCTGTACCTTGGGGCCACAGAGTGCTGGCCCAGGGACACTGACTGTTCATCTGCATGAGGCAGCACAGTCTGGAGATGGGGTGAGGGGTGAGTCATATGAGCACCAAGGTTGACTTCAGCAGCTGGAGAAGCAGCAGAAGGGAGGCCCAGTGACCTGAGCCTATGGGATTGGGTAGGGAAGGTGACAAGGGCCCCCAGCTCAGGCTGGGGAGTCAAGAGCCAAATCAGCAGAGTTGCCTGGGAGGGATTAAAGCTATTTAGAAGCCAGGTGTGTGTGTGTAGTCACAGGCCTGTGATCCGGGGACTTGGAAGGCTGAGGCAGAAGGTTCCTAAGTGTCAGGCTAGCTTGGTCTATATTGTGAAGCCCAGGTCAGGGAGGGAGCTGTTTACTGGGAAACCTAGAAAAACAGACCAAGCAAGGAGCTTGGTATATAGAAAAGACACCCTCCGCACACGCATGCACACATACACAAACACACACACACACACACACACACACACACACACACACACACACACACACACACACTGGGAGGGATTAACCACTTCAGGGAAACGTACATCAACCCCACACACATCAAAGATTTAAAGGTGAAATACAAACCTAAAAAGCACCAGAAAAGTTCATGTTGGACTGAGGAAGGGTAATCCAAGTACACACTTGGAAACCATGTGGGAAAAAAAATAGATGGAGCTCCTATTTGGAAAAGCAACCCTAAGTGCAGTCACAAAACAAACAGCATGCAAGAGAAAACGCTTGTGATCTACATGTCAAAAGATAAGCCTTCATATACAAAGAGTCTTTACAAATCAATGAACATGAAAGGACTTGTCAGCAGTTGCTAACCGCATTGGCCTTTGCTCAGTGCCTTCTGGGGATCAGGAATCTTGGGGCCTTCTACCCCCTCATTCAAGAGAAAGGCTAGAGATTAATTAACTCGCTCAGATAATATTTGTACTAGATCACATAAGTTTATGAGCACCTACTGTGTGTCAGATACTGTAAGACTATCAGGGACTCAACAGGAATGGCACACCTAGGACCTGACCTCAGGATCCTCAAGTTTGAGGAAGAGACGATAAACAAGTCAATTAATAAACTTGGGAAGTTTGCAGAGGGGCAACAGTCACAGAGTGTGCTAGGAGAAATGAGATAAGCGGGAGCTTCCACTAAAGCAGTGGGCATTTGAGCTGAAAGTCCACACAGTAGTGGAGAGCGGTTTTCCAGGCAGAGTCCAGTGAGTGCAAAGGTCCTCAGGTAAAATGGAGGAGAATGTATGTGTTCAGGGTCTGTGTAAGAAGGGGTTGCGGAGGGTCTGCAGAGAGAGATGACATTCACTGGTGTAGTGGAAAAGCTGGGGGAAGAAGGCATAGGTCTGAGCACAAAGGTCAACTGATACCGCCCAGAGCAAAGCAGAGGAGAGGAATACAGGCGTCTAGGTCAGGGGTGAGACTGCTGGCCTGGGCCAGGCCCTGACTGCAGAGGCTGAAGGGTCTGGCTTTGTATGAGTACTTACATGGGTGTGCATGTGTGTGTGTGCATGTATGTATGCATATGTACATGGTGGTAGGGGTCCAAGAGAGAGTTAGAGAGGCAGGTACGAGGAAGCATCTGTAGAGGACCAGGTTAAAAGTCTTATGAACCATGGGTATGTATAGAGCTGTTCAGCTGCAGGTCTGAATGGTAGAATCCATATAAAGTGGGTTAAGTGTCATAGACAGAGCCAGGGACAGAGGCAAAAGTCTTTGCTGTGGCAGTTTTCCTGGGTGAGGAAATGTGTTGATGAATAGTTGGGGTACCTGCCACATCTCAGTTTTCAGATGCTCTTTATAGTCCCAGGTCCCATCTGGTATAGTTGATGAACCCAAGCGACTGGTGTTTCTGGTCATCAGGAATATCTATTTGTTGGCATAGATAGTTTATTTGGTGTGCTGGTGGGAACTGAGTGTTTATCTGCATAAACAAGACAAGGGGTTGAGTCATTGTTTTTGGACTTTTTTTTTCTTAGAGACAGTGTCTCTTTACATAACCCTGGCTGGCCTAGAACTCACTATACAGACTAGGCTGGGTTCAAACTCACAGAGAGGTCAAAGGTGTGCACCACCACACAAGGCCTTTTTTAAGACATTTGTAAAATGAACAACTGGGGCTGAAGACATTGCTTTATACAATGGAGGCCCTGGTATTGGTACAGAAAGACACTGTTCTACATGACCTAGAAACACCAGGTTGGACCCTGCCTGCATTCTCAGGCATACTCACCCATGCGCCCTACAGATCCTGGGATCCAAAGGACAGACGGTCCCCCTAATGACTGTCAGCCAGAGATACTGCATGCAGGCTTCTCTACAAAAGCCGCAGCACTAAAATGAAGTCATAAATACGGTAACTGTAAGCACAGCCTCTTAATGTGGGCTGGCATCCACTCCACAAGGCCAACCTATACAAGCTGACCATATAATTCATGAGAGTTCTCCATGGTCTCCCCAAGCAGATGGGTGCTAGGTGAGGATGGAGCCTGTAAGGCAGCAAGGCAGCACCCCCTCCCCAAATGCTCTCACGTAGGTAAAACTACCTTCATTCCCCTCGGGCCTGGACTCCGGAGTGAAGGTGCTCACATGTCTAGCACTGGCTGTGTCCTTCCCTGAGTTAGCGTCCTACACAGCCTGTGTGGACAGAGACCCACAACTGACATGGCCCAGTTCCAGTGAGAGAAACTGGTGGCTAACAAACGATGCCAGGCACCCCGCGGGAGCCATGACTGGGCTGGCAGGGCCACAGCAGAGGAAAGAAAGGGCTGAGAGTGGACAACCCAGAGACAGGCACACACTGCCGTGTTTGAGGAGCAGCGTGGAGTCAAGGGAATAAGAAAGAAAAAAGGCCACGTGGAAAATGGGAGTGAGTTCTAAGGTGGCTCCTGGGCCAGCAGCACAGTGATGTTTTGTGTTTTGAAAGGACCATCGTGTATAAACCCGCTGAAGTGGGAGGCCAGCCAGTTGACACTTCTGTAACAGAGGATTCTAGCTGGGCTGGAGGATACAACTGTTCAGGGATCCTGGCCTCCAGCTGAATGGACTCTGGGGGATGGGAGGAAAGTTCCATAGCAGAAGGCCAGCAAAGGGGGAGGAGGGAGGGGATGACCCTAGCAGCCAGCCCCACCACATACCCCTTCTTTTAGCATTCCCGTGGGGTATTTGAAATGAGGGGTCATAATGCTGCCTGCTGAGATGTGCTAACCTGGTTGGTGTCTTGAAAGGACAGTCATGTATAAACCCACTGGGGCCCCAGTACCCAGTAAGTGCTTAATAAAGGCCCACCAATCATTGCTCCCTTGCTACCCCTCCAACTTCTGCCCTAGATCTTCCCTCTCCCATGGTACCCTAGGCTACCTTTAGCCTAGACAGCACTAAAAAGGTGTCTCTCTGATGGTGGTGTCGGGGTGCTGGGGAGAGGGGAGTGGAGGAGGACTGAGAGGCAGGCAGCCTAGGGCGGGGCCGAGGACCGTATTGCCTGATCCATAAGATGCAGAAGTGGAGGCCGGTGGGAGGCCAGGGAGCAGCCCAGCTGGGTTCTAGGCTCCTATGCACTCTGTCTTCTCCCTACGTCCCACTGGCCGTCTCCCCACAAGCTCCTCTGTTGCCAGCTTGTCATCTGATAGCTCTTCACTGGGTATCAAACGTGTTTAATATGGCCTCTAAAAGTGGCCCCTCAAGGCACCAAAGGCCATTCTCCCGTGACTCTACAGAGAGCCCTAGGCTGACCAATAGTGATTCCCAACCTGAATGCGTATCAGGGCCTTACACCCTGAACCCAAGCGCAGGTGTCCCCATCCCAGGCTAAGCTGCCTGAAGCAATCCACAAGGCCAGGGTTTTGGGGATCCTGACCAAGGATCAAGGCTGGGCAGGTTCTGAAAAAAAAAAATTCTGAAAAGACTCTTCAAGATTTTCCTTTGAAAACAAATTCATAACCACATCAAACAGGAATCCCTGTCGCCTTGAGTCTGATCGCCAGCCGCCGCAGGCTCTCTAACTAGCTGTTATTCTAATTGCTTTTTTCTCTTCTGAGGCCCACAGAAGTCATCCATGGCTTTTACTTAGGTGAGCAGAGACAGGGCACAACAAGGCTTTTGTCTGCCTTGCCCTGTTAATCACTATTGAATTGCAAATAGTGATGAGATCTGAGATCCCCAAAACCGATCTGTCCCAATGGCTCCTGGAGGATACCATCCCAGAGCCCAGAGCAGGCACTCCCTTCCCTGAAGGTGCTGGCACCACCCTGGGCACCTGCCTGTGGTGATGTGGCTCCCTGCCTCCACCTACTCAGCACTGGGCAGAGTGCTCACCAGCTTTCTGGCCATGTACTTGAAACCCCAAAGGGGAAAAGTCGAGCCAGGAGGCTTCAGGAACAATTGCTGAAGTATCATCTTTGGAGCTAAGTTCTGGGCTAAGGAACCACTGTACACCAGGCCAGGATCCTCCCTGCAGTGGCCCAGCAGGACTGGACACGGGCTTGGGCATGAAGGGCATTAGAGGCTCTTTATGGACTACTCTGGGAGCCTAAGTGGCCAGGAAGGAGGCAGAGGCCAGAAGAGCAAGCTAAGACCACCTGCCTTCAAGACAGAAGCATGGCCTTGGCAGGCAAGCTCTTCAGGCTCCTGTATGATACACCCAGTGAGCAGCATCTTGGTTCACTTTCCAGCTAGGAAAACAGAGGCAACAAGGAGCTTGCATGGCCAGGTCTCTGCACCAAACAGTCCTATTGCACAGGGCAACCCCAATCCCCAAGCTGTGCTGGACAGACTAGCTGGCAAGCACCAGGTCCAGGCACCAAGATCCAGTCAAGAGCATAAAATAAGCATATGACATCCACACTGGCCAACTCCCCCACAGGCTCCTCTAGTGCCAGATGGCATCTGATGACTCTTCATTGGGTAGCAAATACTTTTACTATAGCCTCTGAAAGTAACCTATGAATGTCCCCCAAGGCACCAAAAACCATTCTCCCATGATCCTACAGGTCACGGGAGACCCTGGGCTGACCAACAAGGATCCTCAGCATAAATGTATCCTAGGGCCCTGTACCCTGAACCCAACCAAGCCCTGGTATCCCTACCCCAGGCCAAGCTGGCTGAGGCAATCTGGTCTGATCAAGGCCAGGAAAGTTACAGAACTCAGCTACAAGTTACTGCTCATCACCATAATGGCCAGGGCAAGCAAGGGGACCCTATTTGTGAGCAGCTGGACAGTCTAGGAGGATCCTGTGGATGGCCAAGAAAACCCATGAGAATCCCACACATGGCCATGGGATCCAGGCAAACTCTAAAGCAACCAGAGAGTTGGAGAAGTCCATACTTTTAAATGACGCCTTGCACTATTTCCTGCCTCCACAGTCCTACCCCTCCCCCCCTTCAACAAAGTAGCAGCAGCACACTGAGGCCCCAGACTCTGGACCCTCTTCGGACTCCAGTCTACATCCTGCCTCCAGCAGCTTGGCCAATAGGACACCTTTGGACTCAAACAGGCTTCTCAAAACCCCAGTTGACATAAGCAGCAGCCACGGGGTCATTGTAAGCTTGAGAACATTCCAGGGAAGCTTCAGGGATACCCTGGCATGGCACACACAGGTTTGGTGGGCCCTGTGGCAGCTGCCCTGCAGGAGATTTCAAACAGCCCTCCCCCAACCCGAGAACTCTCTTTAAGGACTCTGCCCATTAGCAAGGGTGAGGTGTCCACAGGTGTTCAATTGTGGGATAGTAAACATTCATGAACCGATCCATTTCCCATGAGCCAACTGGTGCTTCTCCCCCTGCCTACTCAGATTGGCTCTGTGTGTTTAAAGCTGCATAAGGCCAGACCAAGAGTAGCCTCAGACAGCTCCCCTTTGGTGCAGAGCTCAGAGCGGCCTTGGACGGGGTGTGAACTCTGGTTTCACCTGCCAGGGACAACCTAGCTTTTTTCCACCCATGGCACTCTTAAGCCCTGGTTTCAATTTCCCCCTGTGAGCCCTCAAGCCTGGATGCTACCATCCAGCCCTTTCAGAATACACACACGTAGTGGGTGGGCAGAGGAGCCAGTTCTGAAAGCATCAGGAGCTTGCCTAGGACACAGACTTCACCCATGGTACACACTTGTCCAGGAAGATGGGAGCCAGCCCCTGACTGCCCCTTGTCCTCAGGGCCCAAGTCAACTAGGTTTTGAGGCCAGCAGTCAGCAGCTGGCTGAGTCATCTCATGGTTTACCCTAAGGCAGCTTTGCAGGTCTGACCAAATGAGGCCAACTGTCAAGACCTGTGACTCCATCCCTACATCACTGGTGTTCCCCTTACTCCAGGTCCCCATGTGGAGGTGAGGGAGGCCCCTGCTTTACTAACAGAGCACACTGAAGGAGCCACCCCATGTGCTCAGCATCTGAGGCCCCCTCACTCACTCGCAGCCCCTGCTCTATTATTTAGGTAGGTTCATGTATCCCCCAACCCAGTCCTCCAACTGGCCCTGGAGCAGTCCCTGCTTCCTAGGGAACTGGATGGGTCTTCTCTTCTTCTAGAGGAGAAAAGGAAGTAGCTGACCATTTCAGGCCCCCAGGGCTGGGCTTAGCCCTTTGCACAATGGCTCCTTCTTTCTAAGGGGTTCTCTGATGGCTCTCCATTGTCTCCTACAAGCACAGCAAGTATGGCCTTTGTCAAGTGCCTACTCTGCACCCATTTGTCCCAGGTTCTGCCGTGTCTCTACCTCTCCTCTGGTTTCTTAGCTAGTACTCAGAGCAAAACAAGCCCTTTACAGGCATGGAGTAGGAACCACATGGTCCAGAACTCCATGCAGTCGCTGCCCTGATCAATGAGGGACCTAGAAAGGTGGTGGTGTCCTAAGTTAGTACCTGTTGAGATACCTTTGGGGATTGGCACTATCCATGGTCCACTCAGCCTCTGCCTGCTCGACCTTCAGCTGTCCAATCCCTCTCTCCAGCTGCCAGGCCCCTTCCCAGCTAGGCCCCTCTGTGTTCTCATCCCCTCTAAGCTGAGCCAGACATAGCCCTTGGCCTCGAAGGACCACCCTTTATGCTCATTCCTCCCTCTCTCCACTTGGCCACAAAAAGCAAGAGGCTGTATTAGAGACTCCAGAAGGCTTGTCCAGAGTCTCAAAGACCAAAAAGCCTGGGAAGGAGCTAAGTGGTGACTCCCAACCACTAGGTCTATGTAGAAATAGGAAAGGACTAATACACATGTATGGACACATACAAGAACTCAGTACTGTACTGTACCCCAGTAAACACATATAGACACGTACATGACGGTGACCAAGGGCCTCTCAGGCATGGTACATGTATAAACTCAACACACATCTATAAAGACATGTCATGCTCTGTCTTTCAGGCCTTGCATGCCCAGGCCCTAAGGTGGCCTGCACTAGCCTGTTCCTAACACCATGTTCATCTCTGTTTCTGTCCTCACAGGTGACACAACTGGACCAGAGGCTGATGATCATCACAGACATGCTCCACCAGCTGTTGTCCCTGCACCAAAGCGGTCCAGGGTGCAATGGCAGGCCACAGGTGGTGGCTAGTGACGAAGGTGGCTCCATCAACCCTGAGCTCTTCCTACCCAGCAACAGCCTGCCCACCTATGAACAGCTGACTGTGCCCCGGATAGGCCCTGATGAGGGCTCCTGAGGGGTAACCCGACAGGTCTGCCCCACCTCCCTCTCAACAGTGGCACTCACCCTTGGTCCTCACCCCCTTGAAGGCTTGATATGACAGTCTAGCTCCCCATGGCCCCAAAACCCATGGACCAAGCCACCAGCTTGAACCTGGAGCTCACCAAGGCCCAGCCAGTAGGTACTAGAACTTGGCTTGGCATGGGGTTCCTCTCAGGCCAGAATTGTCAGTCCTATCAAGATGGTGATGTTGTTCGCCTGATGGCTGGGACACAGTGATGGGGAGCATCTGTGTAGGGCTAGGATGCAACTCAGGCAGAGGGAGGCTCGTCCAGGTGATGTCAAGTAGCTTCCTAAAGGGAGACAAGAAGAATCTGGCAGGGTCCTGGGGTCCTCACCCTCAGCCTTGAATCCAGGGCTCAACTGGGAGCAGGCAGGGCAGGGCATGCCCAACCCACTCTATAGGGTAGAGGCCAATGGGGGCTCAGCAGGTCAGAGCCTGATTCCTTCACTCTCTAGTGATGCTGATCACATGAACAGGATACCATAGGGGTTCCCAGCTTCCCTCAAAGGATATCCCAAGCAGGGGAATGTCCACTGACCACCACCCTAGCCAGCTATGAACTGACAGCTCCTCCCCCAAAGTGACCAGCAGGGCCCTCAGGCCCTATGAACCCTATATGCGCAGTCAGCCCCTTACTCCTTGGTGATCAGAGGTACCGGACAGATGCTCTGACTCCAGCCTCATCACACCACATCTCTCAGCCAGCAGCTGAGCCATGGTGCCATTAGTGGTATCAGCATTTCTCCCAGGATTGGTTCCTTGGGCATCGCACCTCACAGAAATCAGAATAATTTCTGGTGATTCAGAATCTCTGTTTTAATGAATTTTATAGTGTGATCTTGATTGAAAGGCTTTTCCAAATAAACGTGGGACATCTCAGGTTGATCTTGGCAAATGCTTGCTTCTGGGAGTGTCTTGTGGGGGGAGGGTCTTTACAGTAACATAGAGCTCAACCTCCATTCTCTGCCCTGCCCTACCCTCCTGTCTCCTGCTGCTCCCCACAGACAGCCTCAACCTCTTTGTGGACAGGACCCTACAGTTAGTTCCCTGGGACCCAGGTGCCCAGGTGGCCATGGAGTGAGCATGATTCAGAGAAGGCCCAGCCTCTAAGGGCTCAAAGGGACAAGGAGAAATGTCAAAGGTTGAGCTGGGTTGGGTTGGGGGCAGCCCTGGGCCTCCACTCCAGGTATCCCTGTCTACTCAGTATGATCAAGATGTAGTTACCACCTGATTCCCAGAAGACCCTGAGCCCTAGGAGTAGCTGAGCCTGGGTTAGGACCTGGCTTAGCTGGACAACACTGACATATGCCCAAGAAGTCACCCTCAGACATGTGCCGGGCCTCTCATCTGTCCTTGCCCGCCAGGATGGCTCTTACTCGTGACCCAAGAGGCCATTCAAGAATGAGTCCTTCCCAGGACCGGCCCCCAAGACTGTAAGAATTTGATTCCTGAAACAGAAGTGTACAAATAAGTACTGGAGTTCCTAGGCTCCCCTTAAAGCCTCAGTTTCCCTGTTGGGATACTGTGATGTTCCTCTGGCTGTCCAGTCAGTCTACTAGGCTGGAGGCCTATTCCAAGTGAATAACACCTTGCCCTCCTGGCCCTGTGGCTGTCACTCTTTGTGATTCAGCCACTGTGAATGGAAACAGTGCACTGTAAACAGAACTTGTCCAACCAGTGTCCACTGTCTCTACTGAACCTACTCTGTCCCTATTCTGTCCTTCCGGAACCTACCCCATATGTCAGGCCATCAGGACTGAAGGCATCTGAGACTTGAAGGATGGAGGCACCCTGGGTCTTTGGAGGCAGCAGGTAGCCAGCGGCAGGATCAGGGATCCAAGTATGGGGATGCAACTAGAGGCCCCTGCAGGAGGGCCCTCGAGTTCCTCTTACACTGAACCTCTTGGGGGTCTGAATGTCCTAGAAGCTCCCACCATAAGATCTTGGTTTCTGGTCTGACAAGCGCTGGCCATCCCTGGCAGAGGAAGGTAGAGGGGTGGCTGAGGCCTCAGGCTTCCCAGCCTCAACCCCCACTCAAGGGGGGTTTTGCAGCAACAATTGCTGAAAGGCAGAAGCTGTTGTTTCCTTGTTGGGTAAATATTTGTGGAAGCCCCAGGCTGTGGCTGACTGTAGCCAGGGCCCTCAGCTTTGCCCAGGCAGGCTACAACCCATGAGGAGCTCAGGGCCGCCCATCTGGGCAGGACCCAGTCCCTGCACCCGGCTGGCCTCAGTGCTGTCCTATGGACTGTGTAGAGTGGCCAAGTGCTGTTCTCCCACAAGGACCATTGCAGCCCTCTCGGGTGTGAAATGCAATTTACCTGAAATAAAGGCCAATTATGGAATTACCTAATTAAAGCCGGGAAGAAGGCTGGGCCTGGCAGGATGGACGCTCAATGCCCGCCCGATGCCCATGGTCTGAGGGAACAGATGGTGCCCCGGCCTGCCGGGCTGGCCACATTCCTTCACTCTGTCCCCCTATAAGTGACCTAGACAGCACACGACCATCTGGTGTGTGACACGTCCTGCGGGCCCCGGACAATGGCCCAGCAGACCTCTCCATGAGAGGGCCGTCGCCCGGGCAACGGTGGCATGTGCGGGAAGGCCCATTTGCAGCCCCTCCCGCGGCCCTTTCTTCAGGGCCCTTTGTGGGCCTCGCCTCAGCTCTCTAGTGGCTGGGCTGACAATACCCATGAGTATTTGTCCCCAGAGCTGTGCCTTTGTCCCCTTATCGAGGCCCTGGTGTCCAGTGGGTGCTAGGAGCATTTGCTAGAGGACCAGCAAGGCTCCTGTTTCATGGGATTGCCTCTCCCACTGCCCTTGCTCTTTCCAGCCCAGCTGTGGTTCTTGAGCACTGGGGTTGGCCCTGCCCAAACCTGAGCTTCTCCCATCTTTGAGCCAGCATACAGAGAGAAGAGACCTCTGCTACCCAGGCTGTTGTGGCCTTTCACCAGTTACCTGCCTCTGCCTGTGACATAGGACAGTAAAGGTGTCCTTTAACAAAAGGCTGATGGAGATGAGACACCTAGGCCAGACAGAGGCACAGGCACAACCATATGCTTAAGGCAGCGGGAGAAATCCCCTAGGTGGGTGAGGCTGGCTCTTCCTCCCTTCTGCACTCCTGCCTGGCCTTCTAGCTCTAGACTCCTCCCCTGATCTTCCAGTATCAAGCCACACCCCTTTCTAGCCACACCCCCAAGCATCAAGCCCCGCCTCTTCCCAGTCCTGCCTTCTCAGAGCAGAGAAAGCCTCCCAAAGGCCGGAAGGCAGCTGGCTGATCCTTCCCAAAACCACCCTGGCTAAACGCATAGTCAATCCACTGACCCTGGAATCTCAGCAGCCATGTTTATCTGAATCTCCCCTCCCCCCACACCCAGCACCCCTCCCCATACATATACACACATACATACACGTACTCAGGACTTCCATCATGATGGGTAGGTGCCAGAAAGACAGTGAAACAGAGGGAGCAGCTGGCCCAGGAATGCCCCAACTTCAAACTGGGCTCAAGCAAAACAGTTAAATCACTGGATAAAATAAAGGCCACAGAGGTTTCTGGACCCAATGGAGAAGCCACACCTGTGCCCTGAAGATCACTGGCCCCTGCCTTTGGACCTGCAGCAGCCTCCCAGCCCATTAGAAAGAAGATGAAGGGCCAGGCAGGAACAATGCTCCTGGGACCCTCCCCACTCCTCCCTCAGCCCCCAGCAGGCATCCCCAGTATAATATGGCCTCCAACAGAGGTGGGACAACCCTCCATTGAAGTTCTGGGCCCTCAATTCTGAGAGTCTTCTTGGTTTAGCAAAAGCCACTTTCACAGCACTGTGGGTGCCCTTCTAAGGTCTCCCTCTGGGTGATCAAGGGTATATCCCTCACCATACTCAGCCCCAGGCATCCTTCTCCTCTTCTTGTGTCTGTATACTTGAGGTCTGGATGGAGCCAGGCCTATGCCCTGAACTTTGGAGGCCACATCCTGTCCCTCAGGTTCTCCCACCTGGGACAATGGGTGTCCAGGACCTAGGCTACTACAGGATCTGGGCTATGCTTAGGGTAGCCAGATCTGAGCAGACAACTTCAATTCTCATTAACCTTAGCATGCTGGACTATTTCTGCCCAGCACAAGGCTGGTAGGCAAGCAGAGCAGGGCTGTTGGGGCAGCATAGGAGCTCACCAGCCAAGCACCTCTCACTCCTGGTCAGTGGCTACCTTCTCTCCTGCTCTAGGACAATGCTGCCCCTGCTTTGCTCACTGGACCTCCTGCGCACGGGTTGGGTAAGAGTTCTTGGTGTTGACCAGAGATGCTTCCCTAAGAATGGAAGCATCTTGTCTTCTCTAATGGAGGGTCTAGAAACAGATCCTACTACCCCATCCCTAAGCTCTGGGACCAGGTCCCCTCCCACCAAGGCTCAGATACTGATTGAGTGTAGGAGATGGAATCTACTAGAACACAAGAGCCTTTTCTCTCCTGGCCAGGCCCTATATGGCCTGAGCTTGGTTCTGTCATCTGGCCTCTCAGTGTCCTTGTCAGGCACTCCGGGGTGCCAGGGAACAGCAAGGGTTCTCCTTGCACCCCCAAACCCCTCTTCAGTTCTCATGACACATAAGGGAGCCATCTCCACCCCTCTTCAGACTCTCTCCAACCCCCCAGGGCCCACCTCTGAGGTCCCAGAGAAAACAAGTCCTCCTTAGCTCCTAGAGCCCAGCACAGCCCCCAGTCACCTGCTTCCAGGCCTGCCTTCACACAGGCCCAGGCAGCAGCTCATCAACCCAAGAGAACCCAGGCCACCAGGCTAGTACTCTCACTGCTTCTCAGATGTGGGCCGAAGTATAGGGAGGAGGACATCAAGACATACTGAGGACCGTAGTGACCCTCGAACCTTCTCACCCTCCTAGCCCCTCCACCCTGCTCCAGTCAAACACACAGCCTCATCTTCCTGCCAAGCCATAACAGTGAGTAGCATCCAAAGCGGCTTCAGGGGCAAGAAGGGAGGAGCATCAAAGAGGACAGAGGCCTAAAACAGAAGGGCCTTCAAGCAGTGGAACCTCCCCACCTCGGAAATGAGGAAACCAGGCAAGGCCTAGGGTGAGGCTAAACAACTCAGAATCTGTATGTGTAAAGAGCCATGGCATTCACCAGAAACCGCGTTGATGTCCATGATCCATGCTGCTACCAGCTGCTATGAGCAGGGAGGCATCTTGTGCAGTGATCTCGGTGACTGCAGACTCATAACTGAGAGTGAGAGACATTTAAGGCTTCTGTGACAACCCCTCCTCTTGCTCCCCCCCAAAAAAATTCAGATATGAAGTTATTAAAGAGAGTCCTTAAAAATTGTGATAAAGATGCTGAAATGTAGCTCTTCCCAATTGATAGCTTCTGGTGGGGGTGGGGTGGGGAAGGACTCAGTTTTCTTTAAGGGGCTGGCCACTGGGAGTTTGATCAGGCTCCAGTGAGTATATGGGCAACCCAAATTGGACTTGGTGGTTTTTTTGTATTTTTTGTTGTTGTTATTGTTGTTATTTGGGGGAGGTGGGCAGGCTCAAGGGTAGGAGGGTAGGGGGGGGGGGGAAGCGGCGTGCCGAATGGGAAGCAAGTGTGATCAGGTGCATTGTATGAAATCCCCAAATAATTAATAAAAAGATTATGTTGAGGGACAAAAAGAGTCATGACAGAGAAGTTAGATGCTTCACCTAGGAGCCTCAGGACTTGGATATTTACCTGGCTGAGACAGAGCTGCCTTCCAGAGCCTTGGGATGTCAGGGGCCAGGCTGAAGAGAAAATGGAGAAAAGCTCTCAGATGGCCAGAACATAGCTCCTCTGCCAGCCCAGACAAGCTGGAAGTCACTAAGCACCATGCCTACCTGAGGCAGCCACAGGCCAGACAGCCCTTAGAGACATGCCCACTGATTTCAGGAAGGTTACTATAACCCCTGCCACATAGAGGGCCACTTGGGTCCTCAAAAATGCTGCTTATACATTGACAACTAATGAGACTCCCCAAACCCCTTTCTGGTTGTTTTTTAAGACTTTATTACCTTTCCCTACCACCAGCCCCTCCATACTCAGGGAGGGGGCAGGCAGAACAGGGAGAAGCAGCAGGCTTTGAGTTCCACATGAGATGGAGCACTTTTTGGTAGAATAGCCAGATAGATTCTCATCCAGTGGCAGCTCAGGATTCCAGATTAAGTGGGGCACCCATGGCTATGCTAAGACATCTCACAGACTAGGCACCCTGAGGGTTCAGAAGACCTGCCAGTGAGGCCTGGTAAGGGCACATGGGGAACCAACATCCCCCACAGTCCACAGGCCCCAACACTCAACTGAAGCTAGAAGTTATCATCCAGGCTTGGGAGAAGAAGGTTCATTCCAGGGAGGGTTCTCCAAGGCATGGGGATGCTGTGGGTCCCAGCAGAGGCCAAGAAGAGAGAGACCCCGGCATCATTCGGGAGCCAGGCCTGTCCTTGGGATGTATGGAGTCCCCTCAATAGAGTCTTCCTTAAAAGGGAACTATCAGGACAGTGACCAATCATTAAGGGTCCTGTCAAAGGAGTTTGAGTACAGAGCAAGGACAGTCAGAGAACCTGGGTCTGCTCCAAGCCAGGCTGGTTCTCCAGGGAGGGCCTAAGCTCATGTGCTATGATGCCCAAAGCTAGACTTACTCTTCTCCAGCTTGTCCCCATATGGCCCAGGCAGACCTGCATGGTCTGCTCTATTTGGGAAGCTGGAAAATAGAGGTTCAACACCCTCCAAACCTTCAACAGCTGAGAAACATGAAGAGAAACTGAGGCACCTGTGAGCTTTACCTGGGGGTAGATAAGGGACTGTCACAGCCTCTGGATGGTAAATGTCTTTTCATTGTTTTCAGGAACAGGATCTCACTCTGTAAGCCCAGGAAGACCTAGAACTTGTAACTCCCTGCCTCAGCCTCCCTAGTGCTAGAACCACAGGCCTGTGCCTTTTAGGAGCTTGAATTTCTGACCTATGAACTTGGCTAGGTACCTAAGTGTTATGTTCCCCCTCCATCCTATAGAGTGAAGTTAAGTAAGGCTATGCCAGAACATTCTAGAATTTTCTAGAATCTGCCTATTTGCATGGAACTACTGAGCATAGTTGGGACCCAGTTGCCTGGGAAACTGCTCCAGGGCCTTTGGAACCCCTGCCTACCCTGACTCACCTAAGCCTCAGTTCTACAATGTTCTAGATGATTCCTGAGACCCCATCCAGAGGATTGTTTCTTCCTGTAATATTTTTCAAGGTATAAACAAAACTTTGTTGTGTATCTCTCAACACCTTGAATCCAAAGATGAGGAGGGAGGCCTTTCTGTTCTCCAATCTACCACCTCTTGTGGGTATGCCTGCAACAGCAACAGTCAGGGCTGAGATGGCCCTGTGCATCCCATCTCTGTGTATTTTCCCTTTCTCACAGTGTGGGACTTCCTCAGCAACTGTGCTCAGTTGTCCCTACAGAGGGATAGTCATTCATTCCTTAGGCATGGCTCTAATGGGTGGGTATGGTGACCACATCCATTTCTAACCCCAAGGCAACAACCTCCATGTCCCTGAGCTGTGCGAGAGTGGAGCAGAAAGATCCACCAGGTATGTGGGTGGAGGAAGCTCATGGTCTCCTCTGGCCTGGCCTGATCCTCTGGGATCAGCCACTTGGGAGAGCTCGACAGGAGATTCAAACAAGTGAGTGATTCAACCCAAATACTCAGAAAACAGAGGCTACATCCTTGAGTGGAAGAGTAGGGAGAGGTGCAGACCAGGAAGTGGGGAGGAGGGCAGTTACGGAGAAGGGCTTTAAACTTATAAAGCAGTCCCCACACATTCCCCCATTCCCAGCCTTCGCAACTCTCATTGGATGCTGTTGTGTTCATTCTTCATTCAATAGCCAGCCCACGGCCAAGGACAGGATGCAAATGGAGTGCCTGGCAGAGCTCCCTTAGGTCTCTGTAGCCCATCCAAGAAGCTCTGTCCTTTACCAGGATGGAGGTCAGAAGATAACTGGTGAAGCAGGTGGCTCTCATATGCTGGTGGCCTCGAGGCGACAGGACACAGGAGGCTGCCTCCACAGGCGGGCGGTGTCCCTCACTGCTCCGAAGGCTGGCAGGCTCCTTCTGCTACCTGAAGTCAGATCTTGCATATCAAGATAGCTTGCCAACCCACACAATACTCCTCACCTCAGGGGCTCCACCTCCAGCTCTAACCCAAAGTCAATTGATTCTTCAGGGGTGTGCATACATATTTGTGTAATAAAAATGGGGGTTCCTTTGGTTAATTGACTTGGCTCGTTTAGCGCAGAGTTCAGGAAAAGGTCCTAGGAGACTGGGGGAAGACATGTCTCCCTCCCCTATACCACCCAGGATACCAGTAGCTCCCCCAAAGTGCACAAAGAGGGCCACCCTCAAGAGCTGGAACTCTAGAAGGGCCAACAGAAGCCAGTCCTGTCCCTTCTCCCCAGATATAAATCCCTCTACCCTCTTCTCAGCCACCAGCCTGGGAACTGTCCTCAAATCACTCTACCAGTCCTGTGTCCCAAAAGCATCCAAGGGCTTCAGTTATGAGGCACCCAGCTGGCCTGGCTTCCAGAGAGCCCTGCCAAGGCCTGGCACCCTTGCCCCCAGCAATCACTCTCACTGCCAGGAGCAGAGAGGCTTCAGATCACCAGCAGATTTCTTTCTCGAAGCACTTTGGGCCCTCTTCCCCGGGGAGCCAGCCTCGTGAGCTATGAAGTCCCAGGGCCTCCAGAATCCACCTGCAGCTATACCCGCTCAAGGAAACTGAATCCCAGCAGCAGATGACAGCCGAGGGTGGCAGGGCAGAATGCCCATTCAGCCTCCACAGCAGCCAGCCTGCCAATGCAGCAACTGCCTCCCCACCTAGGCCCTCCCATCAGAGCCTAATGAAATCCTGGGAGCCCATACCAGGAACGGAGGGGTAGGATGTACCCCACCTTGAAGCCCAGGACAACAGGGAGGGTGGGTAAGGAAGACAATTGCCTCTAGAGTCTCACAGACAGGGCAGCCCAGAGCAGGATTAGGGACTTCACTGCCCTGCCCTGCCCCTGCCCTTGTTCCTGTCCCATGCTATGATCTGGAACTAAGGCTGGGCCTTTATCCAGCTGCCCATTTCCATGGAACAGAGCTGGAGAGAGCTATTCTTCCCAGTGCTCATTTCACAATCCTCCCTAAAGGAGAAGGTGAATGGAGACTGTTTTAGTTAGGGCTTCTATTGCTGTGAAGGGACACCATGACCAAGGCAACTCTTATAAAGGAAAACAATTCATTGGGGTTGGCTTACAGTTTCAGAGGTTTACTCATTATTGTCATGGTGGGAAGAACAGCAGTACACAGACAGACATGGTGCTGGAGAGGTAGCTGAGAGTGCTACATACAAATCAACAGACAGCAGGAAAAGACTGTAAGCCACACTGGGCCTGGCTTGAGCATCAGAGACCTCAAAGCCCGTCCCTTAGTGACACACCTCCTCCAACAAGGCCACACCTCCTAATAGAGCCACTCCCTATATTCCTGTGGGAGCCATTTTCCTTCAAACCACCACAGAGACCTAGCCTAAAGGTCACTTATGAGTTGGGCAAGAAGACAGAGGCTGACATCACAAGAGGTGAACATAGGCTGAAGTCACTGAGTCATTGCCCACCAGCCAAGGCAAGACCTGGAGCTGCACCCAGGTCCCATGGCCAGTGCTCTTTCCCTTATTACCTGCTAGGCTGCCCTTCTAGCCAGGACTCCACCCCCAAGTCCCAGACTCCATGGTAGCCTCTCCTGAGGATAGGGACACTGGACTGGCTGCCTCTCCACTCAGCTCCTCTGTGAGGCAGGTCATCCTGAAAAGAGAGCCCTGTGGGTGAGAGGTAGGAAGCAGGGACGAGAAACCCTCACAAAAGCCCAGTCAAGGCCCAGCCCCCTGTTTCTTTAACTACTGCAATTCCATCTTCCCCAGTGCCACCACCTCAGACCAAATTGGCCCTTGCCCCTGTCTCTGTTTGCCAAACTCCTGATCATCCTACAAAACCAAACACAAAGACTTCCCAAGTGGATCCAGGATCTCTGGCTTTCAGGACCTATTGTCCCTATAGATGAGGTAATGCCTCAGAGTGGATTACAGAGAGGACACTTGAGAAGGAGAACCCATGGCGATTAAGAAATGCTGACCTCCAAGGAAGCCAGCTCAAGCTGGACCCAAGAACTCCTGAAGACAACTGCCAGAGTGGGCTGTGGTCCCTCACAGCCTTGAGCACACGGGACTCACTATTTGCTGGGGACCTGAGGCCTAGCCCCGCAGAGTGGGAGGTGCCTGGTGTGGAAAAAGAGCCACTGGCTTTCCCTGTTCTCCAACAGCCCTATGGTCAGCACCATGGCTCTACACACAGCAAAGGCCCTGTGCCCCACCAATACAGGATCACTTGTGTGCTCATGCCCTAGGCTCATACCTGGTCCCCAGTGTCCCAGACACCAAATGCACCCAGGACTACATACATACATACATACATACATACATACATACATACATACATACACTTCACACCCAACAGGGAGCAGGTTCATTGTAATTATTTTGTGTGTTATTATTCAAATGTAAGTGCACACACATGTTCTGGGTGTGCAATATGTGTGTATGTGTGTGGAGGCCAGAGGTCAACCTTGAATGCCATTCCTTAGTCTCTGTCCACCTTTTTTTTTTTTTTTTTTTTTTTTTTTGAGACAGGGTCTCACATGGACCTGGGGTTTGCCAAGTAGTCAACGCTAGGGACTAAAGTCAGGTCTTCATACTGTCAAGGCAAGCACTTCAACAACAATCTGAGCTCCCTCCCAGATCTTTACCATCATCTTTATTAATCACTGCTATTACAAGGCCATGTCCATGCAAGTAGAAAATACACCCCAAGTTACTCCCCTTCCCCTGTGCTCTGCTGTCCTCCCTCTCACCTCCCTCCCATTGGTGTCTTTTGTCCCCCAGTTTCTGATTCTATTTTCCTATCATCAGTGCATAGATGACTTTTTGTTATCTCTGAAGTCTAGGACCCACAAAGGACACTTGCAATGTTTGTCTTTCTGGGACTGACATAACTCACTTAACGTGATTATCTCCTGTTTTATCCATTTTCTTTCCAACCACCTCACTTCATTCTTTTCTGTGACTGAAAGAAAAAAAAAATTCCATTGTGTGTATAAACCACATTCTCTTTACCCAGTCGCCTTTTCTTGCATACCTAGGCTGCTGCTTCCAAACTCAGCCATTGTGCGTAATGCCGTGATGAGCGGCGACGTGCAGGGCATCTTTGTGATGTGTTGACTTAGAGGCCTTTGGGTAAATACCCAGGAGCGTATAGCTGGGTCATATGGGAGATCCATTGTTATGTTTTTGACAAAACTTCATACTGATTTTCATAGTGGCTGGACTAGTTTCGTTCCTTCCAGCCGTGTAGTGCACACAGGAACTCTTTTCTCCACAGCCTGACCAGTGTTTGTTATTTCTGGTGACTGCCTTTCAGACCGAGTGAGATGGAATCCCAGTGTAGCTGGTCTATGTGCACATGCAGGGCACCCCAGAATGTCATTCTTCACGTGCGTGTCCACCTTGTCTCCCATTGACCTGAAACTGGCAGATTAAGCTAGGCTGGCAGGGCCCAAGCATCTACCTGTCTTCACCTCTCCACAAGCCTGGCCTAGCTTTAAAAAAAAGGGGGGGGGGTAATGGGTAAGGGGGTCCTGGGGACTGAACTCATATCTTTATGCAAATGAAATCATCGCCCCAACCCTTCAATGTGGCTTTTGTTTGCATTTCTGGCGACTGGTGAAACCAAACAATGCTTTGTGTGTTTCTTAGCCATTTGTAGCTCATTTTTCAAGCACTAGCCCGCATTCTGCTGGTCTGTTTATTGAGTAGTTTGATGCTTTAATGTTTAGCTTCTTGAGTTCTTTATACACTCTAGATAGCAATCCCCTCGAACAGGAGGTTATTTAAACCTTGGTGGTCACATTGTGCCAGGGACTGCCCCACAAGGCAGGTGACCACTGTCCCCATTGCTATCAATGCCTGCTGACCATGCCTAGCCTAGCCATCTCACCCATGTTGAGCAGGCTGAAGGTGCTCGTTCCTTCTGGAGAACATCTTAGTGTTCTTAGAGTGTCACTTCCCCGACCCCTGACCCCAGGCTGCTCTCTCAGCTCCTGGAGGCCTACCCAGAGGTGGCAGGGCCTCCTCTGGTGTGTGCACAGGCTGAAATGCAAGGCTTGAGTGGAGACAGCCTTCTCCAAGGTCCCATCGCTCTGGGCCCAGCTTCTTTCCTCCACCTCACAGCCAGCAAGCCCCAGGAATCCACCTGTCCCTGACCATCTCCACAATGCTGAGGTTACAAATGTGTGCCACTATGCTAGCTCCCCGCCCCCCAAACATGGGTTCCAGAGATAGAATTCACATCTTCATACAAACTAAGCCATCTCCCCAGCCCCACAAACTGGCCTTTCTTTGCATTTCTCTGGTGGATGATAAAACTGAACAGTTCTTCATGTCTATTGACCCACAGGTAGGGCTGAGCCCATATATAATGTCCCAGCCACTCAGCCGCATCACTGAGGAAGGGACCATGCCCCTTGGTATACCTGTGGTTCAATGCCAGGCTGTGCCAGGAACTGCCCCATGTCCATACCCTCACTTCTCTGAACACCCTTGTCTAATCTCTGAGGAAATGAGTTGGTCTTACTACAGTGTCAATGAAATTTTCAGCTTCCACCTGGGCTAGGTTTGCCCTTCTAACACTACTAATCCTTACTCACAGCTTCTTCTTAGTGGTCACCCTGGCCCTACCTGCATCTCTCTAGCATCATCACTGTCTCAGGATGGAATCTGAGGTTCGAGAGGCCTGCTCTGCTCATCCCAGGATGGATCATGAGCCTTCTTTCTCTTGTTGGACCCTTGCTTGAGAAACCTCACCACCTCTAGACAGGGTCACACATGGTCCTCACCCAGAAACAGCACTCCCAAACACTCCCATTCGTCCACCTTGTGAAACTGAGGCCCACAGGCAGACTCACACTGCTCCCCAGTCCAATGGAGGTCATGAAATCTGCTATGCGGACCCCATTTGAGGAGCTCCAGTGTCTAAGCCACACTGTAGAAAGTCCAATGGCCTGGAGAGGCCTATAAGAGACACAGGCCACTGACATACATCCAGAGTCCTGAGGGCTTGCAGTCCTGGCCTGCATTCTGAGGCATCCCGGAGTACCTGGCAACTCTAGCTAGCTGGGCCTCCTTGGTGCTGAAGGCAGAAGACTCCCGCCCTTATGGCTATGGGTTCAGAGACTGATCGATCCATGCAGGTGGCTACCTAAGGTGTCTCCAGCACCTCAACTTCCTGGGCTTGGGCAGGTATTGGAACACCTGCCACCTGAGGAACCCATGAGGCCAGACTGGGCCAAGGAGTCGGCTAGCCTCTGCTGGAGGCCACGGTACAACCGCGGGTACAGGCGCCCTCATGGGGGTCACGGGCCTCGGGGTGCCGGGTCCGGCCTGGGCCGCCGGGGGCCACGGTGGGGGCGCAGGCCGGGGTCGGGGGTCCGGCGAGCTTTAATACGCAGACAAAGCCTCATTTGCAGGTCAATGCCGCGGCACACTCGCCTCTCCCCTCGCCCGGCGCCCTTTGTCCGGCCGCGCCCGCTCCTCGCGCCAGATGGCCGCGGAAATGCTAATTTCGGGCGCCCTCCCGCCCCCCGCGTTTAATTGCGCCTCCGCAGATGGGCCGCGAGTGTGCCGGCCATGTAGATGAGCGCGGCCGGGCCGGGACGCGGGGCTAAGGAGCTGCGGGACTGCAGGAGTGGGGGAGGGATTGCGGGGGAGGGGGAGGGGAGGGAAAGGAGAAGGGTGGGGAAGTGAAGGGGAGAGGAGGGGGAGAGGAGAGTGGAGGAAGGTGGGAAGGGGGTGGTGGGGGAGGGGAGGGAATGAGAAGGAGGATGGGGGAGGGGCGCCGCCCCACCCCCCAGCGCGCCGCCGGGCACGGGCGAGCACCCAGCGGGCCGGGCGCGGGAAGCGGGCTTTTCTCTTTTCATTTCTCCAAAATGGGATCTTAAGTGACTCTGAATGAAAACAAATTGGCCCGCTTTCTTCTCCAAACAGACTGCGCGCGGGGCGGTGGGGGAGGCGGGCGGTGGCGACACGGGACCCCCTGCCGGGCAAGCCCTCGGCCTGCGCCCTTCCGCCCAGGCCTGGCTGCTTCGGCTGCAGATGTGGGTCTCCCATAACTGGGACCTCTGAGGCCTCACCTTGCAATTGAGCAGAAATTCTCTGCTGCCGCCCCCACCCCTACACGCCCAAACTGTTTTCCAAGCTGGTTGGGTCAAGTGGGGAAAGGGGAAAGGGATGTCAGCCTCACCTCCTGCAGCCTTACCAGGGTGGAGGACAGCAAGACTGTTGGTTGGGCTGTCTGGACAGAATACACTTACGGATGGGTAGGTAGGTATAGGGATGGATAGTGAGTGAGTGGGTGGATAGATGATTAGAGAGATAGATGAGTGGGTTGATGGATAGGTGATGGGTGGATGGATACATGGATGAATGCATGGAAGGATAGATTAATATTGAGTGAAATGGATGGATGGATGGATGGATGGATGGATGGATGGATGACAGGTGAAAGGATGGATAGAGGAATGGTGGATGGATAGTGGGTGAGATGGATGATGGATGGATGGATGGATGGATGGGTAAGTAAGTGAAAGGGACTAGCAAGTCCTCCTGTGGTGTGCCCATTTGCTAGTATGATGTCAAACCAGCGTCAGAGCCCCATACAACCATGGTCATCTGGGGTGAGACCACGCCCTTTCTCTGGGACACGTCACTTAGTCCTTCAGTGGGCTGTGTTTTTGTCATCTGTTCAAGATGGATCCTAATTTATGGCACTGGCCCACTCTGAAGTCAGCTGACAAGGAAGATCTGGCCCCATTCAGTTTGTCTTCCAAGGCCTTACTCTTCTGGCCTGGCACCTGACAGGCTGGCATCTGACAGGCTGCGGCTCCTGTCCTCCAGTCCATCCTACTGCAACCTGGGCTGGCTAAATCCCATCCAGCCCCAACATACCCTGCTCCTGTAAAGCTCCTCTCCTCCCGCACTTCCTCCCTGGTGTCCTTTGAGCATCCTGAACCTGATGCTCTTCCCTGGACTGGGGTCAGGGACCTCATTCTTTGTCTTATCTACCTCCTTTTGCTCCTGCCTTGAGGAGAATCCTGCCCACACCCCCAAGGACTCTGCTGACCCTCAGTATGAACCCTGCCAGTTCCTGCCAGCAGTGACACTAGGTAGGTAGGGGATGCACATCATAGGAAATGCACATCCAGGAAACATCATGGAAGTTTCCAAGGCCAGGGATGGAACTGGTCTCCTGTTAATGTGGAATTCACAGACCTCCTTTGGCTTGCTTTCCAGTCCCTACAGTCCCATCTTCCTTTTGGGGGCCTACTCAGTAAAGCCAGTCCCCATCTCTGCTGCAAGTCTTCAGTGAGTTTGGGATGGACAGCCTGCCTGGACCTTCCTTAATGGACGCTCTGCTATAGCTGCATTGCATATGGCCTGGGGTGGCTTCTGGGGAATGTTATCTTCTTCATCACACTTTCACTTCTCCACAGAAGCTTCTAAAGCCTGCCACCCGGAAGCTGACCTTTCCTAACACACTTCCGAGTCGTGGGCATCTTCAATTTTAGTCATTATTTAGGTGTGCAGTGTTAGGTGTGAGTGGGTGTGAGTACACATGTATATAAAGGCCTTTGGGGACCAGAGGTTGTAGTCGGGCACTTCCCTCTATCACGCTCCACCTGTCTTTTAAATATATTTACTTAAAAGAAGAAAAAAAAAAGAAAAATTCAAAACTAGGGTGCTGCCTTCTTAAGATTTTCAGAGTATTAGGAATCAGGCATTGTTTTTGTTTGTTTGTTTGTTTGTTTTGTTTTTTTGTTTTTTTTTTTACTACATAGTAGTGTCGCTACCACAAGGAACTTGAAATCTCCAACATAAACTCATGAGATGAACTAGTGGAAACCAGAGAGGAGGAGGAACAGAGGTGGGGACACAGAACAGTGAGCAGATGCTTTGGCTGTAAGTCTCCAATAAGGGATGCTGAGCCTAGACTGGAGGTGGATATCTGGTCAACCATCTTGGCTTCAAGGGGAGAGAAGAAAACTTATAAGACGGAGGGATACCACTGCAGCCTCCATAGCAAGTCTCCACTCATTCCCATAAGGATGTGTTCCCAGACTTCAACATGGTCTCTTCAGGAGGGTTTGCTGTCTGTGGTGAGGTGACAATCCAGGAAAGTTCAGTGTCTATGATGGAGACAATCCAAGACTCCCAGCAACTATTGTGGGCATTGTTTTTTGAAGGATCCTTGCTACCACCTCTTAGGATTCAGTTCACTTAAATGGACAACACTAATTGTAGTACGGCTTTGGCATTTCTCTGATATCAGGGGAGTGGTTGTGCCATCTTCAAGGTTTTCAGTTGCATCAGCACAAGCTTGTTCCAGCAGAACCTCTTTCACACCAAGATGACATAGACTCATCCGTTTCCTTGGCAGTTACACTCTGCCACCTCCTCCAAGTGAAAGTAGGTAATGGGGGTGTTGGGGCTAGCCTCTGGATCTACCTTAGGGCCTGAAACCCACCTGACTTTTTAGAGGCAAAGACCTCACAGAATTTGGAGCTCACTAATTGGCTAAACTATCTTACCAATGAGCTCCATGTATCTGTCTGTCTCCACAGGTCCCAGGGCTGCAGGAACATCCCAGCAGCTCTGCTGAATCTTGTATTCTAACAGACCACTGTATTACTAATACAGCACACTGTATTAAGCTGCATTTAATATGTTCTATTTGTAACGTGCTCATGTTCTGAGCCTCTTAAACATCTCATTATGGTTAAATATTTCCAATTTGAACAATTACAGAGACCATGGGGATACACACCTGGAATCCCAGCCTTTGGGAGGCTGAGGCAAGATGGTCTCAAGCTAGAGACCACCCTGGTCTATATAGTGAGTTCCAGGTCAGTTTGCACAATATAACAAGACCTTCCCTCAAAGAGAAAAAAGAACCCAGCATTGGAGAGGTAGAAGTAGAAAGATCAGGTGCTCCAAGCCAGCCTGGTCTTCCTGAGACACGGTCTCAAGCCAAAAAAGGGAAGTATGCAGGTAATTCACACCTCCCACAGCATAGCTCATCCTGCAGTAGAAAGCACACTTTAAACTTTGAATCTGTATGATTCCACTTTTATTTTCAATACAGTATTGAAGAAGTTGCATGAGGTACCCCACACATTATTATTTATAAAAGAGAAAGCTTTGTAGGGGAGGTGCACTCCTGGAATCCAACACTCGAAGGTGAAGGCAGGAAGATCAAGGAGTTGGGCCAGCCTTGAGCACATGGCAAATTTGAGGTCAGCCTGTGCTACATAAGACCCTGTCTCAAGAAAGCACACAAAAGGGGCTTTATCAATGATTTTGCTGGACTGCAGGCTAACATTCTAAGCACCCCTTGCATAGATCAGGTGAGCTTAAGATGGACTGGGATGTTCTCCGTTCCAGACTTAGTCACTCCATTTTTGGCTTATGTTATTTTTCAACTTATAAAGAGGTTTATTGGGACATGACCCTGTCAAAAATCAACGAGCCATCTCTGTGTGTACATGTATATTCTAATGCTTAACTAAATACAGGATTTTTACTTCAAAAGTGAATATAGTTTTTCTCAATATGAGTGTAGAAATCTCCAGACATCCAGTACTGGGCTATGGCAGAGATAAGACTCTACTGAGGGAAACAGCATCTTTCTGTATTTGTTTTTTTTTTTTTAAGCAGGCACATAGTTCTACAGTCAGAGAAATATATTTTTATTTGGGGTATTTTAAATATATATATATAAGAAACATCGCTGACTCACCAGCTGCATGACCTGGGATTGTAGCAACAATGCTCTAAGCTGGCCCCTGGAGGATGGGGATGCCTGGGCCCCAGCACATGGGAGAGTCCAGTGGCAGGACCACCTTACAAGAGGGCCTCCTCAGAATGCCTTCCTGGGGTGCAGCAGTAACTAGACCCCATTGGACAAAGGCCAGAGCAGACCACTTCATGCCAAATTCCACTCAAGCTTGCTCTCAGTTCCAGCAAAATTCCAAAGTATATTGTTGTTATTGTTATTATTTTGCAATTACGTGACATTTTTTAAATGCCTGGAGTGTTTTTTCAGCCATTTTCATTAGCTCCTTCTCGCTTGTGCTGAAGAGGCAGTTCAGCATTTGGCTTGCTACCAAGTAATCCGGCCAAAGTTCAGAGAGGTCAACCTACCCACCTGGGTCACACAGCAACAGTGTGGCTGGTGCAAGAACAGAAGGTATCAGGCCCAGCCAGGCCATCCTGTTGGACTAAGAGGTTATCTGACTTCTCAGCCCCTGCTGGGCTCTCCTTTGGATTTAAGAAAGTGTTCAAGGCCAGAGCAGAAGGAGAAAGAACGGAAGGGGGAGGGAGGGAGAGAGGGAGTTGGGAAAGAGGGAAAGGAAAGGAGCCAGAGGCAGATTCAAGAGACTAAAGCAAAAAGGAAAGGATATCTGGGGGAGCACAGGACCTGGCAGGATGGCATTGAAGGACCCCAGTGGGGAGCCAGCCTGCTCTGTCAGCTCTTCCTCCCTCACCTCTGGGTCAGAGCCAGCTTCCAAGAAGTCTCAGTCCTCAGTGAGGGTGGGTACCCCATACACAGCCTGCTTCTAGACTCATCCTCTGGGGAGGGGAGGGCTGAGGAAACACCGGGGTCTCCAAATGCCTCTCAGAGCAGCAGGAAGCCCTGAGACCCATGTTAGTCGGGAACCTCACCCCAGCCTCAGCTCCCACTGTTCTGCAGAGGGACACACGGTGGGAATCCAAACTGAAAGCCTAAAGTCATGTGCTGAGTCAAGTCCCCTCCACAAAACAAACAAACAAACAAACAACACACTTCTGTTGAGCCCTAATCTCAAAAGGTGACTCTATCTGAAAATGGGGTCTTTTTTTAAAATGAGGTCTGTAGTGGCCCTGCTTCACTCTGACTGGAATCCTTGTGGGAAAGGGAGATGGGGCATAGCTGTGCAGAGGGAAATCACATAACGAAGGAAGATGCAGTCTACAAGCTAAGGACAAGAGGCCTTGGGAGGGGCCAGCTCCTCAGCTCCTTGCTCTTCCTCTCCGACTTCCCGCCTCCGGACATGGAGCAGGGGACTGGATAACTGTTGAAGCCCCTGGCTGTGGTGTTTCCTGTGAAGACCCAGCCTCCATCCCATCAGCCCACAAAGGAGACGCCTGCCCGCACAAAGAGGCACCAGCCTTGGCCTCCAGACCTAAGACAACAGCCACTGCCTCCTACCCCGGCTCAGAGACCTTTTGTGCAATTTTACTAACGAGGCTCTAGCCAATGCCCTTTAGAAGTCTCATACTAACACCTAAGGACACATCAGGAGAGTGCCCTCCCCCATGCCATCCTCACAGATCAAGACAGTCCATGTACAGTCACTGTGTCTCTTAATCTCCAAATGCTAACGGAGTCCAGTCTGAGGGTTAGAGATCTGTCGTCCTAAAGAACCAGGGTAAGAGCTGAAAAACTAAGTCCCGCCCCGGCTGTGAGGTTTCCCCAGCTGTGAGCACAGGCCAGTCCTCCCCACCTGGAGTCAGTTGATCAGCTGCTCATGTGCTAGTGACAAGGGGGCCTCCCCTCCTATCTGGGTTTTCACTCACACATGTTCTATTAAGTTTTGCTTTATGCCCGAGTGGTCTCTGATGTGAACTGTTTGGGGGGCCTCTGCATGTTTCTTCATGTCCTCTGGCCCAAAGTCAGTCCCCAAGTTTCAGAAAACACCCTCCTCTATTGGATGAGGTGGGGAAGAAGAGGAAAGAAAACTACAACACAAAACAAAAGCACGAGAAACAAAAGGGAGAGAGAGCTGGCTGCCCCTTCTGCAGAATCTTCCTGCAGGAGACAATTCATTTGAAGTGAACTGTTTCCTTTGTGCGGGGATTCGGGGAACATGCTGGTGGGGTTGGTTATAGATGTAAAGCCTGGTCTTTTCCTTTGATTCAAATATTTAAATTCTCAAATATATATTCTGTGACAATTGAATGGCAGCTGACCTCACTTATTTTCATAGAAAAAATTCAGAAGGCATAGGCCGCAGTTAATCTAGGCCCCCGCCTGCTCGCAGGGGCACAGTCGGTCCCGGGTGGGGGGACATAATCCTTTTATTCAGACATTTGGCTTAAAAGAATAACAAGGGGGGAAAGCTGGGATGTAATTACATTGCATGGAAAGCAGAAAGATCTCTCTCTGTGTGTTTCTGTGTGTCTGTCTCTTTCTGTCTTTCTCTGTCTCTCTGTCTCTGTCTGTCTCAGTCTCTCCCCCCCTCCCCTCTCCTCTCTCCCTTCTCTCCTCTCTCCTCTCTCGCTTGTTCAAGTCTCCTTTTCCATCCTCACAGATTTGGAGGCTCAGGGCCAGAGGCTATTTTCTTGGTAAAGGAATCATAACTGTTTTCCTCGCTATTGTATGCACTCTGCCACCCCCACTCCCCAGGATTTTCATTGTTGGGTAGGCTGTCACTCATTCACCAAATCACTCATTCCCTCCACTCCAGGCAAAGACTTATTGTGTGCCAGGCTAGCCAAGCCCAGGCTAGACGAGTTTAACCAGACCCTACCAACACAGATCCCTACTAAAAGCCCCCTTAGGCGTAAAAGAATAGGACTCTAAGCTTGCAATAGGATAGCCCTGAAGCCCTCATAGATGCCATAAATCTTAAGAGGCCTCTGGAACACCTGAGTCTACAGTGAAGGGGGCCCCTCCCCTGGGCCAGCCAAGCAAGATTCTGGCACAGCCGGTGGCCAAATCCTACTCCCAGGGCCCGGGTCCCAGAGGACCCTGGCCCAGTCCATCAGCAGTCTGGGCCTTTAATGTTTAAAGATCTCTCCCCTCGTTTCAAAAACTCCCTGACACAGTTTTCTGTGATGCGTGGGCTGTCGGGACATCTGTCTTCTATACCTAATAAAGTCGCCGGGACTCAGAATGAACTCCGCGTGGCTTTGAATCCGGGCTCACATATGGTTGGTAATTAGCTGGCTATCTCTTGGCGTTAAATGATTTTTTTTTTTCTCGCCCGGTTCGCATCCATAATAGACATGAACAGAGTTGCGATTGTTCGCTGTTGCGGGACGTTCTGCGCCTGAATGAGCGGGGGGCTGCTGCGTCGACGCGGATTTGACATATGGTTGCGCGGAGCCCAGAAGAATGGGCCCCTGTGTGTTCGACCCGGACGCGGCGGCGCTGGCCGTGCCAGCCCGGCGGAGACCCGGGTGCCCGACGGCGCAGGAGGAGCGGGGCGCCGCAGCCGCGGGCGCACCGTCGGGGCGCGGGGTCCTCGAAGTCCAGTCGGGCCAGACGGCATATGGGGTGGGATGCTGCGAGTGCAGCAGGGCCGCTGTGCCGGGGGGAGGGGGGGCAGTTTGGGGAGAGTATGCATGAGAGCATGGGTGCATGGGTGGAGGTGGGTGGATGCATGGAGGCACTGGATGGATGGGTGGTGGGTAGGTAGAAAGATGGAAAAACAAACGAGTGGATGGATGGAAGGACCGGGGGTCCGCTGCAAGAATGGAAGGATGGATGGACGGATCCCGGGCTCCTGCACCGCCCCGGGCCGGCCGTGGCGCCCGTGCAGGCCTCGAGGCGCGGCGGGGGAGGCTCTACGGCTGCCGCAGCCCCATTGTGAGAAGCGCGAGACAATGAGCGGCCCGAGGAGGCACCTGCTCGCCTGAAAGGCCCATAAATCGCCGCCGGGTCCAGCTGCCTTCCCGCCCCTCCCCGAGGACCGGCGGGCTGAGCGCGGCCGCGGCCGGGAGGGGGAGGCTCGGTCGTCGGTCCCGGCAGAGAGACCGGGGCCACCGCCACCGTGGCGCGCGCCTGCCCTTGTGCCTCAGCGCAGCTGCCTGCACCCCCAACTGAGCCGCCACGGCCTACCCTGGCTCTGCCCAGGGGTGGCCTTGGGCAGCAGCCGCCCCTCCTGCAGAGAGATTTCTGACCTACCAGAATTGGGGTGTGACTAGGCAGCTCAGAAACGAATCCTTGAGTTTTTGAACCCCAAGTTGTTACAGATTCTAACATCCACATTGTTGGGAGCTTTAAAAAGTATGGGTTCCCTTGTTTCCCCCCCCCCCCCCCCAGAGCCTGGGAAAAACAAGCCTCTCTGCCCTCCAGATTTCTGCCCACCTCATTTGGCTAAACTAGGGCCCAACCCCACTTACATTAGTTCTAACGCTACTTATTCGGGCAGGAAACAGGCTGAAGCCTTGCCCTGCTGGTCTGGGTCCACTTCCAACCAACTTCCCGGTCGAGCGGGGAAGTGCAGCAGGCTCAGAATGAGTTCAAAACTTCCGGGAAGTTTTCTGTGCAAACAGCACCAACTTCCCCTCACAGTAAGGAAAGCTGTGGTCCCCTCCAGGGACCCTGCTCAGGGGAGGGAGGGAGTTAGGGTTTTCTAACGCACACACCCCTCAGAGAAGCCTTGGGAGGGGGGAGGGCTTTGACCAGAGCTGAGGTGGACAGGAAGCGGCAATTGTCCCCTGGAAAGCCCTGGCATTCTAAGGCTTCCCCTGGGATCACCTCGGTTCATGGGAGAGGCTTCTGAGCATGACAGCCCCAGGAAGGGCAGGAGTGAGGATAGAAAACCCTTTTTATTCTTTGGTTGGTTTCGGTTTGGGTGGGTTTTGCCTTTTTGAAGCAGGGTCTCACTCTGTAGCCTAGGCTGGCCTGGAGCTCAGGGAAATCCTCCTGCCTCTGCCTCTGGATACTGAGATTATCAGCATAAGCGCCCCCCCCCCGCGCCCCAACCCCCACCCCACCCCGTGAAACTGGATTTCACATTCTTCCAGGTTGACCTGGAACTCATTGTGTAGCCCAGGATGGCCTCCAACTCGACAATCTTCCTGCTTTAGCCTCCTAAGTTCTGGGATTACAAGCATTAGCCACTATACTATGCCTGCCTAAAAGAGCCACATTTAAATGGCATAAGGGACAAGAGGGACCAGACTTAGCAGAGGGAGGCTGTGGCCCCTGGCTGTATCCAAGGCCAGCCACCATCCTCCCTCAACAGAAGCACCCTTTCTGTTGGACACTCCATCTCTGTTCAACGAGAGTAGGACTTGGCAGCTCTCTCCCTCTGGACTCTTCAGGCGCTGGCACACACCTACCAGGACTTTCTTCCAGGAAAAGGCATGTGTTCAGTCCCCAGGTCCTTGCCAGCACCAGCCCTAAGCTGGCTGCCTGTGTGCACCCCACTGAACGGCACCCAGGACACATTCTGGAGCCTAGAGGAGTTGGCATAGCTGAGCAGGGCCACAGCAGGCCTCTCGATGGGACGAGGCGTATGTGTAACAACTCCCTCACAGGTGTCTAAGATTGAAGGTGTGACTGTTTCTGACACCCTGGTGTTATCTCTACCCTTCCCTCGTGCCCTAATAAAAGGCCGGCATTCCTCCCCCATCCTTGCCTCCCTCACATATTAGAAGAATTTTTTCCATTTCCTTTGATGTTTTTTATAAGTTGCATCTCATTTCCTGCTTGGGCATTTCTAACCTCCTGTGACTCCAACTCAGGACACTTGCTGTGGCTGCCTGGTGGCTGTGTCTCCTTGACACCCCACCCAGTGACTAGTTTAAGAGGGTTCAATCTTCTGTGGGCCGTGGTTATCCACCTTTCCCCTCCTTTCTTCCAGTGGCTCCCCGAGAGGGATGGTCTTGTCCACGATGAAGGCAGCCTGCTTGCTACAAGACCCTATCTATGCCTCCCCTCCGGTCTCCAACCTCGTGAATATTCATTTTTCCAATGCTATTCCATTCAGAGGGCCACAGGCTGATCTGGGCGGAGGGGGCTGACATCCTCAGCACCCTAAGAGACCAGCTTGGGTAGTGCTCAAAGCCTTCAAGGGGTGGAGCCAGGCAGGGTGGTGGGGAGATTGATGCTCAAGCCTGGCTCCACCAACCCTAGAACACAGCTAGGAAAGTGCAGGAAACTCGGAATTAAGCAACTGAGAGAGAACAAGACAAATCATCCATGTGAGGCGATTCATCTTCCTCTGCTCTTTCTTTCCTGTTTCCTTCTTCTCTTCTTTTAAAAAAATAAATAATTTTTTTTTTAAAAAAAAAAAAGCTTTTTATTATATTTCTATTTAGTGGGGCGGGGGTGCACCAAGGCCTGCATGAGTGGAAGCCAGAGGACAGCTTGGAGAAGTCAGTTCTCTGCTTTTACCATGTGGGGCCCCAAGGAACTCGGGTGGTCAAGCTTGGCAACAAATGCCTATATCCACAGAGCTCTCACTTCTTCCCCTCCCCCAGCTCCTCCTCTTGTCTTCTTTTTCTGTTGGTGCTGGGGATAGAACCCAGGAACTTGCATGTGCTAAGCAAGCACTCTACTCCTGAGCATATCTCCACTTCCCTTCTCTTCCCCCACTCCAAATTATCCTCTCCACCCCTCTTCCTCCCTCATTTATGCACAGGGCTCTGGCCTTGAAGCAAAGCACCATCAAAACCAATCTGAGTATCTAAGGGCAGCTCCTGAACTGAGTGATATAACCCAGGAATTCGAAAAAGCAAAGGCCAAATTCCCTGACCCTTTGGGGTACCATAAACCAAAAAAAAACAAACAAACAAACAAAAAATCGGTCTGTGAGAGCACTAACCATGAATAGGAAGATAGGATACAGACCTCTAGCCAGAGACCAGAAAATGGGCACTGCCTATTGTAACCTCTAGCCAAGCCCCTGCCCACCTCACCATGTATCACAGCTCCCCACACATAGGTACCTAATGGCCTCTAGACCATCAGGAGCATCCAGTTCCTGTGAACTGTGACTTTCTTTTCTTTTTAAATGGTTCTGGGGTTTGAACCTAGGGCCTTGCACATGCTAGGTGAGTGCTCTACCACTGGGCTATTTCCCCAGCCACCCTGTGCACTGTGGCCAAACACCAGACACTCTGCTGTTTATGCAAAGCTGAAAGGTATTTTTTTTTTGACACTTTAGAAGCTGCAAGTCCAGTACAAGGCACCTATAGTTTAGCAACTGTCATGGGCTGTTCTCTGCTTCCAAGATGGTGGATGGCACAAGGGATATGAGGGTGTTTGGGGCTTCATGATTGAATCACCTCTCCTAAGCCTTGACACTCAACATTATTATGAAGGCCTCCTGGACTCTGAGGCACCTTCACACCCTGGGTGTTAGCAGCTTCACCTTGGCCTCTCAGGTCTACATTCACTATGTCTTTAAGGCTAAGTCCTTGTCATCCAAACCTTGGACTTCAAGATTGAAGGTGAAATACTGGGGTCAAAAGATAAGCCATGAGGCCATCAACATGAAAGACGCCCAAAACCTAGGAAACAGGGTTGGGACTCCCTTCTACTTCGACAGGCCAAGGAGTATCTCCCAGGCCTCACACCAGACAAGGCTTGGGATGGGATTGACATCATATGAGCCTTGGCATCTGGACAGATGGGAGCCTTTTGGGGGACTAAGTGAAGACCAGAGAAGGTTTACTACACCTTGAGGTCATTGATGCTGGACTCTCGATCACATGCTCTTCATCAGAAAGGGACAACTAAGGCCCATAAAAGGAAACAGGCTTCTTGTCTACCTTCTTCATGATCATGAAGCCAGAGCTGATAGAAAGGCAAGGGAAGTCAGATCTTGGCAAGAAGAGGAGGTACAGAACAAGAAGAGTCCAGCATGGCCACAGCCTCCTACTGCCCAAAGCCAGGCTGGATCCACCACACCCAGGGTGAGCTGGACAGCTACAAGCCCAATTCACATAGATACTGACCAAGGAGCTTAGCAAGCCCTAAACACCCAGACACCATCTTAACCCAAGACCCTGCTCACAGTCCCCACTACCATGGATGTGGCCCTGGGGCAGCTCCCTGGGACAATGGGTAGTTTCAAGGGAAAGAACAAAATGTTAATTTTTTTTCAAAATTATTTATTTGCTTATTTATTTATTTATTTTTATTTATTTATTTAGAGGCAAGGCATTGTGTAGCCCAGCCTGGCCTTGAACTCACAAAGATGACCTTGAATTCCTGATCCTCCTGCCTCCATCTCTCGGCCTTTGCCATCATGCTTAGCTCAGAAGAGATGATTTCTAACTACATACAAACCCTTATGGTCCCAAAGGACAGCTCATGGTGGCTGAGGACCTCAGTCTGGTTTTCAGCTGATGAGTTCCTCAGCTTGCCAGGGTCCTTCAACCATTAGTGTCCCCATGTGTCACTCTCTTTTTAGTTCCTATTGGTCACCAAAAATAGACCAATGTCTCAGAAGCTCAACAGAGCAGGGGCATAGGGACCAGTCAGGGCTCAGGGGCGAGTACACATGGATGCCCTCCTCCAGTGGGGAACCACCCGTCAGGGAAGCAGGACACTGGACACATGGTGGTACTGAGTACAAAATTACCCAGCATCTCCTAAGACTTGGCCAGAGAGTAGCCAACCACAGGCCTTCCTTACAGAGAACAACCAGTGCTAGACGGGCGGCACTGATGATGGCGCCTGGATTGGCATCGCTAACGAAGGCTCCTCAAAGTGGAGAAGATTCGCCTGGAGGACAAGGCCAGTTGAGGCCACAAACCCGGTGGGCATCTGCAGGAAGCAGGGTTTGGGATTAGTTTACTGCGCTGCAGAGAAAACAAAAAGAAAATGGAAACAGAACTTAAGAAGAGTAAAATGTAACTTCTGTTGAAAGGCGGAGGGGAGCTCTTTGTTAGTTTGTTGTTAGATTACTTATTAGTGTCTCTGTTTGCAAAGTTCCCTAAGAATCTTTCAGCAAGCGTAAGCAACACTATTTCAAGTTGCTGAGTAAATTCAACATCAGACACAAAGTTAACAAAAAAAGACACATTAATGCCCAGATGGTTTTGCAGCCTATCATGACAACCTGAGTTCCATGCCTGGGACCCACATCATGGAAGAAGAGGCCTGACTCTCCCAAGTGTCCTCTGACCTCCACACATACACTGCTGCATGTGTTTTCCTACACACACACACACACACACACACACACACACACACACACACACACACAAAATAAATAAATGCAAGACCCAAGTGATTCAAGGCTCATTGGGTAAAGGCAACTGCCACTAAGCATGATGACCTGAATCCACACGGTGGAAGAAAAGGACCAACTCTCACAAGTTGCCTCTGACTTCCACATGTGTGCACATACATACACACACAAAAAATAAATTTAATAAAATAAATAAATGCAAAAATCAAATTTAAAAACAAATTAGATGTGTGTGTGCAAATATACACAAGGGCTATATGATAGGGCACATGCACAGACCCAATGTATTATGTATACACATATACACACACAATCCAGGAACAAAGGCAGAAAGGGCTGCTAGTGGGTGTCTTGGCTAAGTGTTTTGGTGGTGCTGTCTCAGTGGCTCCAGGATACAGTATCCTTGCTCCTTCCTACATGCACATTTTCCTGATGTGGCATGCAGGAAGCCATTTGGGCATATCAAACAAAAGAATTTGTTTTCTTTTATGACAGAGGGTCTCATGTAACCCAGGCTGCCCTTAAACTTGCTATGCAGAAAAGGTAACTTTCAACTTCTGATCCTCCTGTCTCCCATTCTGAGAGCTGGGGTCCCAGGCATGAATCATCACAGCCCGTTATGTGGTGCTAGGAATGGAATCCAGGGCTTCCTGTATGCCAGACAAACGTACAACCGACTGAGCAGCATCCCCACCCCCAGGAAGTTTGTTTTTATAATTACATTGTACTTCTTGGATTTCTTTAAGGAGCCATTGTTGGCATTTATTAAAGACTGTGCATATTTAACATACTACATGAGTTCTCTATTTACTCGTTGCTGACTCTTACTGCTTTCTAAATTTGTTCTATTTTTTTTTCCTTTTTCAGGTGTGGTGTACATGTGTGTGTGTACACATATGTGATATGCATGTATTTGCACACACGTGTATGATGTACATGAATGTGTTCTCACATGTGTGTAGCATGCATATATTTCAAATATGTGGATGCACACATGTATGCATATGTATATGGATACCTAAAGTTGACTTTGAAAGTTTTTAATTTCTCTCCATCTTATTCACTGAGGCAAAGTCTCTGAGCTGAACTCAGAGCTCACTGATGTGGCTAGTCTGACTAGCCGGCTTGCTCCAGGGAGTCCCTGGCTCTGTATTCTAAGTGCTGGCACTGGAAGCAAGCCATCATGCCCACTTGGCACTTACATAGGCTCTGGGAGTCAGAAGTCCTCCTGTCCATGCTTATGTGACAAACACATTAGCCACTGAACCATCCCTAGCCCTAATTTATGTTTCTAAAAATTTCATACATGTATATATTTTAATCATATCCATCCCCATTACCTTCCATTGCCCCTCACCAAGCTGAACTCAAGAAGTTTGCAATAATTTTTTTTGTTGTTTACTGCTGAGCATTTTTGCTCAGGTGGAAAAAACTATTTGCTTTTGTTTGAAAGGCAGGTGGCAATTATGCCCTGAAGTCAACCCCACACTAAAGGCTGTTCTAGCCATGATGGCTGCAGATTCAGGAACAGAGGACTAGACTCTGCCTCCTGCTTCTTGAATCTGGAGGTCTCTGTGCTGAGACTCACATGCAGCAGAGGTGACAAGGTGCCACTTCTAGGGCCAGAACTGAGAGCTTGCTCAAGTTCTGCCCGGGTCTCCCCAAACACTAGTGCATGGCCTCTGACATGCATATGGGGAGGAAGCACAGACAGGTCTGAGGATGAGACTGAGTGCAAGGAACTGGGGACCTGCTGGCAGTTCCTTCCTGGGTGAGGTAGGGGGTGAGCTGTGTTAGATGTTGATGTCAACCTCTGGTACATCACCCTCACTGCAGCCCCACAAAGCACAGCCCTCCCTAGACCCCCAACTTATAACCACATAGCACTGGATGGTTCTTGACTTGGCAAAAGACTTGGGATAAGTATTAGCTACAGAAGAGAAAATGCCAGTTGTGATCTGTACCCGACTCCATGCCACTGGTAATGTGTGGTGGAGATACCGCCATGGTGGGAGCTGGACAGCACGGGAATTGAGCCAATGCTGAAGCCACATGGACAGAGGAGAAAGATCATTCCCGGAGCTTCTAAGGACAGTAAAGATCAAAGCATTTCTTCCCAAGTCCATAAGGCTTTTTGAGCGAGGCCACTTCCCCTTTGTACTACAGGGCTTATCTACATCACATATCCCAAGATACTCAGTGTCTCTACAAATTATATGAAACTGGATACTCTATAAAATGAAAAGATTTGCTTAGCTCACAGTTCTGTAGGTTGAGGAGACAACACCAGGATCTGCAAGCTTCTGGTGAGAGCTTCATGGCTGGTACATAGGAGAGGACAAATTACATCACAAAATGGGAAGCCAGAGAAAGACTGAGGATCCCACCATCCTTTTCAAGGGTATGCCCCCAGTCTACTAAGGACCTCCAACTATCTCCTCCATCAATTCACACCAACATTTTGGGGACAGAGCTTCCCTCTCATGAGCCATTGGGGGATACACTCAAACACTGTACAAGACATAGCACCAAGCCTCCAGAATGACAATACAGTGTCACCAGGCTCCTGGTGTCCTTCCTCCAGATGGTGAGCTGGGAAGTGTATTGTCAACTTGGTTTTCACTATGCTGCACAACAAACACACCCCACACCCTCGGTGGCTAACAGAAAGCAAGGCGCTTTCTCACTCTCTTTGACAACCAGACTTGTGGGCTGTGATTGAACTCTGCTCTGACTTCTGGGAAGGAGCAGCCAGATTCAGATCTTGCCAGTCCCAAGGTAGAGACAAAATGGCAGAACACTGGCCCAGGCAGGCTCATTTCAGAAGCAACACAGGACAGTCACACTTCACTAGGCAGCAATAGTCACCTGTGCAGGTCTCATAGAACACAGGAGAGGCAGACTCGCCTGTAAGGAAGGGCGGCAGATACCTTGGCAATAATGCAAGGGACCTCACAGCCAGTTAGAGGATGGGCCACAGCTCTGGTTCTTCATCCTGGGCCAGGTCAAAGAAGATGATGAACTGAGACAAAGTGGAGACCATCAGTGTCAATTTTTAATTGTGCTCTGTCGTGGCTGTGCACAGCTAAAAGGGTTTCTGTCATCCCCCCCCCTTTTTGAGATAGGGTCCCCACTTGCAACTCAGACTCACCTGGAACTCTCGAGCCACTAGACATGAGCCACATACAACTGATTCTAGGTTTGATTTGTTTTCTTTTGGTACTAAAGATTAAATATAGGGCTTTGGTTTGGTTTGGTTTTGGGGCATCATGTTTGGCCTAGGATGGCCTTAAAGTCATGACAATCCTCCTACCTCAGCCTCCCAAGTGTAGGGCGACAGGTGTGGACCATATCCTCAACTTTCTTTCTTTCTTTCTTTCTTTCTTTTTTTTTTTTTTTTTTTTTTGGTTTTTCGAGACAGGGTTTCTCTTGTGTAGCTTTGCGCCTTTCCTGGAACTCACTTGGTAGCCCAGGCTGGCCTCGAACTCACAGAGATCTGTCTGCCTCTGCCTCCCCAGTGCTGGGATTAAAGGCATGCGCCACCACCGCCCAGAGCGCTTCTTTGTTTTTTATATTTATTAGTTTATTGAGACAGATTTCATGTAGCTCAGGCTACCCTCTGTCCTTAAACTCACTATATAACTGAGGATGACCTTGAACTTCTGACCCTCCTGCTGGCACCTCCTGAGTACTGGGATTACAGCTGTGTACAACTGCACCCAGTTTATGCAGTGCTGGAGGATCAAACCCAGGGCTTCGTAAATGATAAGCATGCTTTCTAACAGCTAAATCACATTCCCATTTCAGATTTTCTTTATTTTCTTAATTGTAACACATTATTTGTTTGTTTGTTTGTGTGTGTGTGTGTGTGTGTGTGCGCGCGCGCGCGCGCGCGCGCGCGCGCGCGCGCGCGCTCAGTACACACAGTACAACTTGTAGGAGTTGGTTTTTGCTTTCCACCATGTGGATCCCAGGAATCAAACAGGCCATCAGCTGTGGCGTCAGGTGCCTTCACTTGCTGAGTCGTTTTCGAAGCCTGGTTTCTGTTCTGATTCACCTGAATTGGTTGGTGGTAGATGTGGCACAGAGGAGAAGCCTTGGAAACCAGTCCTCGACAGGAACTCTCTCACTGCTGCTGGGATCAGAACACTGTAGCCCCTCGGGGAGGTTTGGTGGCTTCTCTCAAAACCAAACAGGCTCCTCCCACAGGACGCACCAACTGAACTCCTTGGTGTTTGCCCGAGTGAACTGAAAACTTGGATTGACACAGATGTTTTCAGGGACTTGAGTCAAACTTGCCCAAACCGAAAGCAGCCATGATGCCCTTCAGTGGATGGTGGGATAAACTAGTGTAGAGCACCCTACAGCTACTATATTGTGTGATAAAAAGAAAGAGAAGCCATGGGAAGGCCACGGAATCCCTTTTGCCTAGTCTAAAAAGGCTGCACACAGTCATTCAGAAAAGGCAGAACTATGGCAGCTGAAAAGATCAGGATTGCTGGGGGTGGAGGAGGAGGGCAGATGGACTCCACTCCTTGATACTTCGATAGTGAACGCAGGACATCACACATTTGTCTAAACCCACAGATAGGACAACCCACCAAAAGTGAGCCCCCATGTAAACCGTGAACTTTCATTAAAAAACAATGTGTCAAAACAAACACAAAAAGCAGGAGACCAAATCAGTGCTGTTGGCCCTGGGGACTAGTCAGGCTATGCACTGGCCAGTTCTCTCCTATGCTGAACCAGCATTGGTACTGGGCAAGCTAGCTTGCCTCTCAAAACTTCACTCCATACATGCAGCTGTGACATAGGTGCTCATATCTCACCCCAGGGCTGTTGAGATAATGAACATGCTCCAAGGCTCTCATGGCCTATCCAAAAAGGGAAATCAGGGTGGTGATGGCCTGGATTGCAACTTATATCTCAAAGCAGGGAGCTTGGCCCTTTCCCTTCCCTCATTCTGGCGATCTGCTCCCACCCCACACTTCACATCAAACCTGGCAACCTCAGGCCTTCCAGCTAAATACAACTCATAGCAGTCCCTAACCCTGCCCCCAGCTACTCTAACTCCCTATTCCGGGAATACCCCAGGGCCTCAGGGCCCAGACACGGCAAGTTTCCTCTGCCGATCCCACTGATCTTGTGCAGTCAGCATATGCTGGCAGCTAGAAACCCTACTGTGCCCTGTTTTAAGTAAAGATTGGGTGTTGCTCAGCAGTCTCCAACACTGGTCTCAGTGTACTGTGGTTCACTGGGTCTATCTTTGCCTCCCACACAGAGGGTCTTAGGGAGCCTGGAAGTGCCAACTTTCTTCTTCCCGAGTTCTCTGACATCTCTCATTCCTTTGGAATATGAGCCACCCAGCCTTTATAGCACAGCACCCTCCTGCCGTACCTGCCTTCTTGCTGGCTCTCCTGCCCTCTGCTAGTAGTGGATCCCTTTGTGTCCATTCCTCACTGCCTTGCCCCAAATCCAAACTGCATCCTGTCGATCAGGCTCAAGAGACCAGGGCAGAAGGAGGCCCACCAGTCACACCCCAAAGCTCACACTCACCCTCAATAACAACCCATATGGTGGTAGCCCAAGTCCTACCAAGGCCCCAGGCAGCCCCTGAGAGCCCGACAGCCCCAGGGTCTCTTTCTCCTCCTCCTCTGCTCCAGCACACCCTTCTTCCCTTTCCTCCCCCATGGTCCAGTCTATTCTGCTGAGGGGTCCTGGATCACCCCTATTTAGATACTCACCCACCCTTCCCAGGGTGACTCCCCCTACCATCATGTGTCATTACCACTTGGGTGGTTAGTACAACAGACCTAGCAAGTGCCCTTCCATCTGGGCACAGGACAGGATGGTACCAGTGACATCCTGCAGGCCCAGGGCAGCAGCCATAGGACATCAGACATTTCCCAGCTCAAATAGAGAAACTCACTCCCAAGGTCAAGAAGGCCTGGCTGGGACCACATGGGCTCCGAGTCACATGTACGATGTTGCTTCCTAGGCCTGGCTCCTACTGCACCCAAGAAATGATGGTGGCATTGGCCTCTGTGTTCTCACACAGCCCTGGATGCTTTTGAGGAAGCCCCCCACCAGGAGTCATAGAATGTGGGGTTGCAGGTGGGCCCTAGGGTTAGTGTTTGTGAGAATTATAGCAGGGAACTGAGGCCTGGCCAATCTGCACATGGAGGCCTCTCTGCACTGTGTGCACACCACATAGTCATGCAGGTCCTTGAGGCCCCATGGCTACCTGCCAGGCTTCTGGACCAGTGTTCTCCTAATGGTGAGGACCTAACCCACACCTCTGCTGCCCAGCACCCCATGTACCATGGCCACCCTCAAGTCATGGAGAAAAGGGCTGCTCTGGCACACAGGTAAATGCTGGGAGTTTCCCCCTCCACCCATAGGAGCACCTAGGAGCCTGCAAGCAGCTTTCCTTGCTGGGATCTAATTCCTGAGTCACCAACAAGCTGAGGGGCTGCTGCAGTCAGCAAGGCCTACCCTCTCACTGAGATCTGCCCTCTCATTGGGGTGGGCACATTTCTCAGAATCTGACCACAGCTGGACCTCTGAGGTATTCAGGAGAGGTTCTGTTATGATACACCCCGAACATCTCTAAAATCTTGGTCATGTCTTTACAGTCTGATACTGTCCACGAGTTCTCTCTCGGCCCAACGAACTTGGCAAGGATTTCATGGGCTAATCTGTTTAATGTCACCTTTGCTTTTGAAATCCATCACTTTCATAGGTTTATAGGCCAGGTGTAAAGGACCCTTCCCTTTTTTTTTTTTACTAAAAGGGGGCTCTTTGGGACCAGTGGGCTGTTGGGAAACAGGGCATGGGATGTAGGAGGCATAGCTCTGAATTCTTCCACAGAAGCTGGGTCAGGGCCCATCCCCACCCCACCCCACCCCACCTGCTCACAGGCACCCCACCTCTAGTATTTGTTCCTCACCCCCTCCCCCCTCCCTACCAAGCCATCACACTGCCCACTCTTGGAGATGCTCAGCCTTATGGAACCATGGAGCTTTCAGGGCTCCATCACATGGAGAACTCCTACATGTGAACTGTGTGTGTTGTACTAAGTCCTGCAAGTCCCCATCAGGGCCTGGCTGGAGTTAGGAGAAAAGCTGAGAGTCTGTTGTGGACAGACACTTGTTTCCCAAACCTCTGAGTAGCAGGTCAGTATGCCTGCTGAAAGCGCCCCCCACCCCCTTGTAAGCAGCCCACACCCTGTCAAGGGGTGAGTATGCTTGGTTGACTCCCCTCTTCGCCCCAGCTCTGGGACTACAAAGGTGTAAAAAGACAAACAGACGAAGAATAATTTTTGTTGGGCCTCTTTATTTAGAACCTGGCAGACAAGGAGCCCTGGGCAGTTGGTATGGGCATCACAGGAACCATTTCGACAGTCTGGTCACCAAGTTTAAGAACAATCTAATAAAGCAGGGGGGAGACTGTAAGCTAACTGGAGATGAACGTGTGGGGGCTTTTAAACATCAACCATTTCCCTAGAGTCTAATATAAAAGTAGATTTACATTTGTGGGGTAATCTGAAGCTGGTGATTTCTAGTGCCTTTGGTAATAATCAATAACCCAGCAGTTGCGTGGCAGAGAGATCCACGCATGGATAAATACAAATATTAAGTTATCATAATTTTTTTAACTTTTTGTACAAATATACATTTTTTCCTTTTTCTCGTCTTTTTCCTTCGTTCTACATTTTCTAGTTTCTCTTTTTTTTTGCACTGAGAGCGAGTAGAGATTAGACATTTTACATAAATGATTTAAAGCTTTACACCTTGGGACCAGCGTACTCCTTGCACATGGTACAGAGTGTTCTCAATACATTGCACAGTTTTCAGATTTCCACAAAACCGTGGGCTGCTTTGCGCAGCCATCTCCGGTTCCTGCTACATGAACGAAAGGTCCCAGCGAAGCCCAGAGTTCTTCCACCGTCCGCTGCCCAGATGCCCAGCAAGTTCTCTCTGGCCGTTAGGCTCTAAACTGCGAGGAAAAGGACTCAGGTGAGCAAGCATGGCGGGAACCCCCCGGGGGCGGCCCCTCCGCGACCCCCGGGGGACACCAGACTCACCTAACTCATCGCAGACGCTTGCGCGGGGTCTGCTCCACCGCGCCCACCCCAGGAGCCACGTTAGGAGAGGGACACCCCGCAGGGACGTCGTTCGACGCCTTGTTCTCCTGCGCAGTTCTCTTGCGCTTGGCGAAGAAGTCTGCGGGCGACAGCGCACGCCGGTCAGGGCGGGGCCGGCCCGGAGACCCGCGAGGGGGCCCGCGGAGTGAGCAGGGCGCGGGGCTGGGGTGGGGGCGCCATCCCCGCCCGCGCCGAGGTCCGCGGCGGGTCAGCTTTGTTTACGTCGCCGCGCAATGTGCTGTGTAAGCATTTCCCCTTGTCCCGCGGCCAAGCCCCCCGGGGCTGCCGCCGCACTTAACCCCCTCCTCGCCGCACACACGGCGCCCTAAGGGCTCCCGCGGCCCCAGCCAAAGACCGCGATCCAAGTGGGTCGCGGCCAGGCTCACCCTCCCATTGCACACTCGGGAGCCTTCGTGATGCACCCCCACCAGTAGGAGAGGGGTGCGGGCGCAACCGCGCCCTAAGCGCCGCGGGCCCTTTAATGCCACGGGAGGAGGCGGGGACCGGGCGAGGCCCCCGAGGGCGAGGGAGAGCCCGGCCGGCCGGACAAAGCGAGGCCGGGCCGGGGCGGGGCCGTGCGGGGCTCACCGGAGATGAGAGGCCCCGACAGCTTCTGGATCGCACCGTTCGCAGTGGCCGCAGCAGTCCCTGCCGCGGGACGTCCTGGAATCCCCGAGAGAGGCTGCTCCTTCAGCTCCCGGCCGCGCGGCTCCTGGTTCGCGTCCTGCTCCTCGACCGGCTCCGCGCCCTGCTCATCGACCGGCTCCTCCTCGTCCTGCTCCTCGACCGGCTCCGCGCCCTGCTCCTCGACCGGCTCCCCGTCCTTCTCCTCGATTGGCTCCACGACCTGCTCCTCGCCCTGCTCAGAGCCCGACTCAGCACCCGGTTCCTCGCCCTGCTCAGGGACCTGCTCAGCACCCGGCTCCTCTCCCTGCTCAGGGACCTGCTCAGAGACCTGCTCAGGGACCTGTTCCTCGCCGTCCTGGGGCGCCACCTCCGGGTTCGCGTCCGGGATCGGGTCCGGAGTCGGGTCCGAGGTCGCGTCCGGGGTCACGTCCGGAATCTGGTCTGAGGCTGGATCTGCGGCCGGGGCCGGGGTCGCGGGTGGGGTGGGCTCCGCGACCACGGCCGAGGCTGGGGCGCTGGGCGGCTGCTCAGGCTCCTCCTCTAGGCCGTCGGGGGCCTCGCCAGCCGGCGGCCCAGAACGCGGGATGACAGCCACGGCCACCGGGGGAGGCCGGGGCCCCAACACCAGGCGACAGCGCCCCACCTGCACGGTCTCGCGGTAGAAGGCGGGCACAGACTCGCTGTCCACCTCCATCCACTGCAGACGACCAGGGCCTCGAAGAGGCACATCCTGCTGGAAGTTGAAGTCCCAGCGGTTCTGGTCCTCGGCATTCAGCTCCGCCAGGCGCATCCTCAGCTCGCGGCCCAGCTCCTCGTGGTCCACAGGCCCGAAGAGGCTGCGGCAGGCGCTGCTGCGCGCTATCGCTGGGAAGCTGTCGCTGGAAGCCAAGCGTTCCATCGCTGTTCTGCTGCGGAGGTACACGTCGGACATGCCCATGGTCGAAGGCTGTGCAAACGCGGGCGGCGAGAAAGAAGGGAGCGGGAGGAGAAGGAAGAGGGGAGAGGAGGAGGGCGGAGGCTGGGCTTGGGTGAGACCCCTTGCACAGCCCGCGTCCGCCTCTGCCTAGGGACGCGGCGGCTACCTGGCTGGTTGGTGGCGGAAGGCTCCTAGGTCTCGATCGCTTGTCCTGTCCAGCTTGGACCGCGCCCCCTCGGAGCTTGACTGCCTGTTCGTTTGCTCTCAGTCGGGCCTATTCGGCACCCCTCGAGCACAGCGCACTCGGCCTGTGAAACGCCCAGCCCGCTGCGCCCCTTTATACGCGCTGGCCCCACCCCCGCGCGCGCGGGCCTCCTCGCGATTAGCATAATGTAGTATTTTCAGTTTCAACAACACCGCGGCGATTGGCCGACGCACCCCGCCCCGCCCACAGAGGCCCGGCCCCCTAGAGTCGCTCATTGGCTGCGCGCACACACCCCCGGGGCCGGGCGGGGCCGGCGACGGGCGTGCGCTGATTGGCGGCCGCGCAGCGAGCGGGCTGCGCGGGACAGGGGGCGGGGCTCGAGTTAAAGAGCTCTGCGGGCGGTAACGTGACACCGCGACGCCCCTCCCCCTCGCCCCATTTCCCCCCCCTCCCGCCCCCCGCGGGCTCCTTTGTCTGCAGGCGGGGGCTTGCGCAGCCGCGACGCGCGCGCGCCCCCTCGGACCCTGGAGCTGGGCACAGCCCCTCGGCGATTCCGGCGTCGGTGCAGGTCCTTCGATCTCCACGGCCTTGTTCTCACTAGGGCTGCGCCAGCTGATAGGGCTTTAACCCACCACTACTAGCTGGGTCCTGGCCCTAGCAGGACCATGGCTGGAGCCACTCTCTGCACGCAGGCCTGTGTCCCTGCCTTCGAGGCGTCTGCACACCTGCTGGCCCTAAGAGCCTCTATCAAGGAGATAGGGACAGGGGTCAGTCCCATTCTCTTCCAGAGGGACAATATTGTGGAGATCTTGAGGGCCTGAACCACGGTCTGTAGCCTGATCCGTTGGCCCACCTACCCAGATGAGACACAAGCTGGCCCATTCTGGCCTGTACCTACATCACGATACTGATAGATGCCCAGGACCTCAGGTTTGTTGTCAGGCCATATCCAGCCCCCAGTTCTGCC